>NC_053037.3:546201373-546509842 GCF_002575655.3 Aegilops tauschii subsp. strangulata | reverse complement strand
AGAAAGGATTGAAAAATGATGATGTGGCTCTGAATGTGCATTTTGAACACACAAAAAGTGAGGAGTTCAAATAAGTTTTAGAAAATGAAATCCCTTTGTAACAGACGAGTTTCCGGATGAAATCCTGATACTTTGAAAGAGATTGTCCGTTTTGTACACGAAGTGCATCCAGTTTATGCCGTAACCCTCTCAACTTTCTTGCACATGCTATGTGGATGAAATGATGATATCATGCCAACTTTCAACCTTTTCAGAGTTCATTTAAAATGCTTTTCAATTTTAGGGTCTTATAGCTCAAAATAATTAGTAAATGCATGAAAAATAACAAATGAAGTCAGACAGGATTGAAAAATTATGATGTGGCTTTGAATGGTGCATTTTGAACACACACAAAGTCAGGAGTTCAAATAAGTTTTAAAAAAATGAAATCCCTTTATAACAGACGAGTTTCCGGATGAAATCCTGATACTTTGAAAGAGATTGTCCGTTTTGTACACAAAGTGCATCCAGTTTTTTGCCGTAACCCTCTCAACTTTCTTGCACATGCTATGTGTATGAAATGATGATATCATGCCAACTTTCAACCTTTTCAGAGTTCATTTGAAATGCTTTTCAATTTTAGGGTCTTATAGCTCAAAATAATTAGTAAATGCATGAAAAATAACAAATGAAGTCAGAAAGGATTGAAAAATGATGATGTCGCTCTGAATGGTGCATTTTGAAGACACAAAAAGTCAGGAGTTCAAATAAGTTTTAAAAAATGAAATCCCTTTGTAACAGACGAGTTTCCGGATGAAATCCTGATACTTTGAAAGAGATTGTCCGTTTTGTACACGAAGTGCATCAGTTTATGCCGTAACCCTCTCACTTTCTTGCACATGCTATGTGGATGAAATGATGATATCATGCCAATTTTCAACCTTTTCAGAGTTCATTGAAATGCTTTTCAATTTAGGGTCTTATAGCTCAAAATAATTAGTAAATGCATGAAAAATAACAAATGAAGTCAGAAAGGATTGAAAAATTATGATGTGGCTTTGAATGGTGCATTTTGAACACACACAAAGTCAGGAGTTCAAATAAGTTTTAAAAAAATGAAATCCCTTTATAACAGACGAGTTTCCGGATGAAATCCTGATACTTTGAAAGAGATTGTCCGTTTTGTACACAAAGTGCATCCAGTTTTTGCCGTAACCCTCTCAACTTTCTTGCACATGCTATGTGTATGAAATGATGATATCATGCCAACTTTCAACCTTTTCAGAGTTCATCTGAAATGCTTTTCAATTTTAGGGTCTTATAGCTCAAAATAATTAGTAAATGCATGAAAAATAACAAATGAAGTCAGAAAGGATTGAAAAATGATGATGTGGCTCTGAATGGTGCATTTTGAACACAAAAAGTGAGGAGTTCAAATAAGTTTTAGAAAATGAAATCCCTTTGTAACAGACGAGTTTCCGGATGAAATCCTGATACTTTGAAAGAGATTGTCCGTTTTGTCACGAAGTGCATCCAGTTTATGCCGTAACCCTCTCAACTTTCTTGCACATGCTATGTGGATGAAATGATGATATCATGCCAACTTTCAACCTTTTCAGGGTTCATTTGAAATGCTTTTCTATTTTAGGGTCTTATAGCTCAAAATAATTAGTAAATGCATGAAAAATAACAAATGAAGTCGGAAAGGATTGAAAAATGATGATGTGGCTTTGAATGGTGCATTTTGAAGACACAAAAAGTCAGGAGTTCAAATAAGTTTTAAAAAATGAAATCCCTTTGTAACAGACGAGTTTCCGGATGAAATCCTGATACTTTGAAAGAGATTGTCCGTTTTGTACACGAAGTGCATCCAGTTTATGCCGTAACCCTCTCAACTTTCTTGCACATGCTATGTGGATGAAATGATGATATCATGCCAATTTTCAACCTTTTCAGAGTTCGTTTGAAATGCTTTTCAATTTTAGGGTCTTATAGCTCAAAATAATTAGTAAATGCATGAAAAATAACAAATGAAGTCAGAAAGGATTGAAAAATTATGATGTGGCTTTGAATGGTGCATTTTGAACACACACAAAGTCAGGAGTTCAAATAAGTTTTAAAAAATGAAATCCCTTTATAACAGACGAGTTTCCGGATGAAATCCTGATACTTTGAAAGAGATTGTCCGTTTTGTACACAAAGTGCATCCAGTTTTTGCCGTAACCCTCTCAACTTTCTTGCACATGCTATGTGTATGAAATGATGATATCATGCCAACTTTCAACCTTTTCAGAGTTCATTTGAAATGCTTTTCAATTTTAGGGTCTTATAGCTCAAAATAATTAGTAAATGCATGAAAAATAACAAATGAAGTCAGAAAGGATTGAAAAATGATGATGTCGCTCTGAATGGTGCATTTTGAAGACACAAAAAGTCAGGAGTTCAAATAAGTTTAAAAAATGAAATCCTTTGTAACAGACGAGTTTCCGGATGAAATCCTGATACTTTGAAAGAGATTGTCCGTTTTGTACACGAAGTGCATCCAGTTTATGCCGTAACCCTCTCAACTTTCTTGCACATGCTATGTGGATGAAATGATGATATCATGCCAATTTTCAACCTTTTCAGAGTTCATTTGAAATGCTTTTCAATTTTAGGGTCTTATAGCTCAAAATAATTAGTAAATGCATGAAAAATAACAAATGAAGTCAGAAAGGATTGAAAAATTATGATGTGGCTTTGAATGTGCATTTTGAACACACACAAAGTCAGGAGTTCAAATAAGTTTTAAAAAAAGGAAATCCCTTTATAACAGACGAGTTTCCGGATGAAATCCTGATACTTTGAAAGAGATTGTCCGTTTTGTACACAAGTGCATCCAGTTTTTGCCGTAACCCTCTCAACTTTCTTGCACATGCTATGTGTATGAAATGATGATATCATGCCAACTTTCAACCTTTTCAGAGTTCATTTGAAATGCTTTTCAATTTTAGGGTCTTATAGCTCAAAATAATTAGTAAATGCATGAAAAATAACAAATGAAGTCAGAAAGGATTGAAAAATGATGATGTGGCTCTGAATGGTGCATTTTGAACACACAAAAAGTGAGGAGTTCAAATAAGTTTTAGAAAATGAAATCCCTTTGTAACAGACGAGTTTCCGGATGAAATCCTGATACTTTGAAAGAGATTGTCCGTTTTGTACACGAAGTGCATCCAGTTTATGCCGTAACCCTCTCAACTTTCTTGCACATGCTATGTGGATGAAATGATGATATCATGCCAACTTTCAACCTTTTCAGGGTTCATTTGAAATGCTTTTCTATTTTAGGGTCTTATAGCTCAAAATAATTAGTAAATGCATGAAAAATAACAAATGAAGTCGGAAAGGATTGAAAAATTATGATGTGGCTTTGAATGGTGCATTTTGAACACACACAAAGTCAGGAGTTCAAATAAGTTTTAAAAAATGAAATCCCTTTATAACAGACGAGTTTCCGGATGAAATCCTGATACTTTGAAAGAGATTGTCCGTTTTGTACACAAAGTGCATCCAGTTTTTGCCGTAACCCTCTCAACTTTCTTGCACATGCTATGTGTATGAAATGATGATATCATGCCAACTTTCAACCTTTTCAGAGTTCATTTGAAATGCTTTTCAATTTTAGGGTCTTATAGCTCAAAATAATTAGTAAATGCATGAAAAATAACAAATGAAGTCAGAAAGGATTGAAAAATGATGATGTCGCTCTGAATGGTGCATTTTGAAGACACAAAAAGTCAGGAGTTCAAATAAGTTTTAAAAAATGAAATCCCTTTGTAACAGACGAGTTTCCGGATGAAATCCTGATACTTTGAAAGAGATTGTCCGTTTTGTACACGAAGTGCATCCAGTTTATGCCGTAACCCTCTCAACTTTCTGGCACATGCTATGTGGATGAAATGATGATATCATGCCAATTTTCAACCTTTTCAGAGTTCATTTGAAATGCTTTTCAATTTTAGGGTCTTATAGCTCAAAATAATTAGTAAATGCATGAAAAATAACAAATGAAGTCAGAAAGGATTGAAAAATTATGATGTGGCTTTGAATGGTGCATTTTGAACACACACAAAGTCAGGAGTTCAAATAACTTTTAAAAAAAGGAAATCCCTTTATAACAGACGAGTTTCCGGATGAAATCCTGATACTTTGAAAGAGATTGTCCGTTTTGTACACAAAGTGCATCCAGTTTTTGCCGTAACCCTCTCAACTTTCTTGCACATGCTATGTGTATGAAATGATGATATCATGCCAACTTTCACCTTTCAGAGTTCATTTGAAATGCTTTTCAATTTTAGGGTCTTATAGCTCAAAATAATTAGTAAATGCATGAAAAATAACAAATGAAGTCAGAGAAGGATTGAAAAATGATGATGTGGCTCTGATGGTGCATTTTGAACACACAAAAAGTGAGGAGTTCAAATAAGTTTTAGAAAATGAAATCCCTTTGTAACAGACGAGTTTCCGGATGAAATCCTGATACTTTGAAAGAGATTGTCCGTTTTGTACACGAAGTGCATCCAGTTTATGCGTAACCCTCTCAACTTTCTTGCACATGCTATGTGGATGAAATGATGATATCATGCCAACTTTCAACCTTTTCAGGGTTCATTTGAAATGCTTTTCTATTTTAGGGTCTTATAGCTCAAAATAATTAGTAAATGCATGAAAAATAACAAATGAAGTCGGAAAGGATTGAAAAATGATGATGTGGCTTTGAATGGTGCATTTGAAGACACAAAAAGTCAGGAGTTCAAATAAGTTTTAAAAAATGAAATCCCTTTGTAACAGACGAGTTTCCGGATGAAATCCTGATACTTTGAAAGAGATTGTCCGTTTTGTACACGAAGTGCATCCAGTTTATGCCGTAACCCTCTCAACTTTCTTGCACATGCTATGTGGATGAAATGATGATATCATGCCAACTTTCAACCTTTTCAGGGTTCATTTGAAATGCTTTTCTATTTTAGGGTCTTATAGCTCAAAATAATTAGTAAATGCATGAAAAATAACAAATGAAGTCACAAAGGATTGAAAAATGATGATGTGGCTTTGAATGGTGCATTTTGAAGACACAAAAAGTCAGGAGTTCAAATAAGTTTTAAAAAATGAAATCCCTTTGTAACAGACGAGTTTCCGGATGAATCCTGATACTTTGAAAGAGATTGTCCGTTTTGTACACGAAGTGCATCCAGGTTTTGCCGTAACCCTCTCAACTTTCTTGCACATGCTATGTGGATGAAATGATGATATCATGCCAATTTTCAACCTTTTCAGAGTTCATTCGAAATGCTTTTCAATTTAGGGTCTTATAGCTCAAAATTAATTAGTAATGCATGAAAAATAACAAATGAAGTCAGAAAGGATTGACAAATGATGATGTGGCTTTGAATGGTGCATTTTGAACACACACAAAGTCAGGAGTTCAAATAGTTTTAAAAAATGAAATCCCTTTGTAACAGACGAGTTTCCGGATGAAATCCTGATACTTTGAAAGAGATTGTCCGTTTTGTACACGAAGTGCATCCAGTTTATGCCGTAACCCTCTCAACTTTCTTGCACATGCTATGTGGATGAAATGATGATATCATGCCAATTTTCAACCTTTTCAGAGTTCATTTGAAATGCTTTTCAATTTTAGGGTCTTATAGCTCAAAATAATTAGTAAATGCATGAAAAATAACAAATGAAGTCAGACAGGATTGAAAAATTATGATGTGGCTTTGAATAGTGCATTTTGAACACACACAAAGTCAGGAGTTCAAATAAGTTTTAAAAAAATGAAATCCCTTTATAACAGACGAGTTTCCGGATGAAATCCTGATACTTTGAAAGAGATTGTCCGTTTTGTACACAAAGTGCATCCAGTTTTTGCCGTAACCCTCTCAACTTTCTTGCACATGCTATGTGTATGAAATGATGATATCATGCCAACTTTCAACCTTTTCAGAGTTCATTTGAAATGCTTTTCATTTTAGGGTCTTATAGCTCAAAATAATTAGTAAATGCATGAAAAATAACAAATGAAGTCAGAAAGGATTGAAAAATGATGATGTCGCTCTGAATGGTGCATTTTGAAGACACAAAAAGTCAGGAGTTCAAATAAGTTTTAAAAAATGAAATCCCTTTGTAACAGACGAGTTTCCGGATGAAATCCTGATACTTGAAAGAGATTGTCCGTTTTGTACACGAAGTGCATCCAGTTTATGCCGTAACCCTCTCAACTTTCTTGCACATGCTATGTGGATGAAATGATGATATCATGCCAATTTTCAACCTTTTCAGAGTTCATTTGAAATGCTTTTCAATTTTAGGGTCTTATAGCTCAAAATAATTAGTAAATGCATGAAAAATAACAAATGAAGTCAGAAAGGATTGAAAAATTATGATGTGGCTTTGAATGGTGCATTTTGAACACACACAAAGTCAGGAGTTCAAATAAGTTTTAAAAAAATGAAATCCCTTTATAACAGACGAGTTTCCGGATGAAATCCTGATACTTTGAAAGAGATTGTCCGTTTTGTACACAAAGTGCATCCAGTTTTTGCCGTAACCCTCTCAACTTTCTTGCACATGCTATGTGTATGAAATGATGATATCATGCCAACTTTCAACCTTTTCAGAGTTCATTTGAAATGCTTTTCAATTTTAGGGTCTTATAGCTCAAAATAATTAGTAAATGCATGAAAAATAACAAATGAAGTCAGAAAGGATTGAAAAATGATGATGTGGCTCTGAATGGTGCATTTTGAACACACAAAAAGTGAGGAGTTCAAATAAGTTTTAGAAAATGAAATCCCTTTGTAACAGACGAGTTTCCGGATGAAATCCTGATACTTTGAAAGAGATTGTCCGTTTTGTACACGAAGTGCATCCAGTTTATGCCGTAACCCTCTCAACTTTCTTGCACATGCTATGTGGATGAAATGATGATATCATGCCAACTTTCAACCTTTTCAGGGTTCATTTGAAATGCTTTTCTATTTTAGGGTCTTATAGCTCAAAATAATTAGTAAATGCATGAAAAATAACAAATGAAGTCGGAAAGGATTGAAAAATGATGATGTGGCTTTGAATGGTGCATTTTGAAGACACAAAAAGTCAGGAGTTCAAATAAGTTTTAAAAATGAAATCCCTTTGTAACAGACGAGTTTCCGGATGAAATCCTGATACTTTGAAAGAGATTGTCCGTTTTGTACACGAAGTGCATCCAGTTTATGCCGTAACCCTCTCAACTTTCTTGCACATGCTATGTGGATGAAATGATGATATCATGCCAATTTTCAACCTTTTCAGAGTTCGTTTGAAATGCTTTTCAATTTTAGGGTCTTATAGCTCAAAATAATTAGTAAATGCATGAAAAATAACAAATGAAGTCAGAAGGATTGAAAAATTATGATGTGGCTTTGAATGGTGCATTTGGAACACACACAAAGTTAGGAGTTCAAATAAGTTTTAAAAAATGAAATCCCTTTGTAACAGACGAGTTTCCGGATGAAATCCTGATACTTTGAAAGAGATTGTCCGTTTTGTACACGAAGTGCATCCAGTTTTTGCCGTAACCCTCTCAACTTTCTTGCACATGCTATGTGGATGAAATGATGATATCATGCCAACTTTCAACCTTTTCAGGGTTCATTTAAAGTGCTTTTCAATTTTAGGGTCTTATAGCTCAAAATAATTAGTAAATGCATGAAAAATAACAAATGAAGTCAGAAAGGATTGACAAATGATGATGTGGCTTTGAATGGTGCATTTTGAAGACACAAAAAGTCAGGAGTTCAAATAAGTTTTAAAAAATGAAATCCCTTTGTAACAGACGAGTTTCCGGATGAAATCCTGGTACTTTGAAAGAGATTGTCCGTTTTGTACACGAAGTGCATCCAGTTTATGCCGTAACCCTCTCAACTTTCTTGCACATGCTATGTGGATGAAATGATGATATCATGCCAACTTTCAACCTTTTCAGGGTTCATTTGAAATGATTTTCTATTTTAGGGTCTTATAGCTCAAAATAATTAGTAAATGCATGAAAAATAACAAATGAAGTCAGAAAGGATTGAAAAATGATGATGTGGCTTTTAATGGTGCATTTTAAAGACACAAAAAGTCAGGAGTTCAAATAAGTTTTAGAAAATGAAATCCCTTTGTAACAGACGAGTTTCCGGATGAAATCCTGATACTTTGAAAGAGATTGTCCGTTTTGTACACGAAGTGCATCCAGTTTATGACGTAACCCTCTCAACTTTCTTGCACATGCTATGTGGATGAAATGATGATATCATGCCAATTTTCAACCTTTTCAGAGTTCATTTGAAATGCTTTTCAATTTTAGGGTCTTATAGCTCAAAATAATTAGTAAATGCATGAAATATAACAAATGAAGTCAGAAAGGATTGAAAAATGATGATGTGGCTTAGAATGGTGCATTTTGAACACACACAAAGTCAGGAGTTCAAATAAGTTTTAAAAAATGAAATCCCTTTGTAACAGACGAGTTTCCGGATGAAATCCTGATACTTTGAAAGAGATTGTCCGTTTTGTACACGAAGTGCATCCAGTTTTTGCCGTAACCCTCTCAACTTTCTTGCACATGCTATGTGGATGAAATGATGATATCATGCCAACTTTCAACCTTTTCAGGGTTCATTTGAAATGATTTTCTATTTTAGGGTCTTATAGCTCAAAATAATTAGTAAATGCATGAAAAATAACAAATGAAGTCAGAAAGGATTGAAAAATGATGATGTGGCTTTGAATGGTGCATTTTAAAGACACAAAAAGTCAGGAGTTCAAATAAGTTTTAGAAAATGAAATCCCTTTGTAACAGACGAGTTTCCGGATGAAATCCTGATACTTTGAAAGAGATTGTCCGTTTTGTACACGAAGTGCATCCAGTTTATGCCGTAACCCTCTCAACTTTCTTGCACATGCTATGTGGATGAAATGATGATATCATGCCAATTTTCAACCTTTTCAGAGTTCATTTGAAATGCTTTTCAATTTTAGGGTCTTATAGCTCAAAATAATTACTAAATGCATGAAAAATAACAAATGAAGTCAGAAAGGATTGAAAAATGATGATGTGGCTTTGAATGGTGCATTTTGAACACACACAAAGTCAGGAGTTCAAATAAGTTTTAAAAAATGAAATCCCTTTGTAACAGACGAGTTTCCGGATGAAATCCTGATACTTTGAAAGAGATTGTCCGTTTTGTACACGAAGTGCATCCAGTTTTTGCCGTAACCCTCTCAACTTTCTTGCACATGCTATGTGGATGAAATGATGATATCATGCCAACTTTCAACCTTTTCAGAGTTCATTTGAAATGCTTTTCAATTTTAGGGTCTTATAGCTCAAAATAATTAGTAAATGCATGAAAAATAACAAATGAAGTCAGAAAGGATTGAAAAATGATGATGTGGCTTTGAATGGTGCATTTTGAACACACACAAAGTCAGGAGTTCAAATAAGTTTTAAAAAATGAAATCCCTTTGTAACAGACGAGTTTCCGGATGAAATCCTGATACTTTGAAAGAGATTGTCCGTTTTGTACACGAAGTGCATCCAGTTTATGCCGTAACCCTCTCAACTTTCTTGCACATGCTATGTGGATGAAATGATGATATGATGCCAATTTTCAACCTTTTCAGAGTTCATTTGAAATGCTTTTCAATTTTAGGGTCTTATAGCTCAAAATAATTAGTAAATGCATGAAAAATAACAAATGAAGTCAGAAAGGATTGAAAAATTATGATGTGGCTTTGAATGGTGCATTTTGAACACACACAAAGTCAGGAGTTCAAATAAGTTTTAAAAAATGAAATCCCTTTGTAACAGACGAGTTTCCGGATGAAATCCTGATACTTTGAAAGACATTGTCCGTTTTGTACACGAAGTGCATCCAGTTTATGCCGTAACCCTCTCAACTTTCTTGCACATGCTATGTGGATGAAATGATGATATCATGCCAATTTTCAACCTTTTCAGAGTTCATTTGAAATGCTTTTCAATTTTAGGGTCTTATAGCTCAAAATAATTAGTAAATGCATGAAAATAACAAATGAAGTCAGAAAGGATTGAAAAATGATGATGTGTCTTTGAATGGTGCATTTTGAACACACACAAAGTCAGGAGTTCAAATAAGTTTTAAAAAATGAAATCCCTTTGTAACAGACGAGTTTCCGGATGAAATCCTGATACTTTGAAAGAGATTGTCCGTTTTGTACACGAAGTGCATCCAGTTTTTGCCGTAACCCTCTCAACTTTCTTGCACATGCTATGTGGATGAAATGATGATATCATGCCAACTTTCAACCTTTTCAGAGTTCATTTGAAATGCTTTTCAATTTTAGGGTCCTATAGCTCAAAATAATTAGTAAATGCATGAAAAATAACAAATGAAGTCAGAAAGGATTGACAAATGATGATGTGGCTTTGAATGGTGCATTTTGAACACACAAAAAGTCAGGAGTTCAAATAAGTTTTAAAAAATGAAATCCCTTTGTAACAGACGAGTTTCCGGATGAAATCCTGATACTTTGAAAGAGATTGTCCGTTTTGTACACGAAGTGCATCCAGTTTGTGCCGTAACCCTCTCAACTTTCTTGCACATGCTATGTGGATGAAATGATGACATCATGCCAATTTTCAACCTTTCCAGAGTTCATTTGAAATGCTATTCAATTTTAGGGTCTTATAGCTCAAAATTATTAGTAAATGCATGAAAATAACAAATGAAGTCGGAAAGGATTGACAAATGATGATGTGGCTTTGAATGGTGCATTTTGAACATACAAAAAGTCAGGAGTTCAAATAAGTTTTAAAAAATGAAATCCCTTTGTAACAGACGAGTTTCCGGATGAAATCCTGATACTTTGAAAGAGATTGTCCGTTTTGTACACGAAGTGCATCCAGTTTTTGCCGTAACCCTCTCAACTTTCTTGCACATGCTATGTGGATGAAATGATGATATCATGCCAACTTTCAACCTTTTCAGAGTTCATTCGAAATGCTTTTCAATTTTAGGGTCTTATAGCTCAAAATAATTAGTAAATGCATGAAAAATAACAAATGAAGTCAGAAAGGATTGACAAATGATGATGTGGCTTTGAATGGTGCATTTTGAACACACACAAAGTCCGGAGTTCAAATAAGTTTTAAAAAATGAAATCCCTTTGTAACAGACGAGTTTCCGGATGAAATCCTGATACTTTGAAAGAGATTGTCCGTTTTGTACACGAAGTGCATCCAGTTTATGCCGTAACCCTCTCAACTTTCTTGCACATGCTATGTGGATGAAATGATGATATCATGCCAATTTTCAACCTTTTAAGAGTTCGTTTGAAATGCTTTTCAATTTTAGGGTCTTATAGCTCAAAATAATTAGTAAATGCATGAAAAATAACAAATGAAGTCAGAAAGGATTGAAAAATTATGATGTGGCTTTGAATGGTGCATTTTGAACACACACAAAGTCAGGAGTTCAAATAAGTTTTAAAAAAATGAAATCCCTTTATAATAGACGAGTTTCCGGATGAAATCCTGATACTTTGAAAGAGATTGTCCGTTTTGTACACAAAGTGCATCCAGTTTTTGCCGTAACCCTCTCAACTTTCTTGCACATGCTATGTGTATGAAATGATGATATCATGCCAACTTTCAACCTTTTCAGAGTTCATTTGAAATGCTTTTCAATTTTAGGGTCTTATAGCTCAAAATAATTAGTAAATGCATGAAAAATAACAAATGAAGTCAGAAAGGATTGAAAAATGATCATGTCGCTCTGAATGGTGCATTTTGAAGACACAAAAAGTCAGGAATTCAAATAAGTTTTAAAAAATGAAATCCCTTTGTAACAGACGAGTTTCCGGATGAAATCCTGATACTTTGAAAGAGATTGTCCGTTTTGTACACGAAGTGCATCCAGTTTATGCCGTAACCCTCTCAACTTTCTTGCACATGCTATGTGGATGAAATGATGATATCATGCCAATTTTCAACCTTTTCAGAGTTCATTTGAAATGCTTTTCAATTTTAGGGTCTTATAGCTCAAAATAATTAGTAAATGCATGAAAAATAACAAATGAAGTCAGAAAGGATTGAAAAATGATGATGTGGCTTTGAATGGTGCATTTTGAACACACACAAAGTCAGGAGTTCAAATAAGTTTTAAAAAATGAAATCCCTTTGTAACAGACGAGTTTCCGGATGAAATCCTGATACTTTGAAAGAGATTGTCCGTTTTGTACACGAAGTGCATCCAGTTTTTGCCGTAACCCTCTCAACTTTCTTGCACATGCTATGTGGATGAAATGATGATATCATGCCAACTTTCAACCTTTTCAGGGTTCATTTGAAGTGCTTTTCAATTTTAGGGTCTTATAGCTCAAAATAATTAGTAAATGCATGAAAAATAACAAATGAAGTCAGAAAGGATTGACAAATGATGATGTGGCTTTGAATGGTGCATTTTGAACACACAAAAAGTGAGGAGTTCAAATAAGTTTTAAAAAATGAAATCCCTTTGTAACAGACGAGTTTCCGGATGAAATCCTGATACTTTGAAAGAGATTGTCCGTTTTGTACACGAAGTGCATCCAGTTTATGCCGTAACCCTCTCAACTTTCTTGCACATGCTATGTGGATGAAATGATGATATCATGCCAACTTTCAACCTTTTCAGGGTTCATTTGAAATGCTTTTCAATTTTAGGGTCTTATAGCTCAAAATAATTAGTAAATGCATGAAAAATAACAAATGAAGTCAGAAAGGATTGAAAAATGATGATGTGGCTTTGAATGGTGCATTTTGAAGACACAAAAAGTCAGGAGTTCAAATAAGTTTTAAAAAATGAAATCCCTTTGTAACAGACGAGTTTCCGGATGAAATCCTGATACTTTGAAAGAGATTGTCCGTTTTGTACACGAAGTGCATCCAGTTTATGCCGTAACCCTCTCAACTTTCTTGCACATGCTATGTGGATGAAATGATGATATCATGCCAATTTTCAACCTTTTCAGAGTTCATTTGAAATGCTTTTCAATTTTAGGGTCTTATAGCTCAAAATAATTAGTAAATGCATGAAAAATAACAAATGAAGTCAGAAAGGATTGAAAAATGATGATGTGGCTTTGAATGGTGCATTTTGAACACACACAAAGTCAGGAGTTCAAATAAGTTTTAAAAAATGAAATCCCTTTGTAACAGACGAGTTTCTGGATGAAATCCTGATACTTTGAAAGAGACTGTCCGTTTTGTACACGAAGTGCATCCAGTTTTTGCCGTAACCCTCTCAACTTTCTTGCACATGCTATGTGGATGAAATGATGATATCATGCCAACTTTCAACCTTTTCAGAGTTCATTTGAAATGCTTTTCAATTTTAGGGTCTTATAGCTCAAAATAATTAGTAAATGCATGAAAAATAACAAATGAAGTCAGAAAGGATTGACAAATGATGATGTGGCTTTGAATGGTGCATTTTGAAGACACAAAAAGTCAGGAGTTCAAATAAGTTTTAAAAAATGAAATCCCTTTGTAACAGACGAGTTTCCGGATGAAATCCTGATACTTTGAAAGAGATTGTCCGTTTTGTACACGAAGTGCATCCAGTTTATGCCGTAACCCTCTCAACTTTCTTGCACATGCTATGTGGATGAAATGATGATATCATGCCAATTTTCAACCTTTTCAGAGTTCATTTGAAATGCTTTTCAATTTTAGGGTCTTATAGCTCAAAATAATTACTAAATGCATGAAAAATAACAAATAAAGTCAGAAAGGATTGAAAAATGATGATGTGGCTTTGAACGGTGCATTTTGAACACACACAAAGTCAGGAGTTCAAATAAGTTTTAAAAAATGAAATCCCTTTGTAACAGACGAGTTTCCGGATGAAATCCTGATACTTTGAAAGAGATTGTCCGTTTTGTACACGAAGTGCATCCAGTTTTTGCCGTAACCCTCTCAACTTTCTTGCACATGCTATGTGGATGAAATGATGATATCATGCCAACTTTCAACCTTTTCAGAGTTCATTTGAAATGCTTTTCAATTTTAGGGTCTTATAGCTCAAAATAATTAGTAAATGCATGAAAAATAACAAATGAAGTCAGAAAGGATTGACAAATGATGATGTGGCTTTGAATGGTGCATTTTGAACACACAAAAAGTCAGGAGTTCAAATAAGTTTTAAAAAATGTAATCCTTTTGTAACAGACGAGTTTCCGGATGAAATCCTGATACTTTGAAAGAGATTGTCCGTTTTGTAACATGCCATTGGTGGCACGAACCGGGACCAATTCCACCCTTTGGTCCCTGTTGGTGCCACGAACCGGTACTAATGAGGCTGTGGCCCCACGAGCACCTTTAGTACCTGTTCGTGGCACGAACCGGTACTTGAGTTTCTTACTAGCTAAGCAGTTTTTTAGTCCCACCTCGCTAGCTGAGAGGCACTAGGAGCGGTTTATAAGCCCTGAGTGCAGAGACAATGAAGAAGAGGCGCAATGCTCACGTTGGTTAGCTTCAAGCCTTGAGGAATAAGGTAGACTGCATCGAGCTATGTGCAGTGCAGTCTACACTATTCCGAAAGGCTTGAAGCAAATCAACGCGCATTGCGCCTCTTTTTTATTTTTAATCATTAAAAGCAAAAAGAATTTTCATAAAGAACTTTTTTTGATAGAAACTTTAATAGCAGAAAGAATTATCATAAAGTAAAATAAATAAGTAATTAGAAACAAAATAAAATAAAATAAATAAGTTTTTTGTTGTAAGTAGAAATAAAACAAAATAAATATAGCAAAAAAGAAAATAAAAAAAACTAAATACAGCAAAAAGAATTTTCATAAAGAACTAATGGCACTAATAGAAATTTTATATGTTTTCTAAAACTAATGGCACTAACAGACAGTTTATAATTTTGCTGACCTAAAAGCAAAAAGAATTAAAAAATAAAGCAAAAAACAAAAGAAAATAAATAATGCAAAAAATTTAAAAAACTGCCACCTATTGGGCCACCACGGCCTGAATACGACTAGAAACCCAACCTGGGCCAGGATTCGGGCCCGCAGAAGGCCCAATAGGCCAACAGACAGCACAGTGTGACATTAGGCCCATAAGCCTGCATTTGAGAGGAGCTCGAGAGGGCAGCCGTAGTGGCGCTTATAAACCACTCCGAGCCCCTCTCAACTAGCGAGGTGGGACTAAACTTTTGGCCGCGGGCAGCGCAAGGCCTTTGGTCCCGGTTGGTGGCACCAACCGGGACCAATGCCCCCCCTTTAGTCCCGGTTGGTGCCACCAACCGGGACCAATGGCCTCTGCTTCCCGCCCTTTGCGCTGGTGAAAAGAGGCCTTTAGTCCCGGTTGGTGGCACCAACCGGGACCAAAGGGTGGGTATTGGTTCCGATTGGAGCCACCAACCGGGACCAAAGCCTTTGCTATATAAGTAACACTTTGGAAATTTGCTGATTTCCATCGCCAGTGTCCCCCCGCCCGACGACGCCGCGAGCTCGATCTACGCCGCCAGGCTGCCCTGTCGTCGTCGCCGTCGCCCGTGCCCCCGAGCCCACGCCATCGCCCGTCGCCATCGTCCTCCGCCCCCCGCCGTCGGCATCCGCCGCGCGCCCCCGAGCCGTCGCCGCCCTCCGCCCCCGGCCCGCCGCGGTCGCCGTCGCCCTCCGCCACCCTGTGAGCGCCGCCCCGATCCCCTCCTCCTCCTCCCTGTAATGGATGTGTAGTTAGATTTGTAATTAGATTGTTGTAATTAGATTTGTATGTGTAGTATTAATTTGTATGTAATTAGATTTGTATGTGTACTATTAATTTGGATGTGTAGTTAGATTTAGTTGTTGTAATTAGATTTGTATGTGTAGTATTAATTTGGATCTGTAGTTAGATTTGTAATTTAGTTGTATTAATTTGGATGTGTAGTTAATTAGATAATTTAGTTGTTGTAATTTAGATGTATTAATTTAGATGTGTAGTTTAGATTTTTTTGGTGATATTATTATTGAATATGCAAATGTTTGTATGTTCATATGCAAAGAATATATCAATTTTTTCATAGAATTTTTATGATTTTTTCTGTTGTAATTTTGTTCATAGAATTTTTATGATTTTTTTTGTTCATAGAAATTGTGTATGATCAAAGTCATTTATGTATGTTCATATTTAGAAGAAAAATAAGGAGAGAAAAAAGGAAAATAAGAAGGAGAAGAAGAAGAGAAGAAGAGAAGAAGAGGAGAGGAAGTAGAGGAGAAATAAATAAGAAGATGAAAAAGAAGAAGAAAAAGAGTAGAAGAAGAAGAAATAGAGGAGAAGAAGAAGAAATAGAATAATATATTATTCTATTTTTTCTTCTTCTCCCTCTATTCCTTCTTCTTCTCCTCTTTTTTTCTTTTTTTTCTTCGATCTCCTCCTCTATTCCTTTCATCTTCTCCTCTTTTTTTGCGTCTTCTTCCTCTTCTTATTTTTTATCGGGTATGTCGTTGTCGATATATGTACCCCCCTCCCCGATAACTTTTAGTAAGTACTACCTAGAAAGTGTTTAATAGAATTAGTTAGAAAAATAATAGAACTAGTTAAACTAGCTAGTTTATTTTCAGTAAGTACTACTTTATTCTATTTATAGTAAGGAAATTAATAGAACTAGTTTGTTTTTTAGTTAAAGCAATTATTCCCGCATCGATGTCGACGATGCCTATCCCGCATCCTCGTCGTCGACTCGGCGGAGGAGGCCGGCTTGATCAGAGGGGCCATGTCCGGGACTGGGCTCCGCCGGGCTGGTTTTGGGAGGTGCTACCTTCCGGTGGGCGTAGGTTGGTGAGGAACCAGCCCGTCGTTGACCCGATCCTTGTTTGGTGGCGCTCGCGTGGGCCAGTGACGGTGCCGAGGCTTCCGAACACCGCGGAGGAGGTACGTCACCGTGTCAGCGAGGAGGACCAGCACGTCCGTCGCTACATGGTTGCGTTGGAGGGCAGGTTCGACAGTACCTGGCAGGTTCTTCAGGGATCTCACTGGAGCTATGATCCTGTGATGGTTCCGTCCCTTTGGGTGTCCACCGCCCGCGCCGATGTCTGTCGGGCGCTACTGTTCTCGGTTACAAAACATGATCATCTCATACAACACATTATATCACATCATGTCTTGACCATATCACATCACAACATGCCCTGCAAAAACAAGTTAGACGTCCTCTACTTTGTTGTTGCATGTTTTACGTGGCTGCTACGGGCTTAGCAAGAACCGTTCTTACCTACGCATCAAAACCACAATGATAGTTTGTCAAGTTGGTGCTGTTTTAACCTTCGCAAGGACCGGGCGTAGCCACACTCGGTTCAACTAAAGTGAGAGAGACAGACACCCGCCAGTCACCTTTAAGCAACTAGTGCTCCAAACGGAGAAACCAGTCTCGCGTAAGCGTACGCGTAATGTCGGTCTGGGCCGCTTCATCTCACAATACCGCTGAACCAAAGTATGACATGCTGGTAAGCAGTATGACTTATATCGCCCACAACTCACTTGTGTTCTACTCGTGCATAGCATCAACGCATAAAACCAGGCTCTGATACCACTGTTGGGGAACGTAGTAATTTCAAAAAAATTCCTACGCACACGCAAGATCATGGTGATGCATAGCAACGAGAGGGGAGAGTGTTGTCCACGTACCCTCGTAGACCGAAAGCGGAAGCGTTATAACAACGCGGTTGATGTAGTCGTACGTCTTCATGATCCGACCGATCAAGTACCGAACGCACGGCACCTCCGAGTTCTACACACGTTCAGCTCGATGACGTCCCTCGAACTCCGATCCAGCCGAGTGTTGAGGGAGAGTTTCGTCAGCACGACGGCGTGGTGACGATGATGATGTTCCACCGACGCAGGGCTTCGCCTAAGCTCCGCAACGGTATTATCGAGGTGTAATATGGTGGAGGGGGGCACCGCACACGGCTAAGAGATCTCAAGGATCAATTATTGTGTCTATGGGGTGCCCCCTGCCCCCGTATATAAAGGAGCAAGGGAGGAGGAGGCCGGCCCTAGGAGGGGGCGCACCAAGTGTGGAGTCCTACTAGGACTCCCTAGTCCTAGTAGGATTCCACCTCCCATATGGAATAGGAAAAGAGGAAGGGAAAAAGAGAAGGAAGGAAGGGGGCGCCCCCCTTCCCTAGTCCAATTCGGACCAGACCAAGGGGAGGGGTGCGGCCACCCTTGAGGCCCTTTTCCTTCTTTCCCGTATGGCCCAATAAGGCCCAATACGTATTCCCGTAACTCTCCGGTACTCCGAAAAATACCCGAATCACTCGGAACCTTTCCGAAGTCCGAATATAGTCGTCCAATATATCGATCTTTACGTCTCGGCCATTTCGAGACTCCTCGTCATGTCCCAGATCTCATCCGGGACTCCGAACTCCTTCGGTACATCAAAACTCAATAAAACTTTCATCGTAACGTTAAGCGTGCGGACCCTACGGGTTCGAGAACTATGTAGACATGACCGAGACACGTCTCCGGTCAATAACCAATAGCGGGACCTGGATGCCCATATTGGCTCCCACATATTCTACGAAGATCTTTATCGGTCAGACCGCATAACAACATACGTTGTTCCCTTTGTCACCGGTATGTTACTTGCCCGAGATTTGATCGTCGGTATCTCGATACCTAGTTCAATCTCGTTACCGGCAAGTCTCTTTACTCGTTCCGTAACACATCATCCCGCAACTAACTCATTAGTCACAATGCTTGCAAGGCTTATAGTGATGTGCATTACCGAGTGGGCCCAGAGATACCTCTCCGACAATTGGAGTGACAAATCCTAATCTTGAAATACGCCAACCCAACAAGTACCTTTGGAGACACCTGTAGAGCACCTTTATAATCACCCATTTACGTTGTGACGTTTGGTAGCACACAAAGTGTTCCTCCGGTAAACGGGAGTTGCATAATCTCATAGTCAGAGGAACATGTATAAGTCATGAAGAAAGCAATAGCAACATACTAAACGATCGGGTGCTAAGCTAACTGAATGGGTCAAGTCAATCACGTCATTCTCCTAATGAGGTGATCTCGTTAATCAAATGACAACTTATGTCTATGGCTAGGAAACATAACCATCTTTGATTAATGAGCTAGTCAAGTAGAGGCATACTAGTGACACTCTGTTTGTCTATATATTCACACATGTATTATGTTTCCGGTTAATACAATTCTAGCATGAATAATAAACATTTATCATGATACAAGGAAATAAATAATACTTTATTATTGCCTCTAGGGCATATTTCCTTCAGGAGCTACCATCACCGACGGTCGCAAATGTCAGAGAGGAATCAGTGAGGGAGAGTTCCACCATATATATATGAGAGGACGAAGAATCCCGACTGTTGTCGTGGGGGTCGCTTCTCCTTTATTCCCGTGTGCTAGCTAGACATTTTGGTGTAATGCACACGGGGACAAAGGGAGGAGCGACCATCACCAACGGTCGAATGTATACACCCACGTGAGCTGAGAGTTTTCAAGAAAATACTCGACAAACCGATAGTCAACCCGTGATGAATAATAATGATCTAACTTAGGTTTTTTAGTACATATATTTAATTGTAGATGTTTAATATTTGAATTATATATGAACATAGGAAATGTCGTACTCGGACGACGAAAGTCTCCCGGGGGAGTGCGACTGCTGCCACGACGACCGAGGTCAGTGCGACAGGCCTCACCTGGACGAAGATCGGCGCTTCAGTATTAAGCTGGAGGAGACGTTCGATGTTGAAACGGTACGCAGCGACGACAAGTGTTATTTTTTCGTAATTAAGCACGACTTCAACTATTTCAACGTGTACTTTTCATCTTTTACAACTCGGCTAGCTTATCCCATGCCATGCAAGACGCTACGTCTTGGAGAGGATGGGTTTTGAAGACCATGAAAGTATGGAAACAAAGAAAATTCACCTAAGGACCCATCATGATATAGATTTTGAAGTAAAGCTGTATAATTCTGAGAGCGTAACCCATTTTGGTTGCAAAAATTGGGAAGCATTTTGCAAGATGTATGGTTTTGATGAGGGTATGCTTGTCACCATGGATCTTGGTGATCCTGACATCGAGCAAGACAATATGGACATTTGGGTCCTTGTTGATACGCCTCCAATTCTACCGCTATGTGAGTTTCTCAAACATAGTTATTAGCTAATTTATATTGTTCATTTCAAAATAGTTGACAGCTTATTTTCATTGACAGCTTATTTTGATTGTTCAAACAATGTGCGGAACATGGTAGACAGAACCTACTACACCGATGGCTCTGAGTTAACTTATAAGGAGAAAACTCATCTGGTCTGATTTTGTACTGATATTGAGAATTACAATATCTACAATCAAACTCCTCATCATTATGGTCCTCCATACGTGCCACTAGTGCACGTGGTGAACTACGGTAACTACTATGGAGATACCCTGGTAAGATTTCTTACTATTACGACATCCGTGCATATTTTGCATAGTTCTAAAACTAGTGCATTATCATTGCTAACTATGAAGTTATTACTATGTTTTTCAACAGATAATCCCAGAGGATTGTGTGCCTCATTTGATGTATCAGAATGGTAGGCTTGATGTTTTGAATATACAACCAGGTCATCCTACGAATCTCAACTGTCCATACCGGATTTCTAAAAGAAGTGAAGACATGCAAATCAAAGAATGGAAAAATGTATGGACAGTCGCAAGGAGCTTCTTGGAAGCAAAAGGAAGCGAGGCGCAAGAATTGGAGACAGGATGATCTCCATTCTCCATAATGGAGAGTCAGGGTCTATATTGTTTTATGCTATTTTACCTTAAAGAGGGTATTTCGGTCCTACCTAATACTGATGATCATGTGCTAAGAACAATTAAGTAGGGTTGGTTCGATGACTGTGAGGATGATGATCGATCGTATGACTTGTTATTAATAACGAGTAGAAGTTGTATGATGATGATTAGTAGGACTTGTTATTATATATGATGATGCATGATGCGTGCATGAAGAGTTATTATATATCAGCGGGTGAAATGAACATGGATTGGATTGAAGTGAAGGCAACATGCATGTGGTGCGTGTCGAAAGTAGTACAATCCAAACTTGATCAAGTCCGGATTAGTATTACTTTCGACATGCACCACATGTTGCCTTCACTTCAATCTAAGCCATGTTTAGGCATAGCAGTACGTAGCGTTGGTAAACCAAGCACGAAGACATAAGAGAGGACACTTCTCTCTAATAGGTACCTAATAACAACCTAAATTAACCCCCCAAAACCCCCAACCCCCCCCCCCCCTCCCCCCTCCTTTCAAAAAAAACAAAAACCTCAGCTCCTGCCAGGTGCTGACGCGTGGATGCCTATTGGTCCCGGTTGGTGGCACCAACCGGGACCAAAGGCACTCCTGCCTGGGCTCCCCGCACCGGCCACGTGGACGGCCTTTAGTCCCGGTTCGTGTAAGAACCGGGACTAAAGGGCTAGGGCATTAGTAACGACCCTTTAGTCCCGGTTCCTGAACCGGGACTAAAGGCCCTTATGAACCGGGGTAAAAACCCCTTTTCCTACTAATGCAACAAAGTTTATTAATCTGGCGAGCAAGGTGCCAAGGAGGTACCAGAAATGAAATGGTGGACTAGCTCCTCCTGCCTATGCCTGCCTGCATGGTGCATGTGAGGCCGGCCAAGGACACGCATCAAGTCCAAAAGTTGGGAGGGGTTGGTTGAGTTTTGTACTCCAATGGCGCCACCCAACCACAAATTTAGTCCTAGGAAGGAAGGGCGAGGGAGGTGGGCAGGGCCCCAGCCCCCAACCCACAATCAACTCGAGTCAAGAACATGCATGCTGTATGTACCAGGAGTTGCTGTCCAATTAGTACTCATCTTCCTTGCTAACCCAGCCAAAGCAGCTACATATCTCAGCTTGGCCATAACAGTGGTGCTGGGTGTTGGGTGTGGGCGAAGGGAGCAAGCCACCCCTACAGTGCTAGCCGGCCAGACCACCAACATGGCTTAACTGCTAACTTGCAAGTGCAAAATACACAAGGAAGTTAATGGAGCAATCATGATGGTCGACCAGGGAAGCAGGTCGACGCAGGAAAGCGCTGTGCAAAACCTAGCTAGCTTCACATCCCGGGTAAGGCAGCGTGGTGAGATGATGGGTGGTCACGTACTCACATGCGTTGCATATGCCATCGAATGGCCTTTCACGCCAGGCCAGCAGTGTAGCTTAGTACAGTACGTACTACTCCCTCCGTTCCTAAATATAAGTCTTTTTAGAGATTCCACTACGGACTACATACGGAGCAAAATGAGTGAATCTACACTCTAAAATATGTCTATATACATCCGTATGTAGTTTGTAGTGCAATCTCTAAAAAGACTTATATTTAGGAACGGAGGGAGTATTAATCAGTTCATCATTCGTTGATGCATGCATGCACGTAGTTTGTTGCTGGATCACGTATAGTGTGTCCATGGACCATGTATAGTGCGTTGATAGATCGTGTATGATCTGAATTCTTTTGAAAGCGTCGGGGTTTATTGCACGGATTCTTCTACATTGACAAACTACTCCCTTCGTTTCAAAATATAGTGTGCCCGCATTTTTCGAGATTTAATTTTGACCATAAATTTAACCAACAAGATCAACTGCGGCGGAAGCAAAAAATTATATAATTGAAAACTTCTTTTGAATACGAATTCACGGGTATAACTTTTGCTCCCGCCGCAGTCGGTCTAATTGGTTAAATTTATGGTCAAAGTTGAAGCGCGGAAACCGAAGACGTGCTATATTTTGAAACGGATGGAGTATCATCATTGGAGTAAAATTCACATGATCCATGCATTTTCTCGACCGACCCACCATGTCGATCTCCAACAGTGCGCCAGCGTGCGACATGTATCGATCTGCTGGACGTTCGCCAGCTGATGTACACAATTTGGTGAGGGTACAACACACACGTTAAGATATTATACCCACGGGTTCTGGCCTGCCTGAGGCTTGGTGGTTCGGTGGATCGATCTCTCTAGTGTCTGTCGGGTCAACACGAGGACAACGTCGCTCCCAGGAAAAGGGACCCGGGAGCAACTCTCCGGCGCCATGCCCAACCGTTACGCCAGGACCGGACCGGACCTCTCCCGACACGACCATGTTCTTTCTCAGCCAGACCTCCTGAGATTCAACCTTGCTGACGAAATTTGCCCCCGTTTACACTTTACACTAACCGACCACTGCAAGTGTCTGGGTACAGGCTAAGTGGCTATGACGCCGATGATCCTCTTTCATAGTGTTGACGAAAGCTTTGACTAACTCGACCGGTCTTGCCTAAGCCAATCACAGTCGTTTTAAACTACATACATACAGTAGGGCGACCAGGTATACAGCCACTACATACAGATCCCAAGAAGCTAGCATGCGTTTGTGGTGGTACGAGTCAATAAAATTGGTGCTTGCAACGTACGCAGCCCATGGATGCGTGATGGAGCCGAGTCAGCCGACACGGGGTGGTGATGAGAGGTGACCGACTGTCAGCGCACGGCGGAGGGTGGTCCCATCGCCCATGCATTGCATTGCATGCCATGGTCTGGGCGTCTGGCCGGCCGGCCGGCAGGCTGCTCCTGTAGCGGCGGCAGCAGCTGCTGCTCGTCGTAGGCGCAGGCCGGCGTGAGAAGGAAGCATCCTGCTGTTGAGTCGAGGTGTGTTGGATCCGTCAATCCCCCACGTCGCCCTCGGCAGCTGCTACCCTACACCTCTCCCCTCCGTTAAGCCGTTTTTTGTGCGGGCCGTCCTACGTACACCACCATGAGTGACATAAGTTGGGTCCTCGGGGAGCACATCCTATCATCCAACTAGGAGAGGCCGGCTACCATCTTCTCTTAGCTTAACTGCCTCACGCCTAATCCGCATCGGCCGTTCGATCTAGTGCAGATTGAACGGCTCGGATCAAGGCGCATTGCATTTTTATTTTTCGAAGATAAAGGTTAAAACCTCCTGGCCTCGGCATCCCAATCAGTACAATGCCGTCGGAAACGACTGATCGACTAAGTCACAATCATCCAAAGCAACGCCTTCAACAAGGAAGTGTGCACTCAAGGCCACAACGTCCACACCAAAAAAAAAAATGCAATGTCTTCACCAAAAGGACGACGCAGGTGTGTCGCTGCCGGGTCTGACAGCCCTCGTGATTGGCAGGATTGAGAAGGGACCATCATCTCCAAAGCAGTAGCAGTGGCCATGATGATGGGGTAGGGACGAGCCGAGAGGGCTTTTCTTCATTTGACGGGAACGGGGTACAGGCCATGGAGATCATTAGATGCTAGTAGTAACATGCAGCAATCAATTCAAGCCCTCAGCACGTCTCTCTGAAGCCCCCACACGGACGGACACGGTCCCGGTCCCTCCCGGCGACGGCATGTGCGAGCCCCCCGGCCGGAGACCCGGACGCGTCGCGCCAACAGCTCGGTGAATACAGGTGTACGATGGTGCAAGGCCTACCCGTCGCTGCACGCTGGTATACAATGACCGGCTGCAAGTGCCGTTCGGTGATTTTCCGTGGGCTGTTCGGCAATTTAACGTGGCGCCAGCTTTCGTCGGGTTTTGTTCTTCTGTTGTCTGGCCGCAGGTCGACAAGTTGTAGATTATGGTGGGCTTTGCCCTGAGTGTGTCTGGCTCTGGGAGTGGGCTTGGCCCTCGTTGTTTCAGTTTTTGCCCGGTTTTCCATAATTAACTGGGCAATTCTCTTCTACTTAATTAATAGATAAGGCAATCTTTGCCTCCGTTTTTTGAAGAAAAAAAGTCTGGTTGCGCTCACGTCTACGTTGCCCATAATTTAGTTGGGACGAGGTCAGGCATGTTGCCAGGCCTGCATGTGTGACAACTGACAACTGCGGCGCCTGCCTGTCCCGTCGGGTTCCAACCAACTTCGAAATAGATAACATGATAGCACGCATTTTAATATAGAAAAAAATGCCAGAAGAAAAGCCAAGCAGACACCAAGAGAGAGTATGAGATGAGCACGTCAAAAGTCGATTACAATTATTGGCAAACAAAAAGAATGCTCACAGAAAGCAGGTATCAGCACATCAGTACTCAATTATCTAGGCATGTGAAAAGGCCATAACCACAGCAGAGGTTCCCGCTAACAAGAGAAGCACATAAAGTAAGGAAGCATATCCAGCGTCGTATGACAAGACAAACCTCATCAAGGCCCGCCGCATGTCGAAAAATTCCACAAAAAAACCACAACATGGAAACACCATTTCCTCTCCATATAACTTTGCTAAGTCCTAACGTAGGCATGCCATTTGCAGGTTTCCATTTTTCCAAGTCTCGTCTTGAATCACATGTTAGGCTGTGACATGTGAGGTGGTTGTGCCTCCTTGGCTTGACTGTTGGCCACTCCTAGCCAAACACCGATGCCAATGAGAAGAATCCCCCATCCAGCCAGATCATACCAGAAGTCATTGTTCTTCTTCTTTTTCCTTGTTTGCTGCAAACCACAATATATTCTCATGTTAGGTACAGCAAGTAACAGAGTAGAGTATATGTGGCATGTGGACATAATGTCGAAAATCAAGGCCAGATGTATGGGCAAGAAAATATACTCGAGGTCATATGGCTGGCCAAATAGGCATACAGAGCATGTAGCACATCAATGGAAAAAAAGGGGCTATGTACTTTGTTTGAAATGCAAGGGGCAAATGCAGATATTACATCAAAATATTGAGTCATCCACTGCCTGTTTACTGAAACAATTTGTTTTCACGTTGCCTCTTTACTAAAAGAACTGACAGCAATGGGATGGGCATAAGACAAATGTGTGAAGGGTTAAAATAACTGATATATTGAGCCATCCACTGCCTGTTTACTGAAACAATATATCTTCACTCTTGTTAACACTACTGGATTGACTAGTACAATGAGAGAAGGATGTCTTAAGGATCCACATGTACGACAATTCAAATGCAGATTTCTGGGTACTCTGACAGGAAATGAGATGAACAGAACCAAAAAATATGTACAGTAAAAAGAAATAGGGACTCCTTACATATGTCAAGGGCAGAAAATGTAATAAGCAAAAAAGTGGTAAGCAGAGCAATGTTAAACAAAATACCCTTGCATTTGAGGACGAGGGTGCTCCTTGTGAGGCTTGAGATGCGATTTGCCTATGGATCTCCATATGCAGTTCAGGTGCCTGAGGGTGATTGCACACAAATGTTACAGAAAGGCAATACAAAGTGATATGCAGGCATACTCAAATATGCCATGCTACGAATAAAAGGTTCAGAGTTAATTTAGATACAAAGATACTACAGATACAGGGTAGTTAGGGGATTCAAATTCCCCCTATAGCTTAGAAGTTCTTGCATTGCTAGTGAGCCAATCTGAGTAAGACCTATTACAAGTTTTATATCATAGGCATGGGGTGTTGTCAGCTTTTAAATTATGTTGACAGCATCAAATAAAACAAGGAACCTGGAGAAGATTCAAAAACTTGCATCAAAACAACTCAAATAGTTGAATGACATGGTATAATGGTATCATAATAACTGAGCAAAGATATAGCCAAACATGATGATAGAACAAAGCATACCTTTGATGACAAATCCAATGACTTCCTGTACAACTCATTTGCTGGTTCCTACAAGAAGCATGCACATATCTCAATCTCCAGCTGAATACGCTTAGAAACTTATTAACAGAAACCGTTTCAGAGGCTTGTGTGTGAAACTGTGTGCATATGGCGCTTAAAAATCATATGATCTCAGGCCCATGGATCAGTCTCCAGCATGGAACATGCAAACTACTCAAGCAGACTACACATACCACATCAACAGCCCTCTGGAAACAACCAGTTGCTTTTTCAAAGCATTCATTAGCCTGGACAGTTTCCGAAGTGAAGAATCCACGAGAGGTCAGGGCATTCCCCAAGCACCAGAGTGCATCAGCCTTGTTGGGATCAATTCTCAGTGCTTCATCCAGCTTAGACTCAGCATCTATAAGAAATAAAACCAGATCAGCCAAATACACCACTTTTGACCCCAATCATAAACTCACAAAACAGTAAGACGGGCACAAGCTATATAATTGTATGCAAACTCCAAAATATTAGTACCAATTATCACTCCAACTAAACAAGCATGCACGTAATCCTACTTTAAGGATGAATTTGGAACACAGTGCTATGATAACAAAATAAAGCAAGCAAATAGTACATGAAAACAATCAAACTGAAGTCATATAATTAATCTCTGCCAGATTATTTTGAAAGGTCGTTGGGTTTGGCAGCATAGGCTCAGCCTGGTGTTACAATGCAATATAAATTTGAATCCAGTAACCTAATATCTGACATGTGGTGAATTCTTGAAATGGATCTAATGCGTGGG
This sequence comes from Aegilops tauschii subsp. strangulata, assembly GCF_002575655.3. Taxonomy (NCBI): domain Eukaryota; kingdom Viridiplantae; phylum Streptophyta; class Magnoliopsida; order Poales; family Poaceae; genus Aegilops; species Aegilops tauschii. Next base: position 546,482,420 of record NC_053037.3, on the reverse strand, counting down.
TCACCAGCAAACCACCACAAAAAGTGTTCATAAATTGAAGTGTTGCTTCGTTGAACACCATGGAAAAAACGCTAGGCACTAACAGTGGACTTTGCCACTGCCTAGCGCCTATCTCACCTACCCACATGCTTAGCATGATTAAGAGCTAGGCGTTCTGCTGTCTCCTAGCACCTAGGCACATTTCAGTGCGGCCTAAGCGCACTTTTTTTTACTCCACAGGAAATACGACTTCAAAAAGAAACAGTAATGCTGTTCACACCCATAAATAACTTGGACCCATAAATCTGCCTCTTATTTTAAATATACAAACACCACCATTACCATCAATCTGATAAACGCACATAACAAATGCAACTACAGGCTCCATATATATGTTAGAAAGAACACCACACATTCCATCATATAACAAATGCAATTGCAGGTTCCATACATGCTGGGAACAAAACCACACAATCAAGCAAGTTCCATACAAGCATTCATCTTAAAGAAGGTCAAACAAGTTGTTAACACACTCCAAACACCTAGTGCACATATGTTCACTAGCACTACTAACTGTCTCAATGTCTGTTCTGTTGTTAGTAACATCATACCAACAAACCCGATACTGCAGTGTTCAGCACACCATCCATAATGATCTCCTATTTTCTCACAAATCAGAGTAACCTATTTCTCAAGTATACCTAACTTCATGGTATAAATAAAAACTGGTGGCCATAAAACGCTCACTCACGCACAAGCTTTGTGATTATATGCGAACTCCAAAATATCAGTGCCTATTATCACTCCAACTAAACAGGCATGCACGTAATCCTACTTTCAGGATGAATTCAGAACACAGCGCTATAACAAAATAAAGCAAGCAAGTAGTAGATGAAAACAACCAGTCTGTAGTTCTACAATCAATCTGTGCCAGATTATTTTGGAAGGTCTACAGGACGGCGGTTCGACCCGCAATGTTGTATGGCGCGGAGTGTTGGCCGACTAAAAGGCGACATGTTCAACAGTTAGGTGTGGCGGAGATGCGTATGCTGAGATGGATGTGTGGCCACACGAGGAAGGATCGAGTCCGGAATGATGATATACGAGATAGAGTTGGGGTAGCACCAATTGAGGAGAAGCTTGTCCAACATCGTCTGAGATGGTTTGGGCATATTCAGCGCAGGCCTCCAGAAGCTCCAGTGCATAGCGGACGGCTAAAGCGTGCGGAGAATGTCAAGAGAGGGCGGGGTAGACCGAATTTGACATGGGAGGAGTCCGTTAAGAGAGACCTGAAGGATTGGAGTATCACCAAAGAGCTAGCTATGGACAGGGGTGCGTGGAAGCTTGCTATCCATGTGCCAGAGCCATGAGTTGGTTGCGAGATCTTATGGGTTTCACCTCTAGCCTACCCCAACTTGTTTGGGACTAAAGGCTTTTTTGTTGTTGTATTGTGCTTGGCATTCCATCATATAACAAATGCGACTACAGGTTCTGTACATGCTGGGAACAAAACCACGCATAAATCAAGCATGCTACAAGCAACTCATCTAACCATTAAAGGTAAAACAAGCTGTTAACACACTCCAAACGCCTAATGCACATATGTTCAGTTGTTCACTAGCACTACCAACTGTATTAATGTTCGTTCTGTGGTTCATGATATCGTGCCAACAAACCCAATACTTCAGTGTTCAGCACACCAACATCCATAATGATCTCTTATTTTCTCACAAATAAGAATAACTTGTTCTCAATTATACCATCGATATAACTAACTAGCACATGACATAACTAAAAACTGGTGGGCATAAAAGCACAACTAAGTTAAACACAATAAACTTTACAACAATGTTAGCAAACACAATGAAAGGCAGCGACCAAATTGTTAGGTAGGATCTATTCCATGTTCCAACTTCTCTAGGAATAATCAGTCGAAGCCACTAAATCTCCACATGGAAGCAATCAAATTCACCGAAGAATACACACAAGCAAGCGCACAAATCTCGCGGCGTACCTTCGAGGCACTTGAGGCTCTCGGGGCCGTTATGCATCTGCGACAGCTCCAGCAGCGCGCCGCCCCATCGCGTCAGGTTCTGCGAAGCACAAAACAAACATCAGATCAGATCAGACCAAATCAGACGGGGTCGCCGCAGTCGCGTCCCCCTCGGAAGAAACCGCCGGAGCGGAGCAAGAGGAGGAGGGGGAGGCGTTACGTCGGCGTCGAGCGGGTTCTCGTCGTAGGTGGACTTGGCGGTCTTGCAGGCGAGGTCGAAGAAGAAGAGCCTCTCCGGGTCGTTCATCGCTGCCATGTCCATGGCGACGGCGGCGAGATCGGGTGCGGCGGCGAGGCGGGGCGGTGCCGGGGGCTTACCTAGGGTTTTAGGCCTCGCTTCGATTTGGTGGAGGCGTCGACGGAGGCGGGGGTGGGGAACTAGTAGTTGTTGTTGTTGTAGGGGGAGGGGGCGGAGGGGATCGCACCGCTTTTCTAGGACGCTGCCAGGCGGGCCCTTCGAGCTCCGTCCCCACCTGCCAGCCGAACAGCGCGTCCACGGTGGGTCCCTGGCATGACTTGCGGGAGGAGATAGAAAAGCATATCCCGCGGCCCGGCCCAGCTCGGCAGTTCGTGCTGGGCGCGTTCTGAAGCCCACTAGAAATTTCGGCCCGTTGTCGTCCAGAGGAATTCCGTTTTTTTTGTTTTTGCTGGAATTTTGGTGCATGTTTCAGAGGAGCTAAGCTGCCGGGCGGCGAACCACTTGTCAGCGTCCCCTGTGGTTCTGGCGCGAAACCTTCGGGCAGCACGCTCGCGCCACCATTGTCGGGCCGAGGAAGCGACCAAGCAACGCGAGGTCACTGGTGGTCGTGGACGAGGGAGCCAAGAAGACCAGAGTAGAGCAGTGTGCAAGGCAGCGGAGCAGAGGCTTCCGACAGAGGAGAGGAGACAGGGGAGCCATGCAGGCGAGGCGGGAGATCCGGACGAAGCCGGAGCAGCGGGGGGAGGAGGATGCGGCGGCGGTGGCGGAGACGCCGCTGAGCGCGCGGTGGAGCCCGGAGGCGGAGATCGGGATGCGGGTGGAGGACATCTGGGACAGCCTGGACCAGCCGCAGCTGAGCCGGAGCGACAAGCTCAACAGCTGCTTCGACGCCATCCCGGTCTCCTCCTTCCCGCAGACCTTCGGGTCGCAGCTGGTGGACATCCCCTCCGACGCCACGCTGGCCGAGGCCGTCGACATCCTCTCCCGGAACCGCATCAACGGCGCGCCGGTGCGCAACGTGGAGGCGCCCGAGGACTCCAGCTGGATCGACCGCTACATCGGCATCGTGGAGTTCGCCGGGATCGCCGTCTGGCTGCTGCACCAGTCGGAGACCTCGGCGGCCGCGCTGGGCGCCGACGAGGTGGCCGCCAAGCTCGGCACGGTGACCCTCGACCCGGAGCTGAAGCCGGCGGCGCCGGCGTCGGAGGCGGAGGGCGCGGTGGCGGAGGCGTTCGGGTCGCTGCCGTCGTCGGAGCTGTTCCGGAAGACCAAGGTGAAGGACATCTCCGGGTCGTTCCGGTGGGCGCCGTTCCTGGCGCTGCAGAGCTCGGACACGTTCCTCACCATGCTGCTGCTGCTGTCCAAGTACCGGATGAAGAGCCTCCCCGTGGTGGACATCGGCGAGGGCACCATCAGCAACATGGTGACGCAGGCGGCGGTGGTGCACATGCTGGCCGAGTGCGTGGGGCTGAGCTGGTTCGAGGACTGGGGCACCAAGACGCTGGCCGAGCTGGGCCTCCCCCTCATGAAGACCAGCCGGCTCGTCAAGGTCTGCGAGGACGACCCGGCGCTCAAGGCGTTCCGGCAGATGAGGCGGCGCGGCGTCGGCGGCATCCCGGTGGTGGACGGCGCCGGCAAGCCCGTGGGCAGCATCATGATCAAGGACGTCAAGCACCTCCTCACGGCCTCCGAGTCCACCGGACACTACAGGTACCCTACAAATTTCACTCGCTGCATAGCTTGCTCCGGACATGCAATCGCCAACAGACGGTGATGTGAACGCGTGCATGCACGCAGGACGCTGACGGCGAGGGAGTTCATCGCGAGCGCGCGGCAGAGCTCGGGGGAGAAGCAGATGAGCATCATCACGTGCAGGAGGGAGGACAACATGAAGGAGATCATCCTGAAGCTGGACGCGGAGAAGAGGCAGAGGATCTACGTGGTGGACGGGGAGGGCAACCTGGACGGCCTCATCACGCTCAGGGACATCATCGCCAAGCTCGTCTACGAGCCGCCGGGATACTTCGGGGACTTCTTCAACGGCGTCATCCCCATGCCGCAGAACAGCAGGGTCTGAAATTCTGAATCCTTCTTAGAGAAAGCCTTCTGTTTGTTTCCTAGCCAAGATCAGGATATAATATTTCTGCCATTTTCTCTAGGTAGTGATTCTCGGTGTTTTCTTCCTCTTCATTTTTAACTCTCCCTAGTCACTAGTGCTTCGTTCAAACTCGAGCTTAGTTCCATTTTTGTTTCTGTTTTGTCAGTTCGGCATAGCTAGCTAGCTAGCTCAACATAATGAAGAACAATGTGGCTCTGTTCATGTCAACGACTTCCGTTATGTGAGATAATCTTAGAGGCTGTACGAATTACACATTTGCTTGCGCAGAATCTGCCCCAAGTCTGAAACTACACACGCACTCTGTTCTTAATACTGTGATGTAAATTCACACAGCGGGAGTATCAGCCATCGGTTGCAGAGTAGACAAGGGTGTAAAGGTCTGTAGAATGTAACTCTAAACCACAAGATATGAAATTGTGAATAGGCACCTAATACTTTGACAGCATACATTTCTGCATGTTATCTCCCGGGTTATGAGCTGCCCGACAAGGCAATAATAGAAAAGGCGCAGATAAAGACCCCAGACATATCAAACTAGGCAATAGCGTATAGGATAAGGAGCAAAACAACCATCAATTTGCAGTACAGCACAATCACAATAGATGGAAGCAAAGTGCATAAATCGAAAACCCGCTATGAACTGAGAAGATTAAGAGCACAGGGCACGGTGAAACTGCTACACTGCCTTTATGATAACGACGTTGAGGGATCCATGAAACACAGTCATAATTTGTAGTCTTTTCTAGTTATCCGACAAGCTAGTGTACTTATTTTTCTTTTATCATCAACATGTATACTTCCTGCCAGCAACCAACTAAACAGCAGATAACGAAAATTGCAACAAGGGGAAAGTGAACATAACCGCTGTATAAATTGTACATAAGATGCCAACCACCGACCATCCAACAATAGTCAATAATCAACAAAAGAAGGGTAAACTGTAATAATGACAGTTACACAGCTCACCGCAGTGTCCTAAATCCCATGTGGAAGCGCCAATGTCAGCACTCCCCTTAAAAAGAGTCAAAGATGACACGCAAAGTATTCCAGCCAGGGTGCCTTGCATTCACAATATTTCTGCTCCAGCAGCAGTCAAAATTGATTTCTCCATCTTCGAACCCCACAAGCATGATGGTAGGGCAGGTTACTAGCACACTGCCTGAATAAATTTTGCCAGGGATTTGTAACCACCAACATTGATATGAACATCCCTGAAGAGATATAGGATCAGGTCATTAAGTTTGTTGATCACACTCAAGTAAATCACTAAATCCATGACTAAAGTATGACAAAGCAACCCAGGTCATGATTTTTTGGGGAATTTTCCTGCTTCATAAACATTACAAATTCATTGATTTGCCAAAAACTCGTCTAACAAGGAACAATATACCATTTGAAAACCAGTTCACTGCACTAGGGGAAATATGTCGCTTACACGTAATCCATATTACTGTTTCAAATATGCAGTAGTTAAGAGCATCTTCAACCCCTCACTTTCTCCCAGCTGGGCGGACAGCCTGGACAGGAGAGACAGTGAAAAAGCCTACCCAACCAGAGACCCCCCCCCCCCCCCCCACCCCCAAATCATCCCTATACGCCTGGGCTACCAGCACCCCTCAAATCCAGCCCATACGGGGGGAGGTTATGAGGGTGTCCAGGCAGTCCGCCACGTCGGATCCGGCCCACCCCGGCCCTCTTCCTCCCTCCCTCTCTCTCTCTCTCCTAGGCCTGGGCATTCGGTTTAAACCAAAAATTCGGTTAACGCCATTCTGTTTATTTGCAAATTCAGTTAGGAAATATGCTAACCGAAATTTGCAACATAAAAGTAAACCAAAAATTCAGTTAACCGACCTGTTCGGATCAGTTTCCGGTTTGTACCGAAAAAATGTTTCACATATACGTGTCTTCGCCACTCACAACCATCCCTATTATAGCTGAGCTATCTTGCCTCTTCTCTTTACCCACACGAGGTGGGATTAAATCAATTGGACTACTGTTGTCGTCTGAGGCTAAAAGCTAAATGGTTCAAACAATAGAAGAAATACGTATGTTGGGCTTGGGGCTTGCATGCAGGCCCACGGGCGTGGCGTCCAGGGAACCTGGCTGCAGGCCGACTAGTATCCTAACTGGCTGCTGGATGCCAGGCCTACTTAGTGTCCGCGAAGCCGCTCAAAAAAAAACTTAGCGTCAGCAAAGTGCTAAAAATGTCTTGGCGTCAACGACATGGCCATGTGGGAGTCATGGGTGTCTACGTTCCTAGGACTAGGAGGCTAGGAGCGCGATCCATTCCACTGGAATATAACACCCCGCCATACAGGTCGGTTTCTATCGGCTTAAGCGATGTAACACCGAACCGACCTTATCTAATTCGTTAGTGGAAGTGAAAACCGAATTTATCTGTACTAGGTATAAAAACCACAATTTCAGTCTTTTCGGTTAATGGTTTCGGTTCGGTATTTGGTTCCTAAGTTTCTATGCCCACCCCTAGCTGCGTGCACTGGCACCGGACACTGTCCGGACGCTTTCGCGGATGTATAGGGGCCCAAATTAGCCCAGTCCAGTTGGAGATGCTCTAAGAGCCTTATTCTTCAATTATTAAGAAATGTAGGAAAGAGTACAGTCCTACAACTTAAAGTTGCACCGAGAAGAATAACAAACCATGATCAGATGAGAAATCAAATTTTGTTACTCTATTAGATACAAACACGATAAGTTACTCACGAATTTATCATGAACATTGCTCGATAAACTACAAAATCAATGGAACAATGTACTTCCTCCATCCGGGTTTATTGGGGCCACTCGTATTTGGTCAAACTTTGACCATCTAGACTAACAAAATATGATTTATATGCTGATTTTATTTGAAAGAGGATTCCAACAGTATAGTGTTTTGGGACATATAGTTTATATTTTATTAGTCAAATTTATAGTGAGAGTTTGAGCCTAAATACGAGGGGGGCCAATAAACCCGTGCGGATGGAGTATATTTGTGATGCATTTTTACAATCGCAGGATAATATAGGGGTACAATCTCTGTAGTATCTCAGTAGTTAGGTAAACTTACTAATTTTTAGCATATGTCATACTAAATTCTCAATTGAATTGCAAGGTAGAAGGTACCATTATGATCTTGCAAATCTAATTATGCAGCTGCTAAAAAGAAAAACCTGACTGCACGGCCTTCTATAAACCGATATGAACAATCTATGGAAGCACAATCTGAAAGTTATAGCACTTTAGCACTCACCTTCAAACATAGACAGTTTGATCAAGCATTCAATTTTTTCCCTTCAAAGAAATCTGAGACCTGGTTCTCCACATCCTCAGGGTTGTACTTTATATACTTTGCGAAATTCCTTCCACCCTCTAGCTGCCCTCGGAACCTTCCAACAAACGAACGGTATGCTGGAAGGACCTTCTCCGAGATGGAAATCTTCAACTCTTCTCTTAACTGAGGATCCACAACCTTCCATGCTGTCTGTGTCCTGTATAACTCCTCGTAAGCCAAGTTGAAGCTCTTGAACCTTTCCTTCAGGGCAGCCTTGAGTGCACTCGATGAACCTGTTGTCTGTGGCAACCCATCATCCCTCAGGCAAGCTAATACCCTGGTCCATGAGGATCGGAGGTACCCTGTAGAGTACCTCCTAATCTGACCCCGGCGCTTACGGATCCAGTTATCCCCAAGCAAACTCTTAAGCTCTGAATCCTTGATCTTCTGCACAACATACCACAGATTGTTCATCAAAAATATGTTCTGCAGTGCCTCATCATCATACAGCTTCGCTTTATCCTCAATCTTGTCCAATAGATGTGTGATCAGTATGAGCAGACAGTGACCCAGTGGAGTCATATCCGCATTGTCGCCCCCATTTTCCAGTTCAGTCTCGCAACCATCAAGAAGATGATTCAGCCAGCGGCTGTAATCTGCAAGCAGTCGCACATAATTCATGACATAACGTGTAAGCGGGTGGATCTCGCCGCCTGGCAGTGATCTGCGAGAAGTCTCCCCACGTATCGCATTGGCAAACTCGGCGACCGTGCCACGCACCGCATCCCCTAGCCTGACCAGTATCCCCTCTGCCTCTTCCTTGATGAAATCCCTTGCATCGCCTGAGAACAAGGCCTCGAGCTCTGGCAGCAACTCAGCCAGCGCCTCGTACATACCAAGAATGCGGAACAGCTTCTCGGATGACCTCTTGCCAATCGCAATGGCATCACCGAAGTTGAGCAGCTGCAGGACACACCCCTTGGCCGCCTCAGTAAAGCACTCCTCCTCGGCATCTGCGTCGGCCGCAAGGATCTGGCCACAGATGCGGCGCTCCTCGGCGAGAAGGCCCTGGACGACGACCCTGAGAGCCTGGATCCACTTCTTCATCTTGCCATCGAGGACGCCCCACTCCACGCGCTGCACCTCCTCCAGGCTCATCTTGTCGACCCCAAGCACGGCGAGGCACTCCATGAGGGTGTCCCGGCGCACCTCGCTGTAGACCTGGCAGAGCTCCGGCCCATAGCCGGCGCGCAGCATGACGTCCGCGATGTCCTTGAGGGTGCTGACGGTGTCGGGGGAAATGAGGTAGGGCGAGATCTCGCCGTCGGAGGCGGAGCTCCACCTGCCCGCGGCGGAGGACTCGTCGCCCTCGTCGGCGTGGCTGGCGAAGGAGGGGCAGTCGAGGTCGACGGAGGAGGCGGAGTGGAAGGTGGGCACCGTGAGCGAGAGGCGGCGGAGGAGGGACGCGTGCAGGTCCTCGGCGGCGAGCGAGGCGGTCCCGCGGATGAGCAGCTGGCGGAACTCCTCCTCGAGGCGCGCCATGGCGACCTGCAGCGCGGCCTCGACGCGCGGGCCGGCCTCGCCCATGAGGCAGGCGGCCGCGGCGAGGTACTCCTCGGCGTCCTCGGGCGACTCGAACACCAGCCGGTCCCCGGCCGCGGGGGAGTCCCACTGCTCCACCAGCCGCAGCGCGTCCTCCACCGCCGCGTCCCTCTCGTCCTCCAGGTCGTCGTCGTCGCCGAAGCCGTCGCCGCCGCCGGGGCCGGGAAGCCCCTCCCGCGCGTAATCCCCCTCCGGGAGGGGCTCGGAGCCGGCCGCGGCGTCGGGGGCGCCGGCGGCCGGGAAGAGGTCGGACATGAGGGAGAAGCGGTTGTCGAAGCCGGAGAGGATGCGGATCATGTCGTCCGCGGCGTTCTTGGAGTTGGCGAGCGACTTGACGATCTGCTGCGCCGCCGCGATCACCTTCTCCTGCCCGTCGGGCGGCGCCGCCGCCATCCCGTCCCCCGCTCGCCTGTGCTTCTGGATCGGAGGAGGGCGGTGTGAAAGGGGGCAGAGGAGTCGCGGCGGAGGAAGGGGAGAGGAGGCGAAAGGGGGGAAGCGAGTCGCTGGTTTGCTGAGCTGGCCTTGGGCTTGGGTTTGAGCAAGTCGTCGTCGGGTGGTTTAGATGTCTGTCTGGGCTAAAAAAGGTTGGACTGATGATAATCTTCCTGCTTTGATCACTGGCTTTATCGTACGGATCGGACCGGGATCAGATTCGTTCCGCGACCATACACTAGCTCACTTTGTGCCGTCCATGCACCTCAACTTTGTATCGTCTGGTATGTTTTTCCAAACACGGTACAGACACGAGACGCAGACGTTCAGTTCACACACATACACTTAGCTTTGAACATACGCACGCACAAGCGCCTTTGCTCACTCCGGTTTGGCATGATTCATCACAAGAAACCTGATCATCTAAGAGCATCTCCAACAGGCGTGCAATCGCGTGACACGTTAAAATATTTTTCTTTTTGAATTCCACGTTAAAATAATTTTACAATGCCGAAATAGCATGTTTTTGCGCGCAGCAAAGCGCTGGCTCCAGCGGCCGCTGTAAAATATTGCACGCGCGGGCCGCTTCAGCAGACGCTGCAAAAAAAACGGCGCGCGAGCAGCCGGAGCACATATGAACAATATTTGAAACAACATATAGATAAAATTCAACGATACAAATAGCATAGTTCAACCCAACATCACAAACTAGTCTACTAGAAACTACTCCGAGTCGACCTCCTCCTCGGTGGTATAGTCCGACGAAAGAAACGCGTCATCCCACCGAGGATCGTTGTTGTCGAAGGTCGACGCTTGTCCCAGTTCGCACTGCGCTATCGCCAGTGCCTTCCGCGCACGCCTGTCTGCCCGTTCCGCGGCTCGCTTTGCCCTCCTCTCCACCCAGAAGGCCTCCTCGACGGCGACGTCCTACAGTGTTCGTGGCGGTCCTCGTTGATTATTAGCCGCGGCGGAGGCGCGAGGTCCTGTGCCTGCTGGCACGTCCGCGCGTCGTCGAAGTTCATCTGCGAGCGTGGCCTCGAGAGGCGCCACGCCGCCACGTCGTACGCGCGGGCGGCCTCGTGGGCGGTCTCGAATGTCCCGAGACCGAGACGCATGCCACCGGACCGGATCTCCGCGTAGAACATGCCGGAGGGGCGGGGCCGGACGCCGCGGTAGCCGGAGCTACTCCAGGGCGTGCAGTGGCATGTCGGCGGCGGGGGAGAAGGCGCGGCGGCGTCGGGAGAAGGGTGCAGTGGCGGCGGGGTGCTGGATGCGAGGAAGAAGGGGACGACGGGGCAGAAGAAGACGCTCGAGTGTGCGGTTGGTGGGCTCGGGCGCGCGCGTTTTGTAGAGCATGCAGGACGCCGCGCGCTAAACTGCCGTGTGTCAGGCCGCTTTTTCGCGTGCGCGAGATTTTTTCCCGCGCGCCGGAATCTCCCGCGCCTGCTGGAGCACGCGAAACCGCTTCGCACGCGCTAAAACACACCTTTTCCCCCGCGCGCGTGATATTTACCGTGCATGTTGGAGATGCTCTAAGCGACGCTCATTTCGCTTTTGGATCTTCTCTCGGCAGAGCAAGGACACAAAAGATGTGTACATGTGAACCCGTTTAGGTTATGGCGGAAGAGATTAATTTACATATGTTAAAACTACAAAAATAATCTATATTTCGAATGTCTCAGCACCCGGATACTCAGGCGACATCCGATCGAGCTCCGCGCGGAAGGTGAACAGGGAAGGAAGAGAATGAAGAAGGGTAGGAGGCGGATGCCAGCAACCCTTGACAACGACCATCGGCGACGACAACCGCCAGCAAACCACAAGCCAAGCGATGGCGAACATGTAAGGGCATCTCCAACGTCGACCCGCGAACCTCCTGCAACGGTCTAGACGACGCTGTCCGGACCGTGGAAGCCATCCAACGTGGGCATGTATCGGTCCACGGGGCGTAATGACCCACAAGTATAGGGGATCTATCGTAGTCCTTCCGATAAGTAAGAGTGTCGAACCAAACGAGGAGCAGAAGGAAATGACAAGCAGTTTTCAGTAAGGTATTCTCTGCAAGCACTGAAATTATCGGTAACAGATAGTTTTATGATAAGGTAGTTCGTAACGGGTAACAAGTAACAAAAGTAAACAAGGTGCAGCAAGGTGGCCCAATCCTTTTTGTAGCAAAGGACAAGCCTGGACAAACTCTTATATAAAGGAAAGCGCTCCCGAGGACACATGGGACTTATCGTCAAGCTAGTTTTCATCATGCTCATATGATTCGCGTTCGTTACTTTGATAATTTGATATGTGGGTGGACCGGTGCTTGGGTACTGCCCTTCCTTGGACAAGCATCCCACTTATGATTAACCCCTCTCGCAAGCATCCGCAACTACGAAAGAAGAATTAAGGTAAACCTAACCATAGCATGAAACATATGGATCCAAATCAGCCCCTTACGAAGCAACGCATAAACTAGGGTTTAAGCTTCTGTCACTCTAGCAACCCATCATCTACTTATTACTTCCCAATGCCTTCCCCTAGGCCCAAACAATGGTGAAGTGTCATGTAGTCGACGTTCACATAACACCACTAAAGGAAAGACAACATGCATCTCATCAAAATATCGAACGAATACCAAATTCACATAACTATTTATAACAAGACTTTTCCCATGTCCTTAGGAACAAACGTAACTACGCACAAATCATATTCATGTTCATAATCAGAGGGGTATTAATGTGCATAAAGGATCTGAACATATAATCTTCCACCGAATAAACCAACTAGCATCAACTACAAGGAGTAATCAACACTACTAGCAACCCACAGGTACCAATCTGAGGTTTTGAGACAAAGATCGGATACAAGAGATGAACTAGGGTTTGAGAGGAGATGGTGCTGGTGAAGATGTTGATGGAGATTGACCCCCTCCCGATGAGAGGATCGATGGTGATGACGATGGTGACGATTCCCCCCTCCCGGAGGGATGTTTCCCCGGCAGAACAGCTCCGCCGGAGCCCTAGATTAGTTCCGCCAAGGTTCCGCCTCGAGACGGCGGCGCTTCGTCCCGAAAGCTTCCTTCCGATTTTTTCCAGGGCAAAAGACACCTTATACCAGAAGATGGGCATCGGGGGGCTTCCAGGTGGCCCACGAGGCAGGGGGCGCGCCCAGGGGGTAGGGTGCGCCCTCCACCCTCGTGGACAGTGGGTGGCCCCCCTTTGTGCTTTCTTCGCCCAATGTTTTTAATATATTCCAAAACCGGCTTTCGTGGAGTTTCAGGACTTTTGGAGTTGTGTAGAATAGGTCTCTAATATTTGCTCCTTTTCCAGCCCAGAATTCCAGCTGCCGGCATTCTCCCTCTTCATGTAAACCTTGTAAAATAAGAGAGAAAAGGCATAAGTATTGTGACATAATGTGTAGTAACATCCCATAATGCAATAAATATCGATATAAAAGCATGATGCAAAATGGACGTATCAACTCCCCCAAGCTTAGACCTCGCTTGTCCTCAAGCGGAAGCCGATATCAAAAAATATGTCCACATGTTTAGAGATAGAGGTGTCGATAAAATAAAATACGGACATGAGGGCATCATGATCATTCTTAGAATAATAAACTATGATCTCAGTCATTGAAGCAATTGCAATTTATCATAACATCGGAAAGAGTCAATATAAGAGCTTTTCAGCAAGTCCACATACTCAACTATCATTTAGTCTTTCACAATTGCTAACACTCACGTAATACTTATGGGTATGAAGTTTTAATCGGACACAGAGAAAGATAGGGGCTTATAGTTTTGCCTCCCAACCTTTTACCTCAAGGGTAACGTCAACAATAATGCTTTATGAAAACCCACATCCAATTGGATATATATATCAGGATCTTTCCAACACATAGTGCTTGCCAAAGGATAAAGTGTAAAAAGGAAAGGTGAAGATCACCATGACTCTTGTATAAGGTATAAGACAAAAAAAATATAAGATAGGCCCTTCGCAGAGGGAAGCAGAGGTTGTCATTGAAGGAAATATGCCCTAGAGGCAATAATAAAGTTAATATTTATTTCCTTATATCATGATAAATGTTTATTATTCATGCTAGAATTGTATTAACCGGAAACATGATACATGTGTGAATACATAGACAAACAGAGTGTCACTAGTATGCCTCTACTTGACTAGCTCGTTGATCAAAGATGGTTATGTTTCCTAGCCATAGACAAAAGAGTTGTCATTTGATTAACGGGATCACATCATTAGGAGAATGATGTGATTGACTTGACCCATTTCGTTAGCTTAGCACTTGATCGTTTAGTATGTTGCTATTGCTTTCTTCATGACTTATACATGTTCCTATGACTATGAGATTATGCAACTCCCGTTTACCGGAGGAACACTTTGTGTGCTACCAAACGTCACAACGTAACTGGGTGATTATAAAGGTGCTCTACATGTGTCTCCGAAGGTACTTGTTGGGTTGGCGTATTTCGAGATTAGGATTTGTCACTCCGATTGTCGAAGAGGTATCTCTGGGCCCACTCGGTAATGCACATCACTTAAGCCTTGCAAGCATTGCAACTAATGAGTTAGTTGCGGGATAATGTATTACGGAACGAGTAAAGAGACTTGCCGGTAACAAGATTGAACTAGGTATTGAGATATCGACGATCAAATCTCAAGCAATATGAGCATCCAGGTTCCGCTATTGGTTATTGACCGGAGACGTGTCTCGGTCATGTCTACATAGTTCTCGAACCCGTAGGGTCCGCACGCTTAAAGTTCGATGACGGTTATGTGTTTTGATGTACCGAAGGTAGTTCGGAGTCCCGGATGTGATCACGGACATGACGAGGAGTCTCGAAATGGTTGAGACGTAACGATCGATATATTGGACGACTATATTTGGATACCGGAATGGTTCCGGGTGAGATCGGGATAATACCGGAGCACCGGGAGGTTATCGAAACCCCCCGGGGGGTATATGGGCCTTAATGGGCTTTAGTGGAAAGGAGGGGAAAGGAGCAAGGGAGGCCCCCCCCCAAGCCCAATCTGAATTGGGAGGGGGGCCGCCCCCTTCCTTCCTCCCTCCTTCCTCTTCCTTCCCTCTCCCTCTTCAAATAGGAAAAGGAGGAGTCCTACTCCCGGTGGGAGTAGGACTCCCCCCTTGGGCGCGCCTCCTCCCCTTGGCCGGCCCTCTCCTCCCCCTTTATATACGGAGGAGAGGGGCACCCCATAGACACAACAATTGATCTTTTGGATCTTTTAGCCGTGTGCGGTGCCCCTCTCCACCATAGTCCACCTCGATAATATCGTAACGGTGCTTAGGCGAAGCCCTGCGTCGGTAGAACATCATCATCGTCACCACGCCGTCGTGCTGACGGAACTCTCCCTCAAAGCTCGGCTGGATCGGAGTTTGAGGGACGTCATCGAGTTGAACGTGTGTAGAACTCGGAGGTGCCGTGCGTTCGGTACTTGATCGGTCGGATCGTGAAGACATACGACTACATCAACCGCGTTGTGCTAACGCTTCCGCTTTCGGTCTACGAGGGTACGTGGACACACTCTCCCCTCTCGTTGTTATGCATCACCATGATCCTGTGTGTGCGTAGGAATTTTTTTGAAATTACTACGTTCCCCAACAGTGGCATCCGAGCCAGGTTTTATGCGTAGATGTTATATGCATGAGTAGAACACAAGTGAGTTGTGGGCGATACAAGTCATACTGCTTACCAACATGTCATACTTTGGTTCGGCGGTATTGTTGGATGAAGCAGCCTGGACCGACATTACGCGTACGCTTACGCGAGACTGGTTCTACCGACGTGCTTTGCACACAGGTGGCTGGCGGGTGTCAGTTTCTCCAACTTTAGTTGAACCAAGTGTGGCTATGCCCGGTCCTTGAGAAGGTTAAAACAGCACTAACTTGACAAACTATCGTTGTGGTTTTGATGCGTAGGTAAGAACGGTTCTTGCTCAGCCCGTAGCAGCCACGTAAAACTTGCAACAACAAAGTAGAGGACGTCTAACTTGTTTTTGCAGGGCATGTTGTGATGTGATATGGTCAAGGCATGATGCTTAATTTTATTGTATGAGATGATCATGTTTTGTAACCGAGTTATCGGCAACTGGCAGGAGCCAAATGGTTGTCGCTATATTGTATGCAATGCAATCGCCCTGTAATGCTTTACTTTATCACTAAGCGGTAGCGATAGTCGTAGAAGCATAAGTTGGCGAGACGACAACGATGCTACGATGGAGATCAAGGTGTCGCGCCGGTGACGATGGTGATCATGATGGTGCTTCGGAGATGGAGATCACAAGCACAAGATGATGATGGCCATATCATATCTTATCTTGCTTTGATTGACGGTAGCATTATAAGATGATCTCTCACTAAATTTCAAGATAAAAGTGTTCTCCCTGAATATGCACCGTTGCGAAAGTTCTTCGTGCTGAGACACCACGTGATGATCGGGTGTGATAGGCTCTACGTTCAAATACAACGGGTGCAAAACAGTTGCACACGCGGAATACTCAGGTTAAACTTGACGAGCCTAGCATATGCAGATATGGCCTCGGAACACTGAGACCGAAAGGTCGAGCGTGAATCATATAGTAGATATGATCAACATAGTGATGTTCACCATTGAAACTACTCCATCTCACGTGATTATCGGACATGGTTTAGTTGATTTGGATCACGTGATCACTTATATGATTAGAGGGATGTCTATCTAAGTGGGAGTTCTTAAGTAATATGATTAATTGAACTTAAATTTATCATGAACTTAGTACCTGATAGTATTTTGCATGTCTATGTTTGTTGTAGATAGATGGCTCGTGCTGTTGTTCCATTGAATTTTAATGCGTTCCTTGAGAAAGCAAAGTTGAAAGATGATGGTAGCAATTACACGGACTGGGTCCGTAACTTGAGGATTATCCTCATTGCTGCACAGAAGAATTACGTCCTGGAAGCACCGCTAGGTGCCAAACCTGCTGCAGGAACAACACCAGATGTTATGAACGTCTGGCAGAGCAAAGCTGATGACTACTCGATAGTTCAGTGTGCCATGCTTTACGGCTTAGAACCGGGACTTCAACGACGTTTTGAACGTCATGGAGCATATGAGATGTTCCGGGAGTTGAAGTTAATATTTCAAGCAAATGCCCGGATGAGAGATATGAAGTCTCAATAAGTTCTACAGCTGCAAGATGGAGGAGAATAGTTCTGTCAGTGAGCATATACTCAGAATGTCTGGGTATAACAATCACTTGATTCAAGTGGGAGTTAATCTTCCGGATGATAGCGTCATGGACAGAATTCTTCAATCACTGCCACCAAGCTACAAGAGCTTCGTGATGAACTATAACATGCAAGGGATGGATAAGACAATTCCCGAGCTCTTCGCAATGCTAAAGGCTGCGGAGGTAGAAATCAAGAAGGAGCATCAAGTGTTGATGGTCAATAAGACCACCAGTTTCAAGAAAAAGGGCAAATGGAAGAAGAAGGGGAACATCAAGAAGAACAGCAAACAAGTTGCTGCTCAAGAGAAGAAGCCCAAGTCTGGACCTAAGCCTGAGACTGAGTGCTTCTACTACAAGCAGATTGGTCACTGGAAGCGGAACTGCCCCAAGTATTTGGCGGATAAGAAGGATGGCAAGGTGAACAAAGGTATATGTGATATACATGTTATTGATGTGTACCTTACTAATGCTCGCAGTAGCACCTCGGTATTTGATACTGGTTCTGTTGCTAATATTTGCAACTCGAAACAGGGACTACGGATTAAGCGAAGATTAGCTAAGGACGAGGTGACGATGCGCGTGGGAAATGGTTTCAAAGTCGATGTGATCGCGGTCGGCACGCTACCTCTACATCTACCTTCGGGATTAGTTTTAGACCTAAATAATAATTATTTGGTGCCAGCGTTAAGCATGAACATTATATCTGGATCTTGTTTGATGCGAGACGGTTATTCATTTAAATCAGAGAATAATGGTTGTTCTATTTATATGAGTAATATCTTTTATGTTCATGCACCCTTGAGGAGTGGTCTATTTATATTAAATCTCGATAGTAATGATACACATATTCATAATATTGAGGCCAAAAGATGCTGAGTTGATAATGATAGTGCAACTTATTTGTGGCACTGCCGTTTGGGTCATATTGGTGTAAAGCGCATGAAGAAACTCCATACTGATGGACTTTTGGAAGCACTTGATTATGAATCACTTGGTACTTGCGAACCGTGCCTCATGGGCAAGATGACTAAAACGCCGTTCTCCGGAACTATGGAGCGAGCAACAGATTTGTTGGAAATCATACATACAGATGTATGTGGTCCAACGAATGTTGAGGCTCGCGGCGGGTATCGTTATGTTCTCACCTTCACAGATGATTTAAGCAGATATGGGTATATCTACTTAATGAAACATAAGTCTGAAACATTTGAAAAGTTCAAAGAATTTCAGAGTGAAGTGGAAAATCATCGTAACAAGAAAATAAAGTTTCTACGATCTGATCGTGGAGGAGAATATTTGAGTTACGAGTTTGGTCTACATTTGAAACAATGCGGAATAGTTTCGCAACTCACGCCACTCGGAACACCACAGCGTAATGGTGTGTCCGAACGTCGTAATCGTACTTTACTAGATATGGTGCGATCTATGATGTCTCTTACTGATTTACCGCTATCGTTTTGGGGTTATGCTTTAGAGACGGCTGCATTCACATTAAATAGGGCACCATCGAAATCCATTGAGACGACGCCTTATGAACTGTGGTTTGGCAAGAAACCAAAGTTGTCGTTTCTTAAAGTTTGGGGCTGCGATGCTTATGTGAAAAAAGCTTCAACCTGATAAGCTCGAACCCAAATCGGAGAAATGTGTCTTCATAGGATACCCAAAGGAAACTGTTGGGTACACCTTCTATCACAGATCTGAAGGCAAGACTTTTGTTGCTAAATTTGGATCCTTTCAAGAGAAGGAGTTTCTCTCGAAAGAAGTGAGTGGGAGGAAAGTAGAACTTGATGAGGTAACAGTACCTACTCCCTTATTGGAAAATAGTTCATCACAGAAACCGGTTCCTGTGACGTCTACACCAATTAGTGAGGAAGTTAATGATGATGATCATGAAACTTCAGATCAAGTTTTTACTGAACCTCGTAGGTCAACCAGAGTAAGATCCGCACCAGAGTGGTACAGTCCTGTTCTGGAGGTTATGTTACTAGACCATGACGAACCTACGAACTATGAAGAAGCGATGGTGAGCCCAGATTCCGCAAAATGGCTTGAGGCCATGAAATCCGAGATGGGATCCATGTATGAGAACAAAGTATGGACTTTAGTTGACTTGCCCGATGATCGGCAAGCCATCGAGAATAAATGGATCTTCAAGAAGAAGAATGACGCTGACGGTAATGTTACTGTCTATAAAGCTCGACTTGTTGCAAAAGGTTTTCGACAAGTTCAAGGGATTGACTACGATGAGACCTTCTCACCCGTAGCGATGCTTAAGTCTGTCCGGATCATGTTAGCAATTGCCGCATTTTATGATTATGAAATTTGGCAAATGGATGTCAAAACTGCATTCCTGAATGGATTTTTGGAAGAAGAATTGTATATGATACAACCGGAAGGTTTTGTTGATCCAAAGGGAGCTAACAATGTGTGCAAGCTCCGGCGATCCATATATGGACTGGTGCAAGCCTCTCGGAGTTGGAATAAACGTTTTGATAGTGTGATCAAAGCATATGGTTTTATACAGACGTTTGGAGAAGCTTGTATTTATAAGAAAGTGAGTGGGAGCTCTGTAGCATTTCTGATATTATATGTGGATGACATATTGTTGATTGGAAATGATATAGAATTTCTGGATAGCATAAAAGGATATTTGAATAAGAGTTTTTCAATGAAGGACCTCGGTGAAGCTGCTTAAATATTGGGCATCAAGATCTATAGAGATAGATCAAGACGCTTAATTGGACTTTCACAAAACACATACCTTGACAAAGTTTTGAAGAAGTTCAAAATGGATCAAGCAAAGAAAGGGTTCTTGCCTGTGTTACAAGGTGTGAAGTTGAGTAAGACTCAATGCCCGACCATTGGAGAAGATAGAGAGAAAATGAAAGATGTTCCCTATGCTTCAGCCATAGGCTCTATCATGTATGCAATGCTGTGTACCAGACGTGATGTGTGCCTTGCTATTAGTTTAGCAGGGAGGTACCAAAGTAATCCAGGAGTGGATCACTGGACAACGGTCAAGAACATCCTGAAATACCTGAAAAGGACTAAGGATATGTTTCTCGTTTATGGAGGTGACAAAGAGCTCATCGTAAATGGTTACGTTGATGCAAGCTTTGACACTGATCCGGACGATTCTAAATCGCAAACCGGATACGTGTTTATATTGAATGGTGGAGCTGTCAGTTGGAGCAGTTCTAAACAAAGCGTCGTGGCGGGATCTACGTGTGAAGCGGAGTACATTGCTGCTTCGGAAGCAGCAAATGAAGGAGTCTAGATGAAGGAGTTCATATCCAATCTAGGTGTCATACCTAGTGCATCGGGTCCAATGAAAATCTTCTGTGACAATACTGGTGCAATTGCCTTGGCAAAGGAATCCAGATTTCAGAAGAGGACCAAGCACATCAAAATACGCTTCAATTCCATCTGGGACCAAGTCCAAGTGGGAGACATAGAGATTTGCAAAATACATACGGATCTGAATGTTGCAGACCCGTTGACTAAGCCTCTTCCACGAGCAAAACATGATCAGCACCAAGACTCCATGGGTGTTAGAATCATTACTATGTAATCTAGATTATTAACTCTAGTGCAAGTGGGAGACTGAAGGAAATATGCCCTAGAGGCAATAATAAAGTTAATATTTATTTCCTTATATCATGATAAATGTTTATTATTCATGCTAGGATTGTATTAACCGGAAACATGATACATGTGTGAATACATAGACAAACAGAGTGTCACTAGTATGCCTCTACTTGACTAGCTCGTTGATCAAAGATGGTTATGTTTCCTAGCCATAGACAAAGAGTTGTCATTTGATTAACGGGATCACATCATTAGGAGAATGATGTGATTGACTTGACCCATTCCGTTAGCTTAGCACTTGATCGTTTAGTATGTTGCTATTGCTTTCTTCATGACTTATACATGTTCCTATGACTATGAGATTATGCAACTCCCGTTTACCGGAGGAACACTTTGTGTGCTACCAAACGTCACAATGTAACTGGGTGATTATAAAGGTGCTCTACAGGTGTCTCCGAAGGTACTTGTTGGGTTGGCGTATTTCGAGATTAGGATTTGTCACTCCGATTGTCGGAGAGGTATCTCTGGGCCCTCTCGGTAATGCACATCACTTAAGCCTTGCAAGCATTGCAACTAATGAGTTAGTTGCGGGATAATGTATTACGGAATGAGTAAAGAGACTTGCCGGTAACGAGATTGAACTAGGTATTGAGATACCGATGATTGAATCTCGGGCAAGTAACATACCGATGACAAAGGGAACAACGTATGTTGTTATGCGGTTTGACCGATAAAGATCTTCGTAGAATATGTGGGAACCAATATGAGCATCGAGGTTCCGCTATTGCTTATTGACCGGAGACGTGTCTCGGTCATGTCTACATAGTTCTCGAACCCGTAGGATCCGCACGCTTAAAGTTCGATGACGGTTATATTATGAGTTCATGTGTTTTGATGTACCGAAGGTAGTTCGGAGTCCCGGATGTGATCACGGACATGACGAGGGGTCACAAAATGGTCGAGACGTAAAGATCGATACATTAGACGACTATATTTGGATACCAGAATGGTTCCGGGTGAGATCGGGATAATACCGGAGCACCGGGAGGTTATCGGAACCCCCCGGGAGGTATATGGGCCTTAATGGGCTTTAGTGGAAAGGAGGGGAAAGGAGCAAGGGAGGGGGCGCCCCCCCAAGCCCGATCCGAATTGGGAGGGGGGTCGGTCCCCCCTTTCCTTCCTCCCTCCTTCCTCTTCCTTCCCTCTCCCTCTCCAAATAGGAAAAGGAGGAGTCCTACTCCCGGTGGGAGTAGGACTCCCCCCTTGGGTGCGCCTCCTCCCCTTGGCCGGCCCTCTCCTCCCCCCTTTATATACGGAGGAGAGGGGCACCCCATAGACACAACAATTGATATCTTGGATCTTTTAGCCATGTGCGGTGCCCCTCTCCACCATAGTCCACCTCGATAATATCGTAGCGGTGCTTAGGCGAAGCCCTGCGTCGGTAGAACATCATCATCGTCACCACGCCGTCGTGCTGACGGAACTCTCCCTCAAAGCTCGGCTGGATCGGAGTTCGAGGGACGTCATCGAGTTGAACGTGTGCAGAACTCGGAGGTGCCGTGCATTCGGTACTTGACCGGTCGGATCGTGAAGACATATGACTACATCAACCGCGTTGTGCTAACGCTTCCGCTTTCGGTCTACGAGGGTACGCGGACACACTCTCCCCTCTCGTTTATATGCATCACCATGATCCTGTGTGTGCGTAGGAACTTTTTTGAAATTACTACGTTCCCCAACAGTCATGTGCTTTTATGGTTGGATGCACAAAATCTTAATGCAAAAGAACGTCACTTTATATTGCCACTTGTGATAGGGACCTTTATTATGCAGTCCGTCGCTTTTATTTCTTCCATATCACAAGCTCGTATAAAAGCTTATTTTCTCCACACTAATAGATCATACATATTTAGAGAGCAATTTTTATTGCTTGCAACAATGACAACTTACTTGAAGGATCTTACTCAATCCATAGGTAGATATGGTGGACTCTCATGGCAAAACTGGGTTTAAGGATATTTGGAAGCACAAGTAGTAACTCTACTTGGTGCAAAGAATTTGGCTAGCATGAGGGGGAAAGGAAAGCTCAACATGTTGGATGATCCATGACAATATAATTTATTTTGGATATAAGAAAACATAACCCATTACGTTGTCTTTCTTGTCCAACATCAACTTTTTAGCATGTCATATTTTAATGAGTGCTCGCAATCATAAAAGATGTCCAAGATAGTATATTTATATGTGAAAACCTCTCTTTCTTTATTACTTCCTATTAATTGCAACGATGACCAAAACTATGTTTGTCAACTCTCAACAACTTTTATTCATCATACTCTTTTATATGTGAAGTCATTACTCTCCATAAGATCAATATGATCTCTTTATTTCTTTTTGTTCTTTCTTTTTCTTTTATTCCCTCAAGATCATAGCAAGATAACCAAGCCCTCGACTCAAGACTAATCTTTATTATATATAGCTTACGGACTCGATTACACAGATAAGGATCAACACAAAAACTCAAAGCTAGATCATACTAAACTTTATTCTACTAGATCAAGATATAACAAAAAGGATCGAACTAAGAAAAATGGTAAAGATAGAAGTGTGATGGTGATACGATACCAGGGCACCTCCCCCAAGCTTGGCAGTTGCCAAGGGGAGTGCCCATACCCATGTATTTATGTCTCTTTCTTCGGAGGTAGTGATGTGATATTTTTGGCGATGATGCCCCTTAGGATACGGTTCTCTTCCTCGAGCTTATTGACTTGCTGCTTAAGATCCATTGTTTCCTTCCGGAGTTTACCCGCGACAGCTAAATCTTCTTTCACCCATGGATGTTGCATAGCTACGGGAGAACAAGTAACACTCTTTTTCATATTTTCATAAGAAAGAAATCTAGCATTGGGAGGGATGACCGAGTTTGGAATTGCTGAGCTCTGGAGTTCCTCCATCATATATTTGGCTTGGAGACGAGAGGTAACTTCTTGATCTTCCTCCATGGCATCTATCATTTTCAAGTCGGCCTCCATCTCTTCCTCAGTGGATGGCCCAAAGTGATCGGCATCGTTGTTTGCTTTTGGCCACGGTGTCGGGTGAGATACCCGGCTCTCCCCGACTGACTCTTGAGAAGACATCTTGATCTAATCTGCGACAGAAACAACTCAAAACAATAACAGAGGATTTTGTCGTGGTACGGTGGTCAAAACCTTCGGGAGATTATATAATGAATTTTTGCCGACCAAAAGAAGTATCGTGCAAGAGAACGGAGTCCGGAGGGCACACGAGGTGTCCACGAGGCAGGAGGGCGCGCCCAGGGGGGTAGGGCACGCCCTCCACCCTCGTGGATGCCTCGTGTCCTTTCCGGACTACTTCTTATTTTCCTATTTTCTTAAGTATTCCAAAACAGAGAAAAATTGCTGTTAGAACTGTTTTGGAGTCGGTTTACTTACCGTACCACATACCTATTCCTTTTCGGAGTCTGAAACGTTCTAGAAAGTATCCCTTGTGTACTCCTCCGGGGTTACGGTGTCAATAACATTGGTTTCAACATTTATGGGATTACTTGAGATATAATGTTTGATTCTTTGACCGTTCACCACCTTCAGATTTGTGCCTTCGAAGTTCTTGAATTTTATGGCACCGGAACGATAGACCTCCTCGATAACGTAAGGACCTTCCCATTTAGAGAGGAGTTTTCCTGCAAAAAATCTTAAACGAGAGTTGTATAACAAAACATAATCACCAACATTAAACTCACGCTTTTGTATCATTTTGTCATGCTATCTTTTAACCTTTTCTTTAAGCAGTTTGGCATTCTCATAGGCATGGGTTCTCCACTCATCAAGTGAGATAATGTCAAATAGTCTCTTCTCACCGGCAAGTTTGAAATCATAATTGAGCTCTTTAATGGCGCAATATGCCTTATGTTCTAGTTCTAGAGGTAAGTGACATGCTTTTCCATAAACCATTTTATACGGAGACATACCCATAGGATTTTTATATGCAGTTCTATAGGCCCATAATGCATCATCAAGTTTCTTGGACCAATTCTTTCTAGATCTATTAACAGTCTTTTGCAAAATTAATTTAATCTCTCTATTACTCAGTTCTACTTGACCACTAGACTGTGGGTGGTATGGAGATGCAATTCTATGATTAACATCATACTTAGCAAGCATTTTATGAAAAGCACCATGAATAAAATGTGAACCACCATCAGTCATTAAGTATCTAGGGACTCCAGACCTCGGAAAAATAACTTCTTTAAGCATCTTAATAGAGGTGTTATGATCAACACTACTAGTTGGAATAGCTTCTACCCACTTAGTAACGTAATCAACATCAACTAAAATATGTGTATACCCATTAGAGGAAGGAAACGGTCCCATATAATCAAAGCCCCAAACATCAAATGGTTCAATAACAAGTGAATAGTTCATAGGCATTTCTTGACGTCTGCTAATATTACCAATTCTTTGACATTCATCGCAAGACAAGACAAACTTACAGGCATCTTTGAAGAGAGTAGGCCAATAAAAACCGGATTGCAATAAGTTATGTGCAGTTCTATCTCCAGCGTGGTGTCCTCCATAAGCCTCGGAGTGACACTTGCGTAGGATATGTTCCTGTTCATGCTCAGGTACACAACGTCTAATAACACCATCGACCCCTTCTTTATAAAGGTGTGGTTCATCCCAGAAGTAATGTCTTAAATCATAAAAAAACTTTTCTTTTACTGGTATGTGAAACTAGGTGTTATAAATTTAGCAACAATGTAATTAGCATAATTAGCATACCATGGAGCAGTACGAGAAGCATTTATGACAACCAATTGTTCATCAGGAAAGCTATCATCAATAGGTAGTGGGTCATCAATAACATTCTATAACCTAGACAAGTTGTCTGCAACGGGGTTCTCAGCTCCCTTTCTATCAATAATGTGCAAATCAAATTCTTGTAACAAGAGAACCCATCTAATAAGTCTAGGTTTAGCATCTTTCTTTTCCATAAGATATTTAATAGCAGCATGATCAGTGTGAACAGTTACTTTAGAATCAACAGTATAAGGTCTGAACTTATCACAAGCAAATACAACAGCTAAAAATTCTTTTTCAGTAGTAGCATAATTTCTCTGGGCACTGTCTAGAGTTTTACTAGCATATTGGATAACATTTAATTTCTTATCAACTCTTTTTCCTAGAACAACACCTACAGCATAATCACTAGCATCACACATAATTTCAAAGGGTAAATTCCAACAGGTGGCTAAACAATAGGTGCAGAAATCAAGGCTTTCTTAAGTATTTCAAATGCTTCTACACAATCATCATCAAAGACAAGAGGAACATATTTTTGTAAGAGATTAGTCAGAGGCCTAGAAATTTTTGAGAAGTCTTTAATGAACCTCCTATAAAAACCGGCATGACCAAGGAAACTTCTTATACCTTTAATGTCCTTAGGACACGACATCTTTTCAATAGCATCAACTTTAGCTTTATCAACTTCAATACCACTTTCAGAAATTTTATGCCCTAAGACAATACCTTCATTAACCATAAAGTGGCACTTCTCCCAATTCAAGAAAAGATTAGTTTCTTCACATCTCTACGAAACTCGATCAAGGTTGCTTAAGCAATCATCAAAATAAGTTCCATACACGGAGAAATCATCCGTGAAAACCTCAACAATCTTTTCACAAAAGTCAGAGAATATAGCAGCCATACATCTTTGAAAGGTAGTAGGTGCATTACATAAACCTAAAGGCATACGTCTATAAGCAAAGGTACCGAAAGGGCAAGTAAAAGTGGTCTTTTCCTGATCCTCTTTTGACACAGGTATTTGAGAGAAACCAGAATAACCGTCTAGAAAGCAAAAATGTGTATGTTTGGATAATCTTTCTAGCATTTGATCAATAAAAGGTAAAGGGTAATGATCCTTTCTAGTAGCTTTATTTAATTTGCGGAAGTCAATTACCATTCTATAACCTGTAACAATTCTTTGTGGAATTAATTCATCTTTATCATTAGGAACAACAGTAATACCTCCCTTCTTAGGGACACAATGGAAAGGACTTACCCACTGACTATCAGCAACAGGATAAATTATACCCGCCTCCAGAAGCTTTAGTATTTCATTTCTTACCACTTCTTTCATCTTAGGATTCAACCGTCGTTGGTGATCAACAAGTGGTTTAGCGTCTTTCTCCAATTTTATTTTGTGCTAGCATAGAGTGGGACTAATGCCCTTAAGATCATCAAGAGTATATCCAATAGCAGCACAATGCTTCTTCAGAGTTCTCAATAATTTCTCTTCTTCCTGCTCTGAAAGGTTAGCACTAATAATAACAGGATATATCTTCTTTTCATCAAGATAAGCATATTTAAGAGTATCAGGTAATGGTTTAAGCTCAAACACGGGATCACCCTTGGGTGGAGGAGGATCCCCTAGGATTTCAACAGGCAAGTTGTGTTTCAATATAGGTCCCTGTTTAAGGAATACTTCATCTATTTCCCTTCTTTCATTCATGAACATATCATTTTCATGGTCAAGCAAGTATTGTTCTAAAGGATCATTGGGAGGCAAGGCAATAGAAGCAAGACCAATAATTTCATCTTTACTAGGCAATTCTTTATCATGGGGTTATCTACGGAATTTAGCAAAATTAAAATCATGGGACATGTCCCCTAAACCAACAGTAACAATATCCTTTTCGCAATCTATCTTAGCATTAACAGTATTCAAGAAGGGTCTACCAAATATAATGGGACGAAAGTCATCTTGTGGGGAACCAAGAACAAGAAAATCAGTAGGATATTTAACTTTCCCGCACAAGACTTCAACATCTCTAACAATCCCAATTGGTGAAATAGTATCTCTATTGGCAAGCTTAATTGTAACATCAATATCTTCTATCTCAGCAGGTGCAATATCATGCATAGTTTCTTCGTATAAGGAATGAGGTATTGCACTCGCACTAGCACCCATATCACATAAGCCATGATAACAATGATCTCCTATTTTAACAGAAACAATAGGCATGCCTACAACAAGTCTATGTTTATTTTTAGTATCGGGTCTAGCAATTCTAGCAGCTTCATCACAGAAGTAAATAACATGCCCATCAATATTATCGACCAAGAGAACTTTAATCATAGCAATATTAGGTTCAACTTTAATTTGCTTAGGGAGTGTAGATGTTCTAGCATTACTCTTACGAACCATAGTTGAAGCTTTAGCATGATCCTTTATTCTAACAGGGAAGGGTGGTTTCTCAATATAAGCGGTAGGAACAATAGGATCAACGTTATAAGTAATAGTCTTTTCTTCAACTTTAATAGGTTCTACTACTTTTACTTCAATGGGAGGATGATATTTAAAGCACTTCTCCTTAGGGAGATCAACATGAGTAGCAAATGATTCACAGAAAGAAGCTACTATCTCAGAGCACTACTGGAATCAGCTAATTTGCCATCTGCCGGCTCTTTGCCGTCTGCTAGCTGACGGCAAAGAAGCTCTTTGCCATCAGCTACCCAAAAGCAGACGACAAAGAAACGGCAGACGACAAAGAAGCTCTTTGCCATCTGCGAGCTCTTTGCCGTCAGCCAGCAGACGGCAAAGAATCTTTGCCGTCCGCTGGCAGACGGCAAAGAGTGAGGTGGCCCCCACCCCCCGCCCGTTTGGAAAAACTTAACGGCCCACCTCTTTGTCGTCCGCCAGCAGACGGCAAAGAGGCAAAAAGGACGGACGGCAAAGATAGGCGGACAGCAAAGAGGGCACTACCTAACGGCCCGTACCCCCCGCCCGTTACTCACTTCTCTCCTCGCCGTTCTCTCCTCCCACCCCGCCGCCGCCGCCGCCGCCCGCCCCGCCCCGGCCCCCCGCCGCCCCGGCCCGACCTCCACCGCACCCTCGCCGCCTCGACCTCCACCGCACCCTCGCTGCCTCTTCCACATCGCCCCGCCCACACCAGCCCGTGCCGCCGCCGCCGACCCCGTCCGGCGTAGCCGGCCTCCCCGCCGCCCCGCACCCCTCCCCAACCTCCATCGCGGCCCCGCCGCTCCTTCCACGTCGGCCAGCTGCGCCGCGGCCGTCCAAGCCCCGTACCGCCGCGCCCGTCCCCGCCCCCGACGCCCGACCAACCGCCGATGCCGCTGCAGCCGCGGGTCGACCGCCCCCCGAGGAGCGCCGCCCATCGCTGCCCCTCCCCTCCCCATCGCTGCGCCGCCTTGCTGCCGCCCCGTCGCCGCCCCCTCCCCGACCCGTCGCCGCCCCCCACGGTGAGCCCCTGCCGCCCCCCTGTGTCCTATTTTTTTCTTCTGCTTTTTTGTTTTTCTTTTTTGTTTAGATAAGGTTTTTTAGTTGAAGTTTTTTCAGTTTAGAATTAATTAGTTTAGGTTATTTAGTTTAATTAGTTTAGGTTTAATTAGTTTAAATAGTTTAGTTTTAATTAGTTTAGGTTTTTAGTTTAGGTTTAGGTTATATAGTTAGCTAGATTAGATTAATTAGATTGGATTATATTACACTAGTGTTAGGTTTTAGTTAAATAGTCATAATTAAAGGAAGTGAAAAAAGATGAAAAAAGAAGACGAAAAGTAGAATAAGTAGAAGGGGGAAGAAGAAGAAGAAGAAGAAGAAGAGGAGGAGGAGGAGGAGGAGAAAGAAGAAGAAGAAGAAGAAAAGTAGAAGACGGGGGATGAGAAGAAGTAGAAGAATGAGAAGAAGTAGAAGTAGTAGAAGAATGAGAAGACCCCCTGACCCCCTGACCACGCGCCGATGATTATGCATTTATTGATGATACTGATCGAGATTATTAGTAGTGTCAGGTATTAAATTTTTTAATGTTGTACTTGATGATGATACACTTAAGTGATACACATATTATTATTCATGTCGGTCTTTTTTTTATGTTGTACTAATTTTGTTTGCTGTTTGTCATGGCAGGTGTTGAAAGATGGTGGGCGCTGGTCGGGAGCGCGCCAAGGCCCCTTCTTCGTTGGCGCGTGGTCTGAGGTCTTCGATTCCAGACGCACCTCTCCGCCGAGCGTTGCTGGACAGTATGTCCACACCGCCGGGCCCTTCTTCGTCGACCGCGGTGCCCAGCAGGGGACGAGGTAGGAAGAGAGGAGGTGGGGCACGTGGTCGCGGGAGAGGAGGTAGGGTGACTGCTACGGCGCCTTCCTCGCCGCCACCCCCAGCTGTTTCACCCGAGCACGTGACTGCTAGGGTGGACTCGTCCGAGGAGGAGGCTACACGGACTCCGGTCCACGGGTCTTGGGCCCACGAGCCTCGGGTCGACTGGCCTTCGGCCCACGAGACCCCGGAGGAGCACACGTCCGGATGGGGTACCTGGCCGGATCAGCCCGAGAAGCCGAGTGGCCATGCTGATGATGGCGGGGAGCCGACTGATCTTGAGGAGGAAGGTGGCACCGTCTACCAGCGTGGTGCTACACGGCTCCCGTCCGTGCCGGCGACCCGCGAGCAGAGGTGGTTGATCTTCCCTGATGGGGAGAGGTACGTAAGTGCATTTAATATTTTTGTACCTTCTGCATTCACGTTTCTTCAAATAACTAATGCGTTGGCCTTGTCATGCTGCAGGGGTTGGGACCACCATCATAGTGTCCGCCGGCCCAACTCCGTCCTTGGAGTTCTTTGCCGGAAAAACTTCCCGGGGTTTGTCACGTTGCCTGGTGAGGGTCGGCTTCCAGAGCTTGGGTTGAGCTGGGAGCACTACGTGGCTGCCCCGGCCCCGCCGGATGTCATTATCGACGGTGTCGTGTGCGACACGAGGGCAGACATGGTGATCAGGACGTTCTGGGTAATTTCTCCTTTACACATTTCAAAATCTTCAACTAGCTAGTTATTAATTGTACTAATCAATATTGTCTCATTTGATTGCAGACATTCTACAGGTGTGAGGAGGGATACGAGGAGGACGCGGCAAATGTTATCCAGAACGTCTGCAAGCGCCTACTCCAGAACTTACGGCACGAGGCTCGGGTGCAGGCTGTTCGAGACTACTACGCCTTGCGTGGTATCAAGAAGACCAAGCCGGCGTGCCGCGATAAGTTCCTGAGTAAGGAGCAGTACATGAAGGTAATTCTTAAGGCCTTCTACTTAAGTTCCTTCATTTAGTAATTCTTAGCCGTAGCGCTCAAGTTTCTATTTGCTAACTTAGGCGCCTCCGAGATGGTGTGCGGATCGGATGGATTGTTGGGAGGTGTTGGTTGATGAGTGGTGCTCAAAAGAATGGCTAGCCCTCCACAACGAGGCCAAGGACAAACGTGCCCAAATGGAAGGTGTGCCACACCATCAAGGCAGCTCCAACTTATATCAGTTCGGGCGCAACTGGGTATGTGGTTTGCTTCATGATTCATGCAATTCATTCATCATGCTAGCTTGAGCCCTTTAATTACTAATTTTCATTGTTTCTCTCTTTCAGGCACGCTACAATAAGGCGGATAAGGTGCCAGAGGTGTACGACCTGTATGCCATGGCCCACACTGGCTCTTTCAAGAAAGTCAAGGCTTTCTCTCAGTCTGACCTCGATGATGCAAACAACTTCACCAACATCTCCTCCCACAACAAGCTCGTGAGATATAGAGATGAGGGGAAGGCGAGGAAAGGGGAGGACTTTAACCCGAGCCAGGGTCCCATTGATCCAGATCTGGTGATGATATCTGGTGGCGGGAGGTCCCATGGCTCCATAGCCATTGGAGATGGACTTATCCGTTGTCCTAGCACTCTCCCGGAGATCAAGGCGCGCCAGTCGAGCTCCGCTCCTGAGATAAGGCCTCGTGAACGGCCAGTGCAACTCGCCATCAAGGTTAGTGATACGTACTCAGTTATCTTTCTCCATTACATTGTGTGCGCTTCCATCAATGATTACAAATGGTCATGTGAGTGGTGTTGCAGGCTGCTATACAGACTGAGAGAGATAAAACGGAGAAACTTCTGGCGGAGGCGGCGGAGAGGCAGCGGGAGATGGAGGAGAGGACGAGAAAGATGATGGAGGAGGAGAGGGCACGGAATGACATGCAGGCAAGGGCCATGTACGAGCTCCTTGTGGTAAGTTTCTTCTGCAGATTACTTGCTAGTCTTAACATTTGAGTCTCATTACTAACTAGTATGACTCTGTTCTGAAAACCAAATGTGCAGTCTGTGTGCGAGAAGTCCGGTCAGCCCGCTCCGCCGATGCCAGTGATTGCTCCTGGGAGCACGGTGAGTTTAATTTGAATGGACATTACTTACTAGTCTTAACATTTGAGTGTCGTAATGCTAACGAGACATTGGAAATGATCTTTGGTGCAGCTTAACTCCAGAAACGCATCGCACGATCCTTCTCCAGGTAGCGGCACTAGCCACCCCGCTCCTACACCTCCCTGATCACGGTAAGTTTCTCTAGTGTTTTGCTTAACAAATGCATAAAGACCTAGACTTAGCTTTATTTCCTCCAATATGCTTACCATAATGACCTAGAGTTAGCTTCTTTTCCTCCAAAATGACTTAATAAGCTTACTGACCTCATAAACCATCCATTTTACCTAAGTTAGCTCTAAAACGATATGTACTTAGCTAACTTATGTCAAAAATTGCATAATTAGCTCATAAACGACCCATTTCACCTAGGTTAACTCATAAACGACCCATTTCACCTAGGTTAGCTCATAAACGACCCATTTCACCTAGGTTAGCTCATAAACGATCCATTTCACCTAGGTTAGCTCATAAACGATCCATTTCACCTAACTTAGCTCATAAACGACCCATTTCACCTAGGTTAACTCATAAACGACCCATTTCACCTAGGTTAGCTCATAAACGACCCATTTCACCTAGGTTAGCTCATAAACGATCCATTTCACCTAGGTTAGCTCATAAACGATCCATTTCACCTAACTTAGCTCATAAACGATCCATTTCACCTAAGATAGCTCATAAACGATCCATTTCACCTAGGTTAGCTAATAAACGATCCATTTCACCTAAGTTTGCTCATAAACGATCCATTTCAACTAATTTAGCTCATAAATGATCCAGTTCACCTAAGTTAGCTAATAAATGGCATATACTTCTTCTTCTAGTCTTCTTCTTCTTCTTCTATTCTTTTTCTTCTAGTCTAATTCTTCTTCTAGTCTTCTTTTTCTAACTTTCTTATTTGTCATTTTGCAGGTTTCGTTCACTTCACGGAAGCCAGCTTTCTATGATGGATTGCTTGTTTTTTCCTTTGATGCACTTCTTGTATTCTGCTCGCTTGCTATGATGAAACTAGATTGCTATGATGAAACTTTGCATATTGTAATATGTATGGATCGATGGAACTATGTGCAACCTACTATGTATGTATGGATATATATGTGCTGGATATTTATTATGTTGGATATATATGTGCTGGCTCCTGTGATATATTTGCTGTGATATATTTCCTGTGATAATTGTTGGATATAAGAAAAATAGAATAAAAAGAGGCAGTGCAGGCTCTTTGCCGTCCGCCGCGGACGGCAAAGACACCTTTGCCATCGGTGGCAGACGGCAAAGGGGGCACGTGGCGCCCACCTGTGCTTCCTGAGAGATGGGCCATTTGGCAAATTTGCCTACCGTGGCGGACGACAAAGCTAAGCTGATGGCAAAGACTTTGCCTTTGCCGTCCGCCGTGGCAGACGGCAAAAAACAGCGGGCGCTGACGCATTGCTGACGTCAACTGGCGGACGGCAAAGAGGCGCTCAAATTTGCCGTCCGCTGGCGGACGGCAAAGGCCGCCGTTAGCCGCCTAACGGACTAACGCTGGCGGACGTCCAGTATTTTTGCCGTCCCTCCTCTTTGCCGTCCGCCGCTGTAGGCAAAGGACTCTTTGCCGTCCGCCATAAAAAGCAGACGGCAAAGGACCTGTTTACCGTAGCCTACTTTGCCGGAGCCTTTTGCCGTCCGCGGCTGACGACAAAGGCCTTTGCCGTCCGCCGTTCGAGCCTTTGCCGTCCGCCGTGGCAGACGGCAAAATAGTTGTTTCCTGTAGTGGAGTCAAGTCCATATTTAGTGCTAAATTCACGAAAAGCATCGGTATCCATAAAAGATTTAACACAATCAAACTTAGGTGTTATACCTGACTCCTTACCTTCGTCGAGTTCCCAATCTTCAGATTTGCGTTTAATTCTTTCCAATAAATCCCATTTGAATTCAATAGTCTTCATCATAAAAGAACCAGTAGAAGAAGTATCGAGCATGTAGCGATTGTTGAGAGAAAGCCGAGCATAATTTTTTTGAATAATAATTTCTCTTGAGAGCTCATGATTGGGGCATGAATATAACATTGACTTAAGCCTCCCCCAAGCTTGAGCAATACTTTCTCCTTCGCGAGGCCAAAAGTTATATATATATAATTACGATCATGATGAACCAGATGCATAGGATAAATCTTCTGATGAAATTCCAATTTCAATTGGTTGTAGTTCCATGATCCAATATTATCACATAGCCTAAACCATGTCAATGCTTTCCCTTGAAATATAAAGGGAATACCTTCTTCTTGATAACATCCTCGGGCATACCTACAAGCTTAAATAATTCACAAACTTCATCCACATAGATTAGGTGCATATCGGGATGTAATGTTCCATCTCCTGTAAAAGGATTAGCTAGCAGTTTATCTATCATACCCGAAGGAATTTCAAAGTAAACATTTTCAGTAGGTTCAGTAGGTTGAGGAGCAACTCTTTGCTCTACTGGTCGGGGTGAAGATACCCCAAACAAGCCCCTCAAAGGATTATTTTCCATAGTAACAAGTGACAGTAAATTTCAGCACACTATATAAATTTTCCCTTACCAAATTCCACCTACCAGAGGCGCTTCACTCCCCGAAAATGGCACCAGAAAAGAGTCTTGAAGACCCACAAGTATAGGGGGTCTATCGTAGTCCTTTCGATAAGTAAGAGTGTCGAATCCAACGAGGAGCAGAAGGAAATGACAAGCAGTTTTCACTAAGGTATTCTCTGCAAGCACTAAAATTATCGTTAACAGATAGTTTTATGAGAAGGTAGTTCGTAATGGGTAACAAGTAACAAAAGTAAACAAGGTGCACCAAGGTGGCCCAATCCTTTTTGTAGCAAAGGACAAGCCTGGACAAACTCTTATATAAAGGAAAGCGCTCCCGATGACACATGGGAATTATCGTCAAGCTAGTTTTCATCATGCTCATATGATTCGCGTTCGTTACTTTGATAATTTGATATGTGGGTGGACCGGTGCTTGGGTACTGCCCTTCCTTGGACAAGAATCCCACTTATGATTAACAAGACTTCTCCCGTTGATTAGCCACGTCAATGTGAGACTTTCTCCTTTTTGTCTTCTCCACAAAACCCCCATTATCATATTCTATTCAACCCATAGTGCTATGTCCATGGCTCACGCTCATGTATTGCGTGAAAGTTGAAAAAGTTTGAAAATTCTTAAGTATGAAACAATTGCTTGGCTGAAACCGGGGTTGTGCATGATTTGAATATTTTGTGTGACGAAGATGGAGCATAACCAAACTATATGATTTTGTAGGGATGAACTTTCTTTGGCCATGTTATTTTGAGAAGACATAATTGCTTTGTTAGTATGCTTGAAGTATTATTATTTTATTTGAATATTAAACTTTTGTCTTGAATCTTATGGATCTGAATATTCATGCCACAATAAAGGAAATTACATTGATAAATATGTTAGGTAGCATTCCACATCAAAAATTCTATTTTTATCATTTACCTACTCGAGGACGAGCAGGAATTAAGCTTGGGGATGCTTGATACGTCTCCAACGTATCTATAATTTTTTATTGTTCCATGCTATTATATTATCCATCTAGGATGTTTTATATGCATTTATATGCTATTTTATATGATTTTTGGGACTAACCTATTAACCCAGAGCCTAGTGCCAGTTTCTGTTTTTTCCTTGTTTTTGAGTATCGCAGAAAAGGAAAACCAAACGGAGTCCAATTGACCTGAAATTTGACGGAGATTATTTTTGGACCGGAAGAAGCCCACAGAGCATCGAAGATGGACCAGAAGAGTCCCGGGCTGCCCACGAGGGTAGGGGCGCGCCCACCCCCATGGGCGCCTCCTGCCTCGTGGATAGCCCGGAGACCCCCCTGACTTGTTCTCGACGCCAATACCTCTCATATATACCCAAACTTCCAGAAAGAAACCTAGATCGGGAGTTCCGCCGCCGCAAACCTCCAGAGCCACCGAAAACCAATCTAGACCCGTTCCGGCACCCTGCCGGAGGGGGGATCCCTCACCGGTGGTCATCTTCATCATCCCGGCGCTCTCCATGACGAGGAGGGAGTAGTTCACCCTCGGGGCTGAGGGTATGTACCAGTAGCTATGTGTTTGATCTCTCTCTCGTGTTCTTGATCTGGCACGATCTTGATGTATCGCGAGCTTTGCTATTATAGTTGGATCTGATGATGTTTCTCCCCCTCTACTCTCTTGTAATGGATTGAGTTTTCCCTTTGAAGTTATCTTATCGGATTGAGTCTTTAAGGATTTGAGAACACTTGATGTGTCTTGCGTGGGATACCCGTGGTGACAATGGGGTATTCTATTGATTCACTTGATGTATGTTTTGGTGATCAACTTGCGGGTTCCGTGACCTTGGAATCTATGCATAGGGGTTGGCACACGTTTTCGTCTTGACTCTCCAATAGAAACTTTGGGGCACTCTTTGAAGTTCTTTGTGTTGGTTGAATAGATGAATCTGAGATTGTGTGATGCATATCGTATAATCATACCCACGGATACTTGAGGTGACATTAGGGTTTTGGTTGATTTGTGTCTTAAGGTGTTATTCTAGTACGAACTCTAGGATAGATTGAACGGAAAGAATAACTTCGTGTTATTTTACTACGGACTCCTGAATTCAGAAAGAATAACTTTGAGGTGGTTTCATACCCTACAATAATCTCTTCGTTTGTTCTCCGCTATTAGTGGCTTTGGAGTGACTCTTTGTTGCATGTTGAGGGATAGTTATATGATCCAGTTATGTTATTATTGTTGAGAGAACTTGCACTAGTGAAAGTATGAACCTTAGGCCTTGTTTCCTAGCATTGCAATACCGTCTACGCTCACTTTTATCATTAGTTACCTTGCTGTTTTTATATTTTCAGATTACAAAAACCTATATCTACCATCCATATTGCACTTGTATCACCATCTCTTCGCCGAACTAGTGCACCTATACAATTTACCATTGTATTGGGTGTGTTGGGGACACAAGAGACTCTTTGTTATTTGGTTGCAGGGTTGTTTGAGAGAGACCATCTTCATCCTACGCCTCCCACGGATTGATAAACCTTAGGTCATCCACCTGAGGGGAATTTGCTACTGTCCTACAAACCTCTGCACTTGGAGGCCCAACAACGTCTACAAGAAGAAGGTTGTGTAGTAGACATCGGGGGGCTTCCAGGTGGCCCACGAGGCAGGGGGCGCGCCCAGGGGGTAGGGCGCACCCTCCACCCTCGTGGACAGTGGGTGGCCCCCCTTTGGTGCTTTCTTTGCCCAATGTTTTTAATATATTCCAAAACTGACTTTCGTGAAGTTTCAGGACTTTTGGAGTTGTGCAGAATAGGTCCCTAATATTTGCTCCTTTTCCAGCCCAGAATTCCAGCTGCCGGCATTCTCCCTCTTCATGTAAACCTTGTAAAATAAGAGAGAAAATGCATAAGTATTGTGACATAATGTGTAGTAACATCCCATAATGCAATAAATATCGATATAAAAGCATGATGCAAAATGGACGTATCAGGGCGGTCCGGACGCGATTTCTCCCGTAAACCGGAGACAAAAGTGGGGGAGGTTTGCGGGAGTCCGTACCGCTCCCAAGCTCGTTTCTGACTGCCCTGACCCACCAAAAACCCCTCACCCCTCCCATGTGATTTCGTTCAGCGCCGCTTCAGAGCGTCAGTGATAGGTCCATTTCGCATCATGCTTTTATGTTGATATTTATTGCATTATGGGCTGTTATTTCATATTATGGTACAATACTTATGCCTTTTCTCTCTTATTTTGCAAGATTTACATGAAGAGGGTGAATGCCGGCAGCTGGAATTCTGGACCGGAAAGGAGCAAATCTGAGATACCTATTCTGCACAACTCCAAATGTCCTGAAACTTTACGAAGAATTATTTTGGAATATATAAAAATATTGAGCGAAGAAACAACAGAAGGGGATCCACTGGGTGGCCACAAGCCTGGGGGCGCGCCCCAGGGCTTGTGGGCCCCCTAGCCATCGCCTGGTGCCCATCTTCTGCTATATGAAAGGTTTTGACCTAGAAAAAATCAGATGAAAGCTTCCGAGATGAAGCACCGTCGTCTCGAGGCGGAACCTGGGCAGAAGCAATCTAGGGCTCCAGTGGAGCTATTCTGCCGAGGAAACTTCCCTCCGGGAGGGGAAAATCGAAGCCATCGTCATCACCAACGATCATCTCATCGAGGGAGGGTCAATCTTCGTCAACACATTCACCAGCACCCTCTCCTCTCAAACCCTAGTTCATCTCTTGTATTCAATCTTTGTCCCAAAACCTCAGATTGGTACCTGTGGGTTGTTAGTAGTGTTGATTACTCCTTGTAGCTGATGCTAGTTGGTTTACTTGGTGGAAAATCATATGTTCAGATCCTTAATGATATTTATTACCCCTCTGATCTTGAACATGAATATGCTTTGTGAGTAGTTACGTTTGTTCCTGAGGACATGGGAGAAGACTTGTTATAAGTAGTCATGTGAATTTGGTATTCGTTCGTTATTTTGATGAGATGTATGTTGTCTTTCCTCTAGTGGTGTTATGTGGACGTTGACTACATGACACTTCACCGTGATTTGGGCCTAGGGGAAGGCATTGGTAAGTAATAAGTAGATGATGGGTTGCTAGAGTGACATTAATTTAAACCCTAGTTTATGCGTTGCTTCGTAAGGGGCTGATTTGGATCCACATGTTTCATGCTATGGTTAGATTTATCTTAATTCTTCTTTCGTAGTTGCGGATGCTTGCGAGAGGGGTTAATCATAAGTGAGAGGCTTGTCCAAGTAAGGGCAGCGCCCAAGCACCGGTCCACCCATATATCGAATTATCAAAGTAAATAACGCGAATCATATAAGCATGATGAAAAATAACTTGACTATAATTCCCATGTGTCCTCGAGAGCGCTTTGCTTTATATAAGAGTTCGTCCATGCTTATACTTTGCTACAAAAAGGATTGGGCCACCTTGCTGCACCTTTTCTACACTTGTTACTTGTTACCCGTTACGAATTATCATATCACAAAACTACCTGTTACCGATAATTTCAGTGCCTGCAAAAAATACCTTACTGAAAACCGCTTGTCATTTCCTTCTGCTCCTCGTTGGGTTCGACACTCTTACTTATCAAAAGGACTATGTTTGGTCCCCTATACTTGTGGGTCATCAGTCAGCACCCGCATTCATGCCTGCTCAGACCAGACGCGACCACTCACTCTCGCCGGCATTGAAGCGGTGCGCCAACCGAGAGAGCGCCGCCCGCGCTGCTTCCCGGTGCAGGCGATTGTCGCGCGTTCAAATGACACGACGGCTGCCCGTCCGTCTGTCATCCGCATTGATGGCACACGGTTGCCGAGACGTGTCCTCCGGCACCACCCGTTCGTCCGTCTACCGCCCACCGGTGCTATATAAACCGCTGTCCCGGTGTCCCGGCCATAGCCACAGTCATCCCTCTCCACACCACTCCCCGCCATGGATCCCACTGCGGCCAAAACTGTTTGGGACGGGCTTACGTCGGAGCAGAAGAAGGCTATAACTGCCATTGTTGCCGACTGGCAGGCCGGCAGGTAGCCAGAGGACGTGCAAATGGAGGACGCCTCCGACGACGATCCAGTGCTACCCTCCTCTTCCTTCGCGGCATCCTCCCCCTCCGCTCCACCCTCGCCGGTGCATTGCACCCTGACCATCGGCGAGGCCCGTGCCCATTATATGGACATGGTGCAAGAGGAGCGGGAGGAGCAGTTCCGGGAGGCATAGGCCGACGCCAACTACAACCACAACCTCCTCCAGGAGCATTTGCAGGCAGAGGAGCAGCTCGCGCCGTATGCGGACTTGGCGGAGCAAGAGGCGCTGCTCGAGTCCTACCACTCCGCTCGCGAGATCCGCCTCGCCCACTGACGGTACCGGCAGCGGGTGGCGGAGGTGGCAGGTCCCAGCAAGGAGTGCGACGACGATGCGGGCGAGGCGTTGTTCGGCGACACCGCCGAGGAGGACATCACCGAGACGGCGCCCCAGCGCCACGACCACGAAGAAGCCGGCACGTCCGCGGGCGCCGCCGGCAGCGAGGAAGAGTAGTGCATGGTAGGCTTGGGCATTCGGTCCAACCGAACCGATCGGTTCGGTTCCTCGGGTTATTGAGAAATTCGGTTTTCAAATAAACATGACCGATCGGTCAGTCGAGGAACTCCTAACCGAGGCTTCGGTGGACCAAAAAATTGGTTCGGTCCTTGGTTTAACTCTGAATGAAACCGATCTTGCTTGACAGCAAGGAAAACTGCAAACATTCTCTGAAAATCTGAGCTGTGGAAGAAAGATGGGAAGCAAAAATAGATCGGATAGGCAACAACTTCTCATATGTCCTAATGAGGACGTGAATCCACCAAAAGATAATCCCAACTGGATGGTTAAGGAGATTAGTAAGAGAAGATGTAGTCAACGCAGACACATGAGACACTAAGGAAGGGAAGACATAAGGCGTTCACGCGTTGGGCGCTGGTTGCCAGATGGCCGGGCCGCCTCCACTGCCGGCGCTGGCTGCACGCGGCCGCGCCACCTCCACTGCCAGCATTGGCTGCCGCGTTCCACTGCCGGCTGGGGAGGATGAGACCAAGACTCAAGGAGAGAAATACTTGTGGCGGCTAGGTTAGGAATGGGGGACCAGAAGTTTTCCTTGCTGTTGCTTTTGTACAGCATGGGTGGGTTGTGTATTTAATTGGGTCACATGGGTTGCTGGGCTTTGCTAGTTTATTTGGGCCAATGCAGAGCATTTCGGTGTATTCGGTCAGTTCGGTCAATCCTGTGTGGAAACCGAGACCACCGAACTAATTTCGGTTTTCACACCTCAGGACCGTACAGATGACCGAATTTTCGGTGTTCGGTCTATTCGGCTTCGGTGTCGGTTTATTCAGTGTCGGTTTTTGGTCCTCGGTTTATTTGCCCACCCCTAGTGCATGGTAGGTCGCCACCGCTCGTGTCCCAGGAAGGCCGCCGCTCCTCCCCTCCCATCGACGCTAAGCTTGGAGGGCTCACCATCTTCGGCCGATTAGTCGCTTGGTGGCGACGTCGAGGTGGACAACTTTAGTTCCCGGGGCTCCGGAGGCGGAGGTCACGGAGCCGGAGCTGGAAAAGGCGAAGCTTTCGTTCTCTTGGTTCATGGCCGGAGACGGGGACCGGATGTCGGTGATCATTTAGATTAGGTATTAATTATACTCCAGATCCCTCCTAGGACCGCTTTGATGTATTAGTAATAAAAACCGTCATGTTTATATGAAATCCATCATGTCTGTATGAAATCCGGGCAAGTTGCATGAAATCCGGCCGTATTTGCATGAATTTCGTCCGCTTGGTTTGAGTTGTTGTGAAAATGTATGCGGCTAGAGTTGGATGGCTGCCTTTCGCATCCGCGTTCTCGAACTGGTCCCCCTGTCAGCGGATGGATGCGGGAGTTTTTTGCGGGTTGCCTTTGGAGATGCCCAAATATGGCGCCCTGACAGTTTAGATGGATGCTACTTCTTGAGCTTGTGTTATTTTTCCCTTGAAGAGGAAAGGGTGATGCAACAAAGTAGAGATAAGTATTTCCCTCAGTTAAGAACCAAGGTATCAATCCAGTAGGAGGCACAAGCA
Organism: Aegilops tauschii subsp. strangulata; assembly: GCF_002575655.3. Lineage (NCBI taxonomy): Eukaryota > Viridiplantae > Streptophyta > Magnoliopsida > Poales > Poaceae > Aegilops > Aegilops tauschii. The sequence continues at coordinate 546,441,046 of NC_053037.3, read as the reverse complement.
AGTCTCCAATCTATGCACCTGCACAAACTAACAAACACTTGCACACAACGCAAAAAAGGGGTTGTCAATCCCTTCACGGTCAAGAACAAAAGTGAGATCTAAAAGATATAGTTATAAAAGATAAATAAAAGAGCAAACTAAAGTAAATATAAATAAATTGCAGCAATGTATTTTTGGGTTTTTGGTTTATAAATCTGAAAAATATATGATGGAAGATAGACCCGGGGCCATAGGTTTCACTAGAGGCTTCTCTTTTGAAAGAAAACATACGTTGGATAAACAAATTACTATCGAGCAATTGATAGAAAAGTGCAAAGTTATGACGATATCCAAGGCAATGATTATGAATATAGGCATCACGTCCGTGTCAAGTAGACCGACTCCTGCCTGCATCTACTACTATTACTCCACACATCGACCGCATCCAGCATGCATCTAGAGTGTTAAGTTCATAAGAACGGAGTAACGCCTTAAGTAAGGTGACATGATGTAGAGGGATAAACTCAAGCAATATCATGAAAACCCCATCTTTTTATCATTGATGGCAACAATACAATACGTGTCTCACTACCCATACTTTGTCACTGGGTGAGGACACCGCAAGATTGAACCCAAAACTAAGCACCTCTCCCATTGCAAGAAGAACCAATCTAGTTGGCCAAACCAAACCGATAATTGGAAGAGAAATACAAAGATATTTAATCATGCATAAAAAGTTCAGAGAAGACTCAAATAATATTCATAGATAATCTGATCATAAATCCACAATTCATCGGATCTCGACAAACACACCGCAAAAGAATATTACATCAGATAGAACTCCAAGAACATCAAGGAGAACATTGTATTGAAGATCAAAGAGAGAGAAGAAGCCATCTAGCTACTAGCTATGGACCCGTAGGTCCGTGGTAAACTACTCACGCTTCATCGGAAGGGCAGCAAGGTTGATGTAGATGCCCTCCGTGATCGAATCCCCGCTGGCAGGGTGCTAGAAAAGGCCCCAAGATGGGACCTCACGGGAATAGAGGCTTGCGGCAGCGGAAAAGTATTTTGGTGGACGCTTCTGGGGGTTTGGGAATATTTGGGAATTTATAGTGCAAGAATTAGGGTTGGAGGACTCCCGAGGGGCCCACAAGCCCTCAGGGCGCCCCCTAGGGGCGCGCCTGGCAGGCTGATACGTGATAACCCACAAGTATAGGGGATCAATTGTAGCCTCTTTCGATAAGTAAGAGTGTCGAACCCAACGAGGAGCTAAAGGTAGAACAAATATTCCCTCAAGTTCTATCGACCACCGATACAACTCTACGCACGCTTGACGTTCGCTTTACCGAAAACAAGTATGAAACTAGAAGTACTTTGTAGGAGTTTTTGGATAGGTTTGCAAGAAAATAAAGAGCGTGTAAATAAAAAGTAGGGGCTGTTTAGATAAAGACACAACTAAATTAGTTTAGTAGAGAGCTTTTTGTTACGAGAAAGTTATTTATCCCTAGGCAATCGATAACTAGACCGGTCATCATTATTGCAATTTTATTTGAGGGAGAGGCATAAGCTAACATACTTTCTCTACTTGGATCATATGCACTTATGATTGGAACTCTAGCAAGCATCCGCAACTACTAAAGTAAGGTAAAACCCAACCATAGCATTAAAGTATCAAGTCCTCGTTATCCCATATGCAAACAACCTACTTACTCGGGTCTGTGCTTCTGTCACTCACGCCACCCACCATAAGCAAATCATGAACATATTGCAAACCCTACAGCAGGAATCCCTCACGCTTGCGCGACACGGAGAGCACCCACTACAAAAAAAAAGACACATCCGTGACATTTTGGGCCGAACGAATTTTTTTTCTGTCATACATATGACACTTCTATGACGATAATTGTGACAAAACCCAGTATCATGATAGATGTGGTGGGCTCCTACTTCTATGACAAAAAATCATGACAGAAAATGGGCTTTTCATCCTGGGCGGGCCGGAGACGCAGCTGCATGACATTCTTTGCGCCGTCCATGACGGAAAAAACCATGGTAGAAGCAAGGGGGAGGAAAATTTCGGTGAGTTCCCGGTTACGGTGGGAGGTCGGGGCCGAGCGATGCGCGTTTCTCTCATACATGTACGCGCGTGTGTGCGAGGCGTTGGCTCTAACCGAACCCAAGCGAGGCGTTGGGCTCTAACTGAACCCGAGCGATTGCACTGCAGGCCACGCGTTACTGAACCCGAGCGATCGATCGATGGCTGTTAACTGAACCCGATTGAGCGATTCCTTCGCTACTGCTGCTAACTGAAGCCGATCAATTGGATGAACAGTGAGCGTTGGGGGGGTGGATGAACAGTGAGCGGTGGCGTTGCCTCTGGATGAACAGGACCCCGTGGTGTGGAGGGCTGGATGAACAGTAGACGGTGGAGGGGTGCCCGTGGAGGGGTGGTTGAACAGGACCCCGTGGTGTGGAGGGCTGGATGAATAGTAGATGGTGGAGGGGTGGTTGAACAGTAGCCAGTGGAGTAGCGCGCAGTGGAGGCTGGATGAACAGGAGCCCGTGGAGGCTGGAGGAGGTCGACGGTAGCCCGTGGAGGCTGGAGGAGGTCGACGGTGGAGATGAACAGTATCCCGTGGAGTCCCGTTTTGCGGTACGCCACACCCCTCCCGATGAACAGGACCCCCGTTTCGACCGTAGGAGGTCCGTTTCGTCCGTTTTGCGGTACGCCACACCCCTCCCGATCAACAGGACCCCGTTTCGACCGTAGGAGGTCCGTTTCGTCCGTTTTGCGGTACGCCACACCCCTCCCGATCAACAGGACCCCGTTTCGACCGTAGGAGGTCCGTTTCCTCCGTTTTGCGGTACGCCACACCCCTCCCGATCAACAGGACCCCCGTTTCGACCGTAGGAGGTCCGTTTCCTCCGTTTTGCGGTACGCCACACTCCTCCCGATCAACAGGACCCCCGTTTCGACCGTAGGAGGTCCGTTTCCTCCGTTTTGCGGTACGCCACACCCCTCCCCATGAACACGATGCATTCCGCTGCCTCCCCATGAACACGACGCATTCCGTTGCCTCCCCATGAACACGACGACGACGCTGTCCGTTTCGAGCCAGCCATGTACACGAGCCCTCGCCGTACATATGCGTGAGTAGGCGTTCGAGACCCTGCCTGTATGTACGTACGTGGCCGTATTTTCTTTCTTGCACCCTGGCCGCTGTACGTACGTGTACATGCTACGTGCGCGCCTCTACTACGACACGTACGCGCCTCTACTACAACACGTGCGCGCCTCTACATCGACCAGTATATATGTATGTACACGTTCGCGACCAGAATGACAACGCTACGTACGCTTCGACCAGGTGGGTCCCGACTGTCAGGCACTTCCTTGCCTCCAAAGATGTAGCTGGTGGGTCCCAGCAGTCAGGGGGGCGAATCGTTTTGGTTTTTATTGCCCGGACGCACTTCCTTGCGTGCGAAGATGTAGCTGGTGGGTCCCAGCAGTCAGGGGGGCGAATCGTTTTTTTTGCCCGGACGCACTTCCTTGCGTGCGAAGGTGTAGCTGGTGGGTCCCAGCAGTCAGGGGGAAACGTTTTTTTCATGAAATACGGTGGCCCGTCCGGTGGGTCCCTGCTGTCAGGTGGAGGAATCATTATTTTCCGCATAATAAGGAGGCACTTCCTTGCTACCGCCGTGGACCCAGCTGTCAGCCTCTCCACGTACAGTCCACGTCCGATGGAAGTCGTTCCTTGACCACGTTGACCACGCCGCGCCGAGAGCACCAGGGCGGTGGACGACAACGAGGCCTAGGAAGGGGACAACGCGGAGCCGGTGAAGACGCGGCAGTGGATGCCCACGCGAAGAGGAATATGAGGGTTCACTCGTTCGGCTGCGGTGTGAGGCTGCCGTCGCCGCAGGGCCTGGCCAGCGGTGGGAATAGTAGGGGGCGGTGAGGCCTCCGCAGCAGCACAGCCGTCCACGGGAGGCAGGAGCAGGCGGCACGACCGGCGCTGCTTTGGGTGGCTGGAGCAAGAAGACTAGAGGTTGAAGAAGCACTACGACCGTTGGATGGACATCGTACGGTCACTGGAGCTAGAATCGTTCATATTGACTAAGTTGAGAAAGCCCTCCGTCCCCGTCAACTTAGTAGGCCCACAAGTCAGCCTCCCACCAAGGTGGGTCCCAGCTAGCAGGGGGAGTATTCTTTTTTTGTGCGTAATAAGGAGGCACTTCCGGTGGGTCTGAGCTGACAGCTGGGGGAACTTTTTTTCGCGAAATACGGTGGTCCGTCCGGTGGGTCCCAGCAGTCAGGGGCGAAACGTTTTTTCGTGAAATAAGGTGGCCCGTCCGGTGGGTCCCCGCTGCCAGGTGGAGGAATAATTATTTTGGGTGTAATAAGGAGGCACTTCCTTGCGGCCGCCGTGGACCCAGCTGTCAGCCTCTCCACGTACAGTACTCTTCCGATGGAAGTCGGTCGTTGACCACGTTGACCACGCCGCGCCGAGAGCACCAGGGCGGTGGACGACGGCGAGGCCTAGGAAGGGGACGACGCGGAGCCGGGGAAGACGCAGCAGTGGAAGCCCGCGCAGAGAGGAGTACGAGGGTTCACTGGTTCGGCTGCGGTGTGAGGCCGCCGTCGCCGCAGAATAACAGGGGGTGTGGGTGAGTGGAGGGATGGCCTGGCCAGCGGTGGGAGTAGTATGGGGGCGGTGAGGCCTCCGCGGCAGCACAGCCGGCCACGGGAGGCAGGAGCAGGCGGCACGACCGGCGCTGCTTTGGGCGGCTGGACCAAGAAGACCAGAGGTTGAAGAAGCACTACGGCCGTTGGATGGACATCGTACGGTCACTGAAGCTAGAATCGTTTATATTGACTAAGTTGACAAAGCCCTTGGTACGCTCCAACTTAGTAGGCCCACAGGTCAGCCTCCGAAACGGTGCGCCCCAGATGTCAGGGGGAGGAATCATTTTTTGGGCGGCCGAAGCTAAGAATATCCGAGATTGAAGAAGAAGCACGGCATCCATTGGATAGACATCAAACGGCCACTGCTGCTAGAACCATGTGTTGACTATAATAAGTTGACAAAGCCTTGCATAGGCGTCAACTTATTTTTTTAGGGGACGCGTCACTTAGTAGGCCCACAAGTGTGTGGCAGAGAACTTATAGCCCATTTGCGTTTTGTAAGAATGTACAGCCCATTTTTGAATTCTAATGGAATTTACAACAGCCCATTACAGTTTGTTAAAAGTACAACCCATTTTCTAGCTAGGACAACGATTAATAATTTCAACCAACCATTGAAGACAGAATTCAATAAAATTTCCCACATTTTGATGGGATCCGAAATATTTTTATCCCGAAATTTCTAGTCAGATTAAATATAAATTTGTATTACGTAAAAATCCAACGAAACATTGCGCGCGCAACAATGAAAATTTAAGATTTTCAAAATCCATAAATAATATTTTATAAACTAATTTCGTGTTTGGTGCATTTTTTATAGTTACTGCCCAGTTTTTATAATTACATCCCATTTATTATTTTTTAAAGCCCATTTTCCTGTTAAGCCTAATGCATCCCTCCTAGGAAAGATTTGCAGCCCATCGGGGCGGAGAATAACAAGTTGACCTTGCCTGGGTATTCCTCAAAAAGACGTATAGCTGGGCTAGCCATTTTCATCTTGAAAAAATTAGTATCTGGGCTGGATATCTGGCCTGGGCTAGACGGGCCACAGCCCGCCCAGTTAATACCCTGCTCTCCTCTGAACAACAACGAAATCATCGCCAAGAAAAACTCTACAGTGCTCACGCCTCAAAAACACAAATACTGCTCGAGCTGCTTGGTCCCAGCTGTCGGCCGCACCTTGTGCAATTCTCTCGTTTATATTGACTACATAGGTTGACAATGGTGTGGGACCGTGATGTCAGGAAACTAGGAGAAAGCAAAAAAAAAATATAGTTGTACATAATAAGGAGGCACTTGCGTACGTACGGCTATGGCCCTAGTGGGTCCCTAGTGTCATCCAGTCAAAATAAAGTCATCTCCTGAATCCTCATGTTCGTTGACGATGTTAACAATGCTCGGCGCCACGGCGAGCGCAACAACTCGAAGGACAACGGAGAGGGCCTCGCGGGCCCTACGGATGGTCTGATACAGCGCCCGCTGCTCATTCAGGAAGCCAGGATCATCGGACACCTATGAGCACCTTCGAGAAACTGAGACGGCATGAAACGGTAAGGCCGCGCTTGGGAGCTCTGGTTTATTTCAAACCTGTATTAACATACAAGTGTAATTTACTCGTCATCGGAAACAACGCGTAAAATACATGCGTAATGAAACCGAGGGCCCGAGGTCTGTAAGTAAAACCGGCGGGTTACGCGTGTAATTTGAGAGACCAGTGTATATTTTACGAGCACTGCTATATGGACGACATTACCAGACGATACATGCACGACGTGCGTATCATGCCATCCATGGGCAAGGCTGAAACAGCAGCTAACGGCTGGATTAGCAATCGTCTGAGTGTCGTTTAGCGTTTTTATCGTGTGTGAAGTACTTCCGATATTTTACTAGTCGAAATCGACCAACCAAGCGCCTTCGCCCGAGACCATCTGCTTTAATTTACAAGCGTCAGTTTTACAAGCGGTTTTCGTTGGAAAACGACGATCCAATCACGGCCTAATATCATGAGTTGGTCGGAAGATCATATGGTTTCACGTCTAACCTACCCGACTTGTCATATAGGCTATGAATGAAACGTCAGACGATGAACTTCTTAAGCACGGAAACAACAGAAGAGGATGATCTTCTTAACAAGCAAACCACTGGCATTAGATTGACATGCAAAACAATACGAAGCATTATTCTCAGGAGGCACGGTGAACAGCTCGTGATGCCGCATGCCACAACATTCCAAGCTCAACTTTGCAATCAAACACAAGGCCTGGCATTACATAGACAATATTTAGAACAAACTCTTAACACAGGAATATCTCAGCAGAGTAACTATTTACTTCTAAACTGAACACAGGAATAGGAAAAAACACTCGACGCTGCTCACAGCAAGGGCGTCCCACTCAAAAATATCAAATGCATGTCTTCTGGCTAACATCAATGAGCAAATTTTGACAAGGTTTTCCAATTCCAATATATTAAACTAACGTCTTCTTGCTAACATCAATGATTAAACTTTGACAAGCTTTTCCCATTCAAAATATGTAATGCCTATGATCGTGGAGTCCTGTCGTAGCTTCTTGTACTTATTTGGGCACTTTTTGCCCAGGGCACTCCACGTGTTGTTAAATTGCCAATGGTCTCTGCAGACTAGTCATGTCACCGGTGTCTAATAATACTCTGTAAAGCTTCTCGGTCATTCCTTCTGTAATGTAGCGCAAACAGTGACAGCTTCTTTCTTCAAAGTGGAACAACCAACTGGACCCAGTAATGCAGCAGTTTGCCTTGGACACATTGGCTCCTTTTGTGCAGTTCAACTAAAATCGAAGTCGGAATAAAACCGAGCTTTAATTTTGATATCTCTGTAAGCAACAATAGGTATAAGGGAAACAATTACTGAGAAATAACGGTTGATGACTTGTACTCCCAGAAGAAAAGCATCTATTGATCTACTTTATCTTAATGGGAAACAAAGCAGGAGAGTAGCAATTCTCCATCAGTGTGATTCATTCATATTGACTGAGACATTATCTTAACAATGCCTTGTTTCAACATGTATAAAGAACGACAAAGCAGAAAAGTACCATTCCTAAAACAATGCAACTGATTCATTTTAACAGAGACATTATCTTAACAATACCTTGGTTAAACATGTAGAAAGAACTACAAAGCAGGATAGTACCATTCCTAACAAGTGTTGCAGTTTTGAACTAAGATTCAGTAGTTAATTAATTCTGAGAGTGGCATTGCTTAATTTTACCAGCGGCATTAGATTAACGAAAAGCATAAACAGTTCCAGGGGAGAGTGGGCGCAACAACAGTATGTGCTTCCATCTACTTATAAAGGGGGTGATGCAGAGTTTGTTGTAACAAAGCAACAAGCATCATGTCTGGGTTGGTCCCATTTTTGTTCACTACTTAATGGGAAAAGACAGCAATACAATAGCTTCAATTCAACATTTATTTAAAATAGTACCAATACAAGTAGCACAACATCTCAAAGCACACTGCACAATCATGTGAATGAAGGCCTGTACTGACCTTTCATGAGACGGACAAGATAAAATACGAATCTGCCAACACGAATAGGAAATCCAATCTTGTTTTGTGCAGTTGCACTGAAATCAAGCAAAGTGTTTCGCGTAGCGAAGCAAAATGTCGCAATAGCAACAAGTTGAATAGATATCCCTGTTTAAATAGAGGCAAAAAAGGAATCAATTACTGGCTAATAAAGGAGGATGAAACATGCGGCCACAAAAATGGTAATCCCGCCAATCCCTAACAAGTGTTGCAGTTTTGAAATAATATTTAGTAGTTAATTCTGAGAGTGGCATCAATTACTGGCTTATAAAAGGGGTGATGCTAAATTTGTTGTAACAAAGCAACAAGCATCATGTCTGGGTTGGTCCCATTTTTGTTCACTACTTAATGGGAAAAGACAGCAATACAATAGCTTCAATTCAACATTTATTTAAAACAATACCAAAACAAGTAGCACAACATCTCAAAGCACACTGCACATCATGTGGTTGAGACCAAGATTTGAAACAACTCGCCACGAATACTGGAAACAAATCTCGATCTCCTTTTGTGCAGTTCCACCAAAATTAAGCAAAGTCACCGGTGTGACATTCAAGTTGAACTGCACAAAACACTCTTAAAACATAAGTTCTTCGAGTAGCGAAGCAAAATGTCGCAATAGCAACAAGTTGAATCGATAGCCCTGTTTTAACAGAGGCAAAAATAAAAACAATTACTTGCCGATAAAGGAGGATGAAACAAACAGTGACAGAAAGAAGCATCTAACTTATCTTGGATGGAAAACAAAGTAGGACAGTAGCATTTCTAAAACGGTTGCATTGATTCCTATTAACAGAGACATTCTCTTGAAACAACATTCGTTAAAAAATGTAATTTACTTTTAACAGTGGCATTGCTTCAATTTTCCGGCGGCATTCTTAGATTAACAACAACAAAATAGCTGTATGGGACATGCCAGCACCATGTGCGTCCACACGTATAAATGGGTGATGCAGAGTATATAGCCAAGCAGCATATATGCGCTGGTCCCATATTTGTTCTCTTTGAACCTTCTTCCTATGTGAGGGCAGCAAATCTAGTCTTGCACAAACTACCCGACCCCCCAGTTTCTTTCCCTTTTCAACAAAGAGATCGGTTCCTTACAGATGTGTGTACTGGGTTACCCCCTTTTTCCCTTTTCGACCTACAAAGCGGCTGGATAGCCAGTCTATACTACTTTTCGCCCCTCCTTTCCTCATCGAACCACGTCCTAGATTCTTGCTCCAGCCCACCACACCCTTCTTTCCTCTTTGAACCAAGACCTAGATTCGACTACAGATCGAAAAAGATCCACATGCAGCTAGAGCAACGTCGGTTTCAAAGAAACTTATACCTTAGGGTCGTCGGGATGTGGCAAGGCGTGCGGCGGGAGGCCGGATCTGCCCACACTACATACGGTAGCGAGGAAGAAGGGGTCGGTGGCCCTCCCGCACAGGCGCTGGGTGAAAGAGAACAGCGCAGCCGGCAGTGGATTGCCTCCCTCGCTGAAGGCGATAGAGTGAACGCTGCACCTCCTCCCCTTCCCGGTGCGACGGGATACGGACGCCTCCTTCACCAGCTGTGAGGGGGGAGAGAGAGACAAGAGGTCAACGCAGTCTTGTTTAGATCTGGTGAAGAGAGGGTGAGAGACTGTGAATATAGCAAACCCTAGCAAATGAACGCTGAGCCTCCAGCGTGTAACATATATGGAGAGGGTGAGAGAGCGAGACGCGAGAAACTCTATCAAACAAGAGGCTATAATGGAGTAAAAAAATCTCTCCATAGCAGTGGATTTAAATAGAATACGCGCGTTCCCAGGAAAAAGAAACGAAAACTGGTGGACAATTTTTTAAGGGTCTGTCTAGGACACATCTAGATGTGACATAGTTATGTCACATCTAAGTTGATGTCCACTCTGTTTGTGGTCTATTTTTTTCCTAGTTTTTTTTGTTTCTTGTTGCTACATTATATACTTGTGGGAGCTTAGATGTGATATCCTTAAATAACATCTAGATGTGAATTAGACAAACTGATTTTCTAACGTACCAAGAAAGAAAACTCGATCAAAAACACGCCCCCGCTTCCAGGCCGCTAGAGTCGTCGCGCACACACACATAGACATAGACATGCATATCTGTGTTTACGTAAAATTCCATTTCCATCTCCATCTCCAATCATATTTGTCCAACTGGCACATTATTTACGTTGTTAATTATATACGCAGCAATATTAACGTACATCATCTCTTGTTTGCGCACGTCCGGACCGCTGCCACGGCCGGTCCTGACCAACCCGAACCCTCTTCATCACCCACGCGTGCTTCCCGCCCGAAACGGTCAGTGCCGCATTCATGCCCGGCCAGAGCGGACGCGACCTCTCACTGGCGCCGGCCAGAGGGGGGAGAGAGCGTCGCCCGCGTCGCTTCCGGGTGCACGTGGCTGCTCCGCGTTCAAAGGTCGCAATAGCCGGCTACAACATGCATGTAAAAAGTTCTTGGGAGTCCGTACTATAGCTAGCTGTCCTCCCCCAACTCGTCAATCTCTTCCAGTAGTGCTAGTACTCCATGGCGCGATCCATCGACAAGCAGGCGGGAAAGTTATCGTATACTCGGTTTGCGGTGAGTGGCATGCCGAGCGACCGTGTGGGGTCGAGCCGTGGAGGAGGGTGAGACACGAACATGACAGACGTGATTTAAACGTTGGTTTTGCTCGATGGCGCGATCCAACGAAACGAAACGTTGGTTTCTCTCCGTTTCCATTTTTTCTCCGGAAAAACGGAAACTTTCCACTCCATTTTCATTCCTATTCCAAGGTTGCCCCATTACAACATTCCATCAAATACAAAGGAAAACTAACACGCATGCTGATGCATCTCAATGATTCACAGATCATAGCCAATATTTACTTCACAACTAAAGAAAAAAGTTGTGAGAGCGTGTACGAAAGAAAAACTACTGATGGGGTCACTACGACCTAAACCCTAAACCCTAAACATGATTTAATTTCCTGGCCAGGTAGAACCTGTCGAAGGAAAGACGGCTGGCAACCTCGGATCATACGATGCTTTTGTGCAGTTCCACTAAAATCGACCTGAGTATCCCTGATGGCAAAGATATTGAAGAAGTGTGATTAGAATAATAGTACTGGCACTAGTTCATGAGACATAAACTCATCACAAGTAGAAGCCGGTAGAAGTAGAGAAAGATCGACATGGAGATGGAGCTACGGCAGTGGAGCAAGCCGGCTCCAAAAGGAAGATGGACTACCTGGGACGTCGGGCTGTAGCTAGAAGGGCGGTTGGGACGCGGCATCGGCCCATATCGCGGTGACCCCCGATTGGGACGCACCGACTGTGGGTTTTCTCCCTCGCCGATGTCGACCGCGTCTACGCAGAACATTGTTCCCTTCCCCCAGCTGTGGGATCAGGCCGTCGTTCTATGCTTGTGAAGAGAGCAACCTAAGCAAGCAGGCTTGTAGCTTAGGCTCCTGCTAGTGTATATATAGTGGTTTTCTTTTTCTCTCCATATCAACCATTTTATATTGCGTACGTGTCATTCAAGAGTGAAATGATGGTTGCTTCTTCCGACTAACTTACTGTGTGATTTGACTGCTCCTTAGTGGCCCCTACACGTACTCCCCCTACGTGTATGCAACAGTCACACGTACACATGGACGCAGAAATGCGCGCGACGTCCTTATGCATGCATGTCCGAGCACATGACGGAACACACACGGTCACGCTCAAGTGCTCAACCTACACGTGCATGCACAAACATACTCAGTCAGGGTGAGCTAGTGACCGTATAGACACCGGAAAATATATATATTGAGCGCAATGAGCGTATTATGAAGTCCACTGACTGTATTTTTACAAATATACAGTGACAGACAGTGTATTTATCTCGTTTGAAATTAAGCCATATTAACCGGAGAGGAGGCAGTATGGACTAGCATTACTTTGCTGTGTCCCGTCAACTTGCCAAACGAGGAGAAGGTTGCAGGACGGGAGAAGCTTGCGCGCGGTGGCTCACAGGACAAGGAGAAACTTTTGACTAATGCAAGCTCTCCCTCGCTCAGGCGATGGACGTGCAACAGTTAATTCGGTGTCAGATTGCCAGAAGCATACACTATACTACTAGTGCTATTATTGTTCGACTTCCCGAATAGGCGAACAGCCAAGCGCAAAGTTTACTAGTACTACTATAGTCTATAAAGGTACGTACTATACTAGTACTAGGAACCGGATGGAGGAGCGTCCGCACTCTTATTATAATTTTAAAATGTGATAAAGCAATCTTCAACACATTTGGTTCTCTTCGAGGGTTCTCGCATGTGATAATGGAAGTTGATTGCATGGAACACTCGCCACAATTCTCGCTTAATTCTGGTTCATATCCTGTTATAAATAGTAGCGCTCGGTAATATTTCCTCTTTTTTTGTTATTCAGCATGTAAACAGGTCAGCAAACCTTGCGGCGCATCTTCGTGCGAACCGTGCTTGCTGCACTTTGAATGTGGCCGGGAGCTGGCTTGATGAAACACCTCGCTTCCTACTTCTTTTTTTGCGGGGTACCTCGCTTCCTAATGACCAGTGTCTTGGCTGATCGTCCTAAGAATGCTTATATATGAATAAAGCTCTCTCATTTACCCGCAAAAAAGATTAAGCCATATTAATCGGAAAGGAGGGAGTATGGACTAGCACTACTTTTTGGTGTGTCCCGTCAACTCGCAGAACGACGAGAAGCTTGCAGGACAAGGTGAAGCTCGCTTACGCCTTTTGACTAATGCAACCTACCCTCGGTGGACATGCATCAGTCCATTCGGTGTCAGATTGTTAGAGGCATACACTGTAGTACCCAACATGCGGAGTACCATCATTGTTCGACTTCATGAAGAGGCGAAGAGCCAAGCGCAGTAGTACGAGTAGTACTACTACTAGAACTGCATGGTGGAGCGTCTGTACTCTTATTTTTTATCTCTGATAAAGTACACGTTTATTCCGGAGAAGGGCGGAAAACGGCAACCCAACATGTAATGAATGATATCGATCAACCAACCATGCTCGAATATATCTTGGCCTCCGTGCGAGCCCGTCTGTGTGTTCTCGCTCCTCGTCTCTCTCAAGGAACGGCGGGTTGGCTCTTTGCCGTCAATTGAGATCGGTTTGCTCACACTCCTGTCCGACATGTCAGTGATATGCCAAGAGGAGGTGCGTTGACTGACTGGCCATACGCGTACTTGGTTTTGCACCTTCATACTACTCCCCCCTCCGTCACAGTTTACAGGGCGCGCTTCATTATGATGCATTTCTCTCAATGCATTTCCACCATCAGAGAGACTTTAGACGCGTTTGGTTTAATGCTCAATTAATTAGGGCGTGGTAACCGCAATCAAGTCCACAATTTTCTCTCCATGTACTGTACTACTACGGAGTGGAGTAGGTGCATGCATGTGTGTACCCGGGGTGGAAGCACTGCATGCATGTGTGTACGCATTATTCCCTCTAGTACTAGATGCCATGCTATAACTACCAATGCTATTTTTCAGGCCGATCGCTAGTCGCCTTGGTCCCACAGATTACTTTTTTCTTTTTTCTGAAGCGCGCTGTATAAACAGTGACGGATGGAGTAGTATGAGCGGATTCAAAGAAGAGCGTATTGATGGTTGCTTCTTCAGAGCAACTTACAGTGGGAAAGGTGGGGCTTATGATTTGACTGCTCATTACTCACTATTAATGCGGCGCAACGACCGGGCTGAGTCTCCCATGCGGTTGTGCACTACCCCCTCGGTTCTTAAATATACTCCGGAGTATTTGTCTTTCTAGAGATTTCAACGAGTGACTACTCAAATATTTCTCTTTTTAGAGATTTCAAATGGACTGGCACATACGGATGTATATAGACATATTTTAGAGTGTAGATTCACTCATTTTGCTCCGTATGTAGTCACTTGTTGAAATCTCTAGAAAGACGAATAGAATATTTAGGAACGGAGGGAGTACACATACGAAGCAAAATGAGTGAATCTACACTCTAAAATATGCCCGTTTGAAATTTATAAAAAGACAAATATTTAGGAACGAAGGAGTATAATTTTGTGCATGGCACATGGACCCGGATGATGAAGAGGCTTCTGGCAATGCTATCAAGCTTCCATCATTTGTTTACATAATTGACGTACTATACAAATAATTTTCCAGCGACATGAAATTGTACAATGGTGTGAGCTTTCAGCTTTTGTTTCGCGTGTCTTGCCATCGATGCTCTTTCGGAAACAATAAAAAACTAACTTCCTTGCTAACGCATGTCAATTATTAGCAGATCAGAGCTAATAATTACATCACAACCGAAGACAGAGTTGTGAGAAGGTGTTAAATTAAAATTGATCCATGCTTTCATTGGCAACAACGTCCCCCCAGCTCTGTCTAAATCAACAAGGCATGTTGGGAAAAAAGTAGCTGTCTGGAGCATGCAACATTCCGATCATTTTGTGCAGTTCCACTAAAATAGAGCTGAGCGTCCCTGTTCCAAAGATATTAAGTGTGATTACGATAATAGAGGACTGCTGATGAAACAATAAACACACAAATAGAAGCCGGTCACCTTTGCAGTCTCTCTTAAGACTAACTAGTTGGAGAAGATTAGGCTCGGAGTTGGATGAGGAGGATAGAGCAAAACCAATCTCCCTTTGTGCAGTCGCATTGAAATGTAGAAACGTTGCCCGTGTGACATTTTAGTACAACTGCACAAAACACTCTTAAGAAAAAAGTGATTTGTGCAGTTCACCAAAAGGTCGCAATAGCAACGAGTAGAAAGGAAACAATTACTGGCCAATAACAGTTGATGACACATGCGATGACAAAAAGAAGCATATTCCTTGTCCTAAGGGAAGATAACAACACGGTTGTGTTTGTCTAAAATGGTGTGAGGACGAGAATGCAATATGGAAAGTACGCCGGATGAGCTACGTTTTGGGCAAAGAACTATGGAAGATCCACATGCAGCGACGTGGGTAGACGGGCAGTGGAGCAAGGCCGGAGGGGATACCTGGAGGTCGTCGGGATGTAACTAGGTGAGCAGCGGCGGGCGGAATCTGCGAGCAGGTGGCGTAGGCCCTGCCGCGCCGGAGCTTGGTCAGAGAGAACGGCGTGTACTGCATGTCGGGACGTGCTGCCTCGGCGCCGTCAAACGGAGAAACGATGCACTTCCTCCCTTTCCCCCGGCGGACAGGATGCGGCCGGATCAGTGACCAACGGTGAGAGAGAGAGAGAGAGGCCACCGCACTCCCTTTCCCCCGGCGGACGGGATGCGGCCGGATCAGTGACCAACGGTGAGAGAGAGAGAGGCCACCACAGCCTTGTGTGAGATACTCTGAAGAGCGACAAACCAGGCAGGCAGGCTCCATTGTATATAGTGAGCGGACTACCTTTTTCTCCATAAAAATTGTTTTATATTCTGTGTACGTGCCATTGAGCGCTATAACTTTATTTAAAAATAACGCGGCAATGCGTCAAGTCGAACTTTGTTTCGTGCACGCGTGGTACACGACCTCCCTAGGTAAACAACCACTACAGACATTCAAATTAGCACGTGGGCTGCCATTTCGTAAAGAAATGAGCTCCACCGTGTACCCGCGCGGGTGTGGCTGGGCACGAAGCGTGAGTACGTGCACGGTGAACCTATTCTCTTCTTGTATACATACACCACCTACGTGGGGTTGTGTGAGAGAGATACAAACCTAGAGAGATATAGTGTGTGGGTTCTTGAGAGTTTTGGGGGGGGGTCAATCAAAAAATTTAACATATGCAATGTGTCTGAAATAGAGTCCTGGATATAACATATATATAGAGGGGCGATCCACGAGAAGAGAGTGGAGGTATCATCGGCTTGAGGTGTCCATAGAATCGAAGAGAGGGATGATGTGTGTGTGTGCGCGCGTGCGATCGATAAAGAGTGCCATCGAATTTGTGTGTGCCCACGTCAAAGATATAGAGTGGCTGGCCTACTGGAACGTGAGATGGGACATGTGCAGTTTGTCTCTGTGGCATGGATACCTACCTGCAACGCTCGACTATCGGTGTGTGGTGGGGGAAGAGGGAGGTCCAATTAACTATAGAGGTACAATGGATGGTATATGTGTGGAGGAGGAGAGAGGCCTACCTCATGTATTAAGGAGATCGATCTGCCTCATGTATTAAGGGAGATCGATCGGCATCCATGCATATGTGCAATAGAGGAATAAGGTTGGGAGAGAGACAGAGCTAGAGTGTTGGAGGGGGTGGTAGTGGAGTTGCTTCTAACAAATAGTGGGATAGGCTTGCTAGACAAACGGAGGGCACGCCCGCAATATCAATAAGAGAGGAGATGGCTGCTTGTTGTCTGTGCACGTGCGTGTGAGAGACGGGTCAGGAGGCATGCACGAATGATGAGGGGGGACGATGTGGCTGTGGTAAGCAGACGTAACTACATAGGAAGATCAATCGCCCTTTGTTAGAGAAAGGAGAGACATAACTTGTGAGGTACGTCGATCGATGGGGGGGGGTAGTTAAAGTCGATCTAGGTATATGTTGGGAGATCGATCGGTATACATGCATGTGTGTGTTAGAAGCAAATGAGGCACGAGGAGAAGGATAGAGAGAGAGGGATGCATGTAGGAGGTGGTACGAGAGGCATACTATATCGAGGGGGGAGGAGTGTGCGAGTACGAGAACGATGAAAAGAGTGGTGGGAGTGAGGCATGGACAGTGACAAGAGAAGAGGGGAAGCTTGTGTTTGTGCTAGGCACACCTGGCTAGAGAGGCATATCGATCGATGTGTGCCGTAAAGAAGGAGCTGGGGGGCCTACAAACACCATGGGTGAACGACCTAAAGTGAAAAGACGAATTTGCGCGATGGAGCTAGAGAATGCTGAGGGAGGGTGAGAGGGATGCGGGCGTGTGCATGCACAAGAGAAAGTTAGCGCTAGCTACAAAGATAAGAGGGTTGTGTGGGTGTAAAAGACGAATAGAGATCATATATACTTCATTATAAAAACCAAATTCGGATATTTGAAGAATTTATCATAGTGTTTCAAACCGACGCATGTGTGAATATATATAACGGTGATACACATGGTGTGGTTATGAACATGTTATAATACATTTAATATATTTTATCTCTACTCTTATAAAAAAAACGGATGATGGTGTGCCTGCCATCCTGCATTATAGGCCGTCCGATTTATATCTGGCGGATAGCAAGGAAACTATGATGGTTGAAGTTGGCAACAATCATGATTGTAGATTCTTATTGAAATAGAGAAACGAATTCAAATTTAGTTCGAATTGCAGCGGTAGTATAGACATTTGGAATGCACTAAAATGTTGGTATGAGTAGGTTACATGCATTATACAGCAAGAAAAAAAATTTAATCGGACATAACATGGATTCATACTCCCTCCTTCCATCTATATAGGGCGTAATGAGATTTTTAAGACCGCCTTTGACTATTGACAAGATTAATAGTACATGACATGCACAATGTGAAAATTATATCATTGAAAGAACCTTTCACAGACGAATTTAATGGTGTGCTTTGTGTAAGTTGCATGTCATATATCATTGCTCTAATATTTGGTCAAAGTTAGCATCGAAAAACGCATTAGACCCTATATAGATGGAAGGAGGGAGTAGCTTTGAATAGCATTTGTATAGTAAAACGGGGCAAGACTCTCTCTTTGTGTGGTGTGAATAGTTTTATTTTTTTGTTTTCTTTTTGGTTGAGGGAAGTGCGAATTGATTTGGTACGTACAAGTACAATATTACTACACGTTAGGCTTGTCCCTAAAATTCAACCCGCGTCTTGTTATATCCTGAAAATTCAGATATCGTGCTCCCAAAACTGGCGCCTTCACAACCCGCGCCTTGCTATCCTGAAATTACAACGCACGCGAAAACTCCCTCCAGCTGCCAAATCCCGACACGCGAAATCCCCCTTCTAACCCTGAGCTGAAAGGGCCGCTAGTTCAAATCGGTGAGGGGTACTTTTGTAACACACCCTACATTTTGGACAAGTGCGTCCCTAAGTCATGCTTCACCCCCTCCCATCGCCCCCTTTTCGCCATTCGAAATCCCAGGCCGCCATAACCTCTCCACTCCAGCCGCGAAACGCCACCCTCCTCCGTCCGCCACGTCAGCGCTGCCCAGCCGGAGCCTCTTCCCCGACGACGTCGTCCACCGCAACAGCTTGACGTCCCTCATCCACCTCCCCGGATGAGGATCTGTCGTCCATCTCGCCGTCCTGCCGGTTCAGCCGCCCCGTCCTCCACCTCCAAGGAGCTGCCCCGACGATCGCCTCGTCTATCGTGGCTGCTCCATCCCCACAGCGCCGCCTTAACCTGCTCCACCGGAACCGCAGCATCCTCACCGACTCCTCGGACGAAGCCGAGGCCTACTCGGCGCCACCAAAGAGGTTGTACACTCATCACATCGCACCTTCTCCTTAACTCGACCTCCCGGCGCCGACGGTGCTCCATCCCGCACCCCCATGGAGCGGCTACCTTGAAGCCGGTGCTGCGGGCGACATCTCCATGGCGGCTCTCCCCCAGTGCAAGGCCCCTTCGGCGGCGGCGTCCATACCAGCCGGATCTGCTGCTGCTGCTCCGGCTCTCGCTCGCCCAGCTGCTGCTGCTGCTCCCCCCTCGCTCGTGCTGCTGCTCTGCTCCGATTAAGCCACACTCCAGTCGACTGAATCGACTTTTGGGTCAGTCGATTTTCAGGGGTTGGGGGGGGGGGGCTCGCCGGAGTTAAGGAAGAACCACCCGCAGCGGGGACGGGGGCTCGCCGGAGAGGTACCCCACTATCTATCTTAGGGTTCAGGGTGGGGGCGGGGGGCCTAGAGGGCTGGCCGGGGCGGCGGTGGTGAGTTGTTTCGGGGCGGCTAGGCGGCGCTGGGGCCGGCGGTTCGGCCTGTGGTGGCTGGTGGCTCAGGGGGGTGCAGGTTCAAGATGAACTGCAGGCCCTCCCTAAACTACATGTCAAGTGCCTCTCTGCTACCATTGCGTTCAGTTTCGACAGTAGCATTCAGATTCCACAGTAAATTTCAGTTTCGACAGTTAAGTTTAGAGTCAACAGTTTTTACCTCATCTGTTGTAGTCAGGTGGTTTTTGGTGATGTTAATTTTACATCCATTTTACATCATCTATTGGAGATGCTATTAGAATCCCACTTGAGATTGACGATGTCTGTCTTGTGCTGCTTCAGCCTTGACGTCTTACGGCTCACCGGAGCTGCTCCAACGACAGAACGATACATCACAACAGAGCAGTGCCCTGGACGCCGTCTACAGATTCCTCAAATCTTCCTCCACACCTCCGACAGCCACCTCTGCCTCAACTGCTTCAGCGACCAACCCAATGATGCTGAGGTCGACACGGCTACGGCAAAGAGGTGGTACACTTGTTGCATCACTTATTACTATACATTCACATCGATCCATTAGGGCTATTTTGGTTCAACGGAAAAACGTCGATCCACTGGTTGTTACCATCACTCTAAATTTCTGCATGCTCTCCTTACATAATCTCACCATATTTTTTTGTATGCATGTCAGATATTGTACACAGTCATGCTGAACATGTAGAGAAAAAGAGAAGAGTTTTGCACGGCAATACAATGTCATGCAGACATCGCTCCATGGTGGGTTCAATGACAAACCCTCCCCACCCCTCTCCAGATTGTAATCCAGAGGAAGATATCTGTTCTGAGGCGGATTCAGACGCCGCTGACCACTCCTATTTACACCCCAAGGTGTTTGCTCTACCTTGGCATGATGATGTTAGTCATATCATGCATATGTTGCCTTGCAGTGCCTAGTTTTGACATCATATATGTTGTTCAGGATATAACCCTTAGAGTCACCCGCCAGGAGGGGCCGGGTTACTCATAATGGTCATCACGCGAAGCCCAGTACCGAGCTCGAAGACGGCGGGTCAATGATGGGCCTAAGACCCGGAGATGGCTTAAGGCTCGTAGTGATAAACCGCCGTATGGCAAGACTTGTAGTGTAAGGCAAGAATAGTTGAGAGTCCGAGCCGGACACTCTTATGAGCCGGCCGGGACTCTGAGAGCCGCTGGGCGTCAACCTCTCTATATAAAGGGAGGACCCGGCGGCGGTTTAAGGACAAGTAAGATCTCGTCGAGAGCCAGGCATAGCAATTAAGCTCCCTGGTCATCGAAACCCTAATCAATACCACCTCAACTGGACGTAGGCTTTTACCTTCACCGTAAGGGGCCGAACCAGTATAACCCTCGTGTTCCTTGTCCCGTTTAACCCCTTTAAGCTTCCTAGCTGCGATGGCTCCACGACTAAGTCCTTGCACGAGGATATCTGCCGTGACAATTCCACGACAGTTGGCGCCCACCGTGGGGCCAGCGCACGGTGGATTTGAGTTCTTGAAGGGCAGCTTCGAAGGGCTCAAGGGATACGCTGTGGGCCGGATGACCAAGAGTCGTCGCGGCAAGCTCTACATCGACGATACAAACTGGGGCCCCGACGCCGGCTCAATTGAGTACGGGCACCGGGTCCCCTTCGGCGGAATTCATGTCTTCATTGGCAAGATTGGTGAGCCGGGCCCTGAGCCGGATCTCTGCGCCGATCTCATCGAGACGGCTCAGCGCGCACGACCCGCCCGGGCCCTACCTGCCTTGAAGCATGCTTTTGTGGGATGTGTTCATGGAGGACTCTCTGATGGATCTGGATCTGGTGATGAGTCGGCCGCCGGCTCTGACGGCGAGTCGTCTACGGATGAGTCAAACTCGTTCTATCAACTTCAAGATGGCAGGCTCAGGGGTTGTTCCGATGGCGACAGCATTCCGGACCCCTTTGAACCGCCGAGCCGGGTTGGAATCTTCATGGCCGACGCGCAACCTGTTCCAAACCCCGCCTCTGGGTCAGGGAGCCCGGTGCCTTCGCCGGCTCAGGTGCTGATGGATCTTACAGATAAGATGACGGTCCTGTTGACCGCTACGGTAGCTCCGGTGGATCAAGTTCAACATGACGCGGAGGTGGCACAGTTAAAGTTGGATCTAGCAAAGGCCAAGGAGGATCTGGCGGCGGAGGGGGTCAGGATGGCTGCAGAGAGGGCGGCTCTCGACGCCCAGACTCAGCTGATTCAGGCACAGTCCTTCCGGCTCACGATGGATCAAAACGCATCCAATGAGGTCATGAGAAGGAGGCATCAAAAGGCCCAATCTCAACTCCCTCCGGTTTACGATCCTCGAAACCTCTTCAACACGCCAGGTGCAGGGTCTAGTAACCCGCCGGAGATCATAGTGCCCAGGGCTGGGACACCAATTCAGCCCCAGGTAATGGGACCGCCCCGGGTGAACCCTGCCCCGCCTCAGTACGTGCCAATACCGCCGGGACATTATGCCAACCCGTTGGAAAACATGGTCGCCGCCGCGGCACGGCTGGTGGCTCTCCCAATCGATGGTGACTCTCCAATGGCGGTTGAAACCCGCCGGGTCAGGGAGCTCCTTCAGACAGCTCTGGCGCAGCAAGAGGCGTACTCTTACAGCCGGGACAGGATCCATTCAACCCCTCGTCCAGGCCGGAGCCCGAGTTATAGCAGACACATGGTTTTAGCGACCGGCTCAAGTAACGTCCGACGCCATGACTTGCCACCTGGCCATGGCCCGGCTCATAACGGAGCCTTTCACGCAACAGACCAAGACAGAGCACGGCAAGAGGCGGAGCAGGTGCCTCAGTTGACGGCTTACCAGACACCCCGGCTTATCCAACGGCTTCCGTCGACGTGGGTATCCCTACGAGGACTGGAGGTGTCCCTTGTTTAGTGCCGGCTCTTCGCAATGAACGTCTACCCAAGGACTTCAAAGGGCCTAGGAAGGTGCCTAATTACACGGCTGATTTACAACCCGGAGCCTGGATTGAGAGTTACGAGATGGCCATGGAATTGCTAGAGGTCAGCGAAGCGACGATGGCCAAGTACTTCACCATGATGTTAGATGGGACTGCCCGCACTTGGTTGAAAGGGCTGCCGCCGAATTCTATCGGGTCTTGGGCTGAGCTGAAAGCCCGGTTCATCCAAAACTTCAAAGATACCTGTAGGCAGTCTATGTCAATTGTGGATTTGACTAACTGTAAACAACAGGAGGGTGAGTCTACGACACATTGGGTTCGCCGGGTCAAAGAGATAATACATTCATCTGATAAGATGGATGCCGGCTCTGCAGTCTTGATGTTGGAGCAGAATTGTCGTTTCCTGCCCCTAAAGATGAAGCTCGGGCGGCTCAAGCGCGACTGCAATGATATGGGTACGCTGATGGCGGCTCTCGTCAAGTACGCCGACTCTGATAGTACCAAGGACCCCGCGTCAGATGATGAAAGGACAGGGAAGGGAAAGAAGAACGGCAATGGCAAGGGTCCTCAGCATAACTCGACAAATCAAGGAGGTAACAAGCGTAAGGCTGATGGCGGCATGGAGTTTGTGGCCAATGCCAGCTCACAGGGTAACAGCCAGCGACGTAAAGGGAGGCCACCTCCCCGAGCCGGCGGTTCAGGCCCAACGCTTGAGCAGTTGTTGAATGAGCCTTGTCCAAGGCATGGCTCCAGGGAGAAGCCAGCTACTCATCTATGGAAAGATTGTGCAATCATGAAGGCCTTTAAGAATTCCAACGCTTTTAATGGCAACAATGGCCCGGGCGGCGGCTCAGGCGCCGGCGGCTTTCATGGCCCGGGCGGCGGCTCAAATTCCAATCCTCAGAATGTTCAAGGGGGCTTTAATCAGCAGTCCGGCTAGGGTCATCAACAGCAACAGGGGGGATACCAGACCAATCCAAAGCAGCTCAATGGTGGACAGTACCATGTGTTTACCACCAGTCTGTGTAAGCGAGATCAGAAGCTTCACAAGAGGGCTGTGAATGCTGCTGAGCCGGCGGTTCCACGCTATTTAAGATGGTCTGAGCAGCCTATTGTGTGGAGTAGGGAGGATCACCCTCCCCGGGTTGATAATCCGGGTCACTTGGCCCTGGTGGTGGCTCCTCAGGTGGGAGGATATAAGTTCACTAAGGTGCTAATGGACGGAGGCAGCAGCATCAATATCCTCTATTATGAGACCTTCCGTCGTATGGGGTTGATTGATAAGAACCTCAGCCAGTCCAATACTGTTTTCCATGGCGTGGTGCCTGGTAAGTCGGCTTATCCAGTTGGTAAGATCGAATTGGAAGTGGCCTTTGGAGATGAGTACAACTACAGGGTGGAAAAATTGACCTTTGAGGTGGTCAAGATAAGAAGTCCGTATCATGCCATATTTGGGCGGCCGGCTTACGCCAAGTTCATGGCACGGCCGTGTTACGTATACCTACAGCTCAAGATGCCGGGTCACAATGGGACCATTACGGTTCATGGTAGCCGAACGATAGCCTTGGAATGTGAGGAAGGTGACGCGGCTTATGCAGAATCTGTTTGTGCAACAGAGGAGCTGAAGTTTTACAAGGATAATGTTGACCCAACAGATATGACATCTCTGAAAAAGCCGACCACGGAGCATGAGCCGGCAATGAAATTTAAGTCAGCCGATGAGACTAAACTTGTTGATTTCGTTCCAGGTGACTCATCTCAGCAGTTTAGCATCAGTGCCAATTTGGATCCAAAATAGGAAAGCGCGCTCATCGAGTTCATCCGTGAGAACAGGGACATCTTTGCATGGAAACCTTCTAACATGCCAGGTGTACCTAGAGAACTCGCTGAGCACACTCTCAATATTGATCCGAAATTTAAGCCGGTCAGGCAATTCCTTCGACGGTTTAATGAAGAGAGGCGAAAAGCCATTGGTGAAGAGGTGGCCCAGCTCTTGGCGGCCGGGTTTATTGTCGAAGTCTTTCATCCAGAATGGTTAGCTAACCCAGTGCTCGTGCTCAAGAAGAATGGCACCTGGCGGATGTGTGTGGACTAAACGGACTTAAACAAGGCGTGTCCGGCTGATCCTTTTGCCCTTCCCCGTATTGACCAAATCATTGATGCTACGGCGGGTTGCGAGCGCTTAAGTTTCTTGGATGCTTATTCTGGATACCATCAGATTAAAATGGCAGTTAAGGACCAGGAGAAGACGGCGTTCATCACTCCCTCTGGAGCCTTCTGTTATGTGTCTATGCCTTTTGGACTCAAGAGTGCATAGGCGACTTACCAGCGTTGTGTGCAGAATTGTCTTCATAACCAGATTGGGCGCAACGTTCACGCCTATGTGGATGATATCGTGGTTAAGACCAGGGAGAAGGAGACCCTGGTAGATGACCTTAGAGAAACCTTTGATAATCTCCGGGTTTACAAGATGATGCTTAACCCGGCCAAGTGTGTTTTGGTGTTCCTGCAGGCAAGCTCTTGGGTTTCCTGGTTTCTAACAGAGGCATTGAAGCTAACCCGGAAAAAATCAAGGCAATCACCTCTCTGGCTAAGCCGGCGTGTATAAACGACGTCCAGCGCCTGGCGGGTCGTATCGCTGCTTTAAGCCGGTTTATAAGCCGTTTGGGTGAGAAGGCCATGCCGCTGTACCAGTTGATGAGGAAAACTGATGACTTTATCTGGAATGATGCTGCTAATTCTGCTTTTGAGGATTTGAAGAGACAGCTGGCCGAGCCCCCAGTCCTCGCTGCTCCGGTCGACAAGGAGCCCTTATTACTGTTTGTAGCTGCTAACACATGAGCCGT
Source organism: Aegilops tauschii subsp. strangulata (assembly GCF_002575655.3). Classification (NCBI taxonomy): domain Eukaryota; kingdom Viridiplantae; phylum Streptophyta; class Magnoliopsida; order Poales; family Poaceae; genus Aegilops; species Aegilops tauschii. The sequence goes on along the minus strand of NC_053037.3, from coordinate 546,416,127 downwards.
CAGTGTGGCTGTGGTGGTGGAGCGCAAAGAAGAGGGTAAGGAATATCTGGTTCAGCGGCCGGTTTATTACGTCAGTGAAGTGCTCATCGAGTCCAAACAGCGGTATCCACATTGGCAGAAGCTTGTTTATGGTGTATTCATGGCAAGCCGGAAGCTTAAGCACTATTTTTAGGGTCACCCCATCACTGTGGTTAGTTCTGCTCCCCTTGGAGATATCATCCAAAACAGAGAAGCCACAGGGAGAGTGGCTAAGTGGGCTATAGAACTTGGGCCTCATGGTCTGAAATACGTGCCACGCACTGCTGTTAAATCTCAAGCTTTGGTGGATTTCATCAACGATTGGACAGAGCTACAGGTGCCTGAAGAAAAGCCGGATAATACATATTGGACTATTCACTTTGATGGGTCTAGGCAATTGGAGGGCTCGGGGGCTGGAGTTGTATTGGCTTCCCCTAAAGGTGACAAGTTTTATTATGTGCTACGGTTGATGTTTCCTTGTACTAACAATGCGGCTAAGTACGAGGCCTTCCTCCATGGTCTTCGGATGGCTAAGGAGATGAGCTTGAGCCAGGTAAGATGCTTCGGTGACTCAGACTTAGTGGCTCAACAAGTATCAGGCAAGTGGGACTCCAAGGACCCTCTCATGGCGGCTTATCGCCGTGAAGTTGATGCCATTGCTGGACACTTCCAGGGTTACCAAGTAGAGCACATCGATCGCAGGAAGAACGAGGCGGCTGATGCATTAAGCCGGCTGGGCTCTCAGCGAAAGCCGGTGCCGCCTAATACTTTCTTGGACATCCTGCATAACCCTTCTGTCAAGTTACCTACAGAAGAAGACTTGGTTGTCCCTGACCCAGAGGCACAGTTGGTGGCGGCTCTCCACATCACCCCAGACTGGACAGTACCATACTTGGCATACATGACCCGGGGAGATTTGCCTGAGGACGAAGTTCTGGCCAGACAAATAACCCGGCGGTCTAAGTCAATGGTCGTCATCAATGGTGAGCTGCATCGCCGCAGTGTTACTGGAACGTTCCAGCGTTGTGTTTTCCCTGAGGAGGGTCAAGACATCTTACGATTCACGAAGGGGATTGTGGCCATCATGCCGGCTCAAAATCCCTTGTGGCCAAGGCTTTTCGTCATGGTTTTTATTGGCTGACGGCTCATGCTGATGCGGAGGACTTGGTCAGTAAATGTGATGGTTGCCAGAGGTTCTCGCGACGGGCTCATGTGCCGGCTCAGGAGCTGAGGATGATTCCAATTACTTGGCCATTTGCGGTCTGGGGGCTTGATATGGTTGGGCCTTTTAAAAGGTCCGAGGATAAGAAGACCCACCTCTTGGTGGCAGTTGACAAATTCACAAAGTGGTTGAAGCAGAGCCAGTTAGCAAGTGTGACCCAGCCACGGCGGTTTAGTTCATGAAAAGGGTGATATTTCGCTTTGGCTTTCCACACAGCATTATAACTGACAATGGTACCAATCTGTCTAAAGGGGCCACGGAGGAGTTTTGTCAACGAGAGCATATTCGACTTGATGTTTCATCAGTGGCTCATCCTCAATCCAATGGTCAAGCTGAGAGAGCTAATCAGGAGATCTTGAAGGGCATTAAGCCCCGGCTTTTAGTCCCTTTGCAACGGACGCCGGGTTGTTGGGTGGAGGAGTTACCCTCCATGTTATGGAGCATCAATACTACTCCTAACAGGTCTACAGGTTACACGCCTTTCTTCATGGTTTATGGAGCGGAAGCAGTCCTCCCCAGTGACATCCGTCATGACTCGCCTCGCGTAGCGGCTTATGTTGAGGCGGATAATGAACAGGCGCGCCAAGATGCTCTTGACTTGTTGAACGAACAGCGTGACGTGGCAGAAGCTCGCTCAGCGATTTACCAACAAGACCTGCGCCGTTATCACAGTCGCCGGGTTAAGTCCCGGGTCTTCCAGGAAGGTGACCTGGTGCTCCGGCTCATCCAAGATCAAACAGATGCACACAAGCTATCCCCGCCTTGGGAAGGGCCCTTTGTGGTCAGCAAGAACTTGCACAACGGGTCATACTACCTTATTGACGTTCGGGAGCATAAAGATTCATGCAAGTCAGAGGAGGAGACCCGTCGGCCGTGGAACATAACTCAGCTTCAGCCTTACTACACTTGAGCCACCGGCTCTCATAGTGTACATATCTCTATACCCATGTATATATTATGTTAAATAATAAAGCAGGACCTCTGTCCTTTTATGCTCCAAAGATAAACGTGTTATTTCCATCACAACATCACATGGTCACTTGGAGGTGGATCCGGCTTATGATCGTATTCGAATCTAGCTGTAAACAATATAATCATCTGGGGGCTTTCTGTTCAAACATAGGTTGTATTCGAACCAAAGAGAACATAGCTGTCGATACCCATTTGATTGGCAAAGTGCCGAGCTCATTGGGGAGTTTTCTTTGATCATATTTGAATCATAGCTCAACCCCCTTTGGGAATCGACGTGGATCGTATTCGAATCAGCGTCGTTAAACAACTCTTAAAGTCAATTGGGGGCTTCCTGTTCAAACATGGGTCGTATTCGAACCAAAGAGAGCATAGCTGTCGGTACCCTCTTGATTGGCATCGCCAAAGCCACTGGGGGCTATATGATCGCATTTGAATCTTAGCTTAACCCCTTTGGGACGGTTCTCTGGTCGTATTCGAACCGGAAGCCCCTAAGTTTTTGATCTTCTGACTTACAACAAGTTCTGTGGGTCACATCAACAGTGTGCAAGGGCGGTTTTCCTTTGCCGACTTACTTTTGATTCACAATGTTGATAACATCCAGTAAGTATTCTTGACGCTGGTAAACCAGAGTTGAGATCTTCACCTCATTATTCGGGTTACATAAGCCGGAACTATGCTTGAAGGCTCGTAAGTATGCCATTATGGTTACATTGAAGATATAATTGAGGGCCAGTCTTTGGTGATTTTTAATTCATATCCCGGGTTATATATGTAAGGTCTATGGTTCTCAGTGCGGTAAGCCGCCTAGAGACTTGTGACTTCTTTTTTCTATGCAGGATGACCCGAAGGAATATAAGGAAGCAACCTCAATGGAACTAAGCATTCAACATGTGCACGATGGCACGACAAGGTTAACATGTTTGTCCTACTCTATTACAAGACTCCCCGAGTCCAAAAGGTGAAGCATTGTTTTAAAGGCGTAACCGTGGGCCGCCTAAGAGTCAAGATGCTTGCTGGGTCGAAGCTTCCGGCTCATCCCTCTCCGCTCCTCCGGCTGTTCCCATGACCTGGAAGGTTGACGATTTCCAGTCAATGCCGCTCAAAGCTTCAAATTGAGCCTCCTCGTCAATTAACCCGGCCGGGTCAATTTCTGGGGCAAAGGTGTGCTTACGAGTCGGCGGGACCAAACTGATGGCTTCATAACGTGGAGTGGGGATCCTCTGATTCTCTGCGTCGTAGCCCGGCTGGTACTTGGTAAGGTCGGTGTCATTCCCAATCAGGGTGGCCATCGGGCGCACGGTCTTCACACAGGCGGCAAAGTCTTTTTGGTCGAAGGGGGTGCCGTCTTCCTTCAGGCTAGGGTATCCAAGTGCGATGTCAGCCGGGTCTAGCTCCGGAAGGAAAGCCTTGGCCCGGCTCAGAGCAGCTATGGCTCCGGCTCTTGCAGAGGCCCATCGCAGCTCTTGGAAACGCTGAGGAAGAACGGCAAGCCGGTGAAGTACGTCCGCCAAGTGAGTCGGAACCTCATTGGACAGGGCCACAACAGCCAAGGCGCGCTGTGACCCGGTGTAGAGTTGCTCCACCAAAGTGTACACGGCCTTCAGCTTGGTCAGCACATTTTGATTGAGGTTGGCGCTTCTGGGACCTGTTTTACAACGTCAGGTAAGCCGCTCGCAATGATGGGACTTATGAGACATAGAGAATGTAAACTTGTTGAAAGTCTGCAGAATGACTTACCGAAGATTGCGACGACCATCCATGACACATGGCGCTTTAAGCCGGAGAGTTCGGTGGTTCTCTCCGTCAAAGCCGCCTCCGCCTGTTCGGCCCGGCTGACCAGAGCAGCCTTCTCTTCGGCCCAAGTCTTCCTTTCGGTTTCAAACTTCTTCTTCACCTTCTCTTGAGCAGCAACACTGGACTCAAATTTAGCGTTGGCCTTCCGAGTCTCAGTTTCCTGAGTCTTCAGGCGGTTCTTCAGCTCAGAGATATCAGCCTCAAATTTCTTGCAAGCAGCCTGTACAATTTCCGGGTTATAGCATGAATAATCATTATACAACTTTAAAGTCCCAAGCACTTTCCAAGTAAAGACACTTGGCACTTGGGGGCTAATGTATGCTGAAAGGTTCTATCTACAAATTGCCGGTTCATGAGAAGCCGGAAGTTAAGTCTACAACATATTCTATCATAAGTAGTAGACTTGGGGGCTAGTATGGTAAAGATGACTATGCAGTAAGCAAGAGAGTGGTACCTCAGACTTCTGCTGTATCTGCTTCACCATGTCAATCTCCAGGTCCCGGCTGTTGTGCACCTGATTGACATAGCCGGAGATGATATCTCCAATGCTCAAGTTAGCGTAGTTGGTGATGTCCAGATTGGCCCTGCGGCGCTCTAGCAACTCTTCCTTGGCAGAGCACTTAGCCAGCGCAGTGGGTCTCCCCGGATCGACAAACTCCGTCCGGGTCATCGGCCGGCTGAGCCGGGCTGGAGATGGCCGGATTGGTAGAAGTCTCTATGACCGGCTCGTCGGTTGGAGCGGTGGCTTCAGGAGCAGAGGCAGCTGGCGGCTCTTGAGCTGAAACCTCCAGCTCAGTCAAGACCGGTTCTTCGACTGGTTTATTCTTCTTCGCCCTCTTGCTGAGCTTTGCCTGGGCACTGAAAGGACAAAGGGTTAGTACAAAAGCATGAGTAAAGATAAGCACAACACAAGATGATCATCGTTACCCGGGTGCGGTCTTGAAAGCCGGTAGGTTAGATTGCATAGAATCACCAGAGGAAGGTGAAGTTTCCTGATAATTTGAATCAGAAGAATTGAGCGGTTGACAAGTAACGCCCGCCAAAGGATGAAAAGGATATAAGTTGGAGATAACCTCGGTCCGGCGCTTCCTTGATGCTTCAGGTAAGCCAGAGGAGAGGTATGCATCCTTGTTGGTCCGGGTGAGCCGCCGGCTCTCATGAATCTGTTGCTTCAAAAGAAATTGAGGATCTTGATAAGCTAAAGGATGTGAAAATCTTACTTTCCGGGTTACTCTTCGGACTTTCAGCCTTGGCAAGGGCTCCGAGTCGGAGGAAAGTGTCGTTACCTCTTCAGTCACCGGGTTACTTGCTCCGGTGTCATCCTGCTGATGATCAGTATTGATAAGGTGGATAGGAATAAACAAGAAACAAAACAAGAGCCTACAGATTCAGGGGTTACCTCTGACTCGGAGCTGTCACTTAGCTGAAGCAGCTCTGAGGCAGTAGGCCTGCTTCCCTTCTTGCGGGGAGCGGCTCTCCTGGCGGCTTTCTTAGCCTTCCTGGCTTTTTTGGCCGCCTCATGGTCATATTTGACCTTCCAGAACTTGTCATTAGCCTGAAACATACAGCAGAGATTTCTTAAGGTCCAGATGGAAACTATTAAAAAGAAAACCAAGGTGTTCAGGTCAAGTGGTTTACCGCCGGAGCCGGGTTAGCTTGGCAGAAGGGGTTCAAGCCGGTTCTCCCACAGTCGGCTAAGCTCTCATTCAGGAGAGACTTGGTCATGTCGTCCACAACGTCCTTAGGAAGATCGTTGGGGCTGTGCCGCAGAGGGTCATCCTTCCGGCCCGTGTAAGCACACATTAAGCCGGGGCGGCGGCTCAAGGGGATCACCCGCCAAGAGATCCAAACCCGGACCAGATCAATGCCGTTGAGGCCGTTTCCCAGGAGAGCCTTGATCTTATTGATGGTGGGGATCAGAGCTTGACGCTCAGCTTGAGAGAGTTTGTCTGGCAAAGGGTGATTTGGCTCCAGACGCAGGGCACGAAAGCCGGGCAGAGGGCTCTCGTCAGCCGGAGAAGTGTCCTGGCAATAAAACCACGTCTGGTTCTAGTCCTTTGGATGGCTTGGCGGCTCAGCATAAGGAAAGAGGCAATCTCTCCGGCGTTGAATGGAGATTCCACCAAGTTCCAGGCTCGGCCCGTTGGCGCACTCATTCTGGCGGTTCAGATAAAATAGCTCTCTAAAGAGCAGCAGGTTGGGCTCTTCTCCAAGGTAGACTTCGCAGAATACTTGGAAGTTGCATATATTTGACACGGAATTGGGTCCTATGTCTTGCGGCCGCAGATCGAAGAAGTTCAGAACATCCCTAAAGAATTTTGAGCCGGGCGGTGCGAAGCCCCGGCTCATGTGATCAGCAAATATCACCACCTCACCATCTCTTGGTTGAGGTCTTTCCTCCGACGGGTCAGGGGCACGATAAGACATGATTTCCTTCTAGGGCAAGTAACCCGTCTTTACGAAATCAGCTAGAGTGTCGTTCGTGACATTGGATCTCATCCAGTTGCACGTGATGGGTGCCTTGGGAGCTTTGGGAGGCATTGTGAAAGATGAAGCCTATGACAAAAGAAAAATGTCCGGTTCAATTATAAGCCGGCAGACGTCTACAGTTTAATACTCAAATGGCGGCTTATGAGAGGGGCCTAATGACATATGGTTAAGTGCATCGGGTTATCTAAGCCGCTGAAGGTATCGTGAGTAATTCAAATTGTCTACAGCTTTATCATAAATGAGCCGGAAATTTTACAGCGTGTGGCTTCTTTTAAGCCGGAAATGTGAGCCGCCATAGCTCAGCAGATGCAATTTTTGACTAAGTGTGGTGAAAACAAGTTTCACAGATCGCAGTAATTATTTTGGATCAAACGGTTGGCTAAAAGGAAAAATTTCTAGACCTAGAACAGACACAGAAAAAGTTCAAGGGTTTGAACGGAGCCTTTATGCAATGGAAGGGGATCTATGTACATTGGGAACGGGCGTGAAACAGCTACCGCAGCAGTTCTGTACAGTCTAAAGATCAAGAAAAGGTGGTAATAATGGAATCTATCAAGAGCTCGTGATGAACGGCGACGAACACGGGAAGAACAGCAAAGAACCCTAATGCGGATCTACTTTATGGAGTGGCAAGGGCTTACGGGTGCTGGAGAGTTGCGGAGGTCGCCGCCGTTTCTCTGGTCACGCCAGGTTGATGCAGCGGCCTGAGTCGGTGAAGACGAGGAGACCCGCGGCGGCGGCGGCGGTGGAGCTCGAGCGACAGTACAGTGGCGAGAGGAGGAAGACGATGGAGGCGACAAGTAACTGGAGCCTCATGGGCCGAGCTATTTATAAGGTGAGGCTCATAAGTGGGCGCGAGAAACGAGGAGGCCACGGCGTGATTATCTCACCACAAAAACGCCTCGATTTTCGGGATGGCCTTTAAAGATAAGATCCGTTGAGGATATGGTGGGATAAAAAATGGACTTAATGGAAGATGACGTCATGGCGGGTTACCAGGAATCCAGAAGATGACGTCACGGCGGGTTATAACCTTCGCACGACCGTAAGCCGGAAGATCTTTTCTCTCAAAAGAATTGAAGATTGACATGAACCGGTTCAAATCAATCTGGGGCCTAATGTTGAGGATATAACCCTTAGAGTCACCCGCCAGGAGGGGTCGGGTTACTCATAATGGTCATCACGCGAAGCCCAGTACCGAGCTCGAAGACGGCGGGTCAATGATGGGCCTAAGACCCGGAGATGGCTTAAGGCCCGTAGTGATAAACCGCCGTATGGCAAGACTTGTAGTGTAAGGCAAGAATAGTTGAGAGTCCGAGCCGGACACTCTTATGAGCCGGCCGGGACTCTGAGAGCCGCTGGGCGTCAACCTCTCTATATAAAGGGACGATCCAGCGGCGGTTTAAGGACAAGTAAGATCTCGTCGAGAGCCAGGCATAGCAATTAAGCTCCCTGGTCATCGAAACCCTAATCAATACCACCTCAACTGGACGTAGGCTTTTACCTTCACCGTAAGGGGCCAACCAGTATAACCCTCGTGTTCCTTGTCCCGTTTAACCCCTTTAAGCTTCCTAGCTGCGATGGCTCCACGACTAAGTCCTTGCACGAGGACATCTGCCGTGACAATTCCACGACATATGTCATATGCTTAGTTTAGACATGTTTTGTAATGCCACCTATTTAGTTTCTATATCATATATGGGAATTATGCAGTCTCATGTCTTTTAGCCAGCCATAATATATGTGAAATGTGCAATGCCATCCTGTTTAACCAGGCATCATATATTTGAATGATATCTTGCCCATCCTTTTCTTCATTACATTCCCATTTGTCGACAATGTTTGTACATTAAACTACTCTTCCTGTGAATCAGCCATTTGGGTGGGAGATGGAAAAATCTGGAGTGAAAACAAGGCCTTCAGAGCAGACAGTGCTACCTGTCGAAGCAGATCTCTTATTGGGTCCCGATAGCTCCTCAGAGATGGATTCAGAGACAGATGACCAGTCCTATTCCCCCACTGAGGTGTATGCTCTAACTTGGCACGGTTATACTGCTCATATCATGCATACGGTGTCTTGCATTGCATAGTTTACACATCATATACACAATATTCAACACCATGTTCTTAGTTCAGGCATCATATCGAATGCCCTCTGTTTAGCATATAAATCACATATGTGAATTAAATGATGCAATCCTGATTACTTAGATAACATGTAGGTGAATTATGTAATGCGATCCTGTTTAGTTATTCATCATATCTTTGAATTATGTTATGCTATGCTATCCAGTTTAGATAGACATCATATATGTGAAATTATGTCATGCTATCCGTTTTAGTTAAACAATATACATGTCAACTATTTCATGCCCTCTTTTTTCCACACTATCTATTGCATCTGTCTCTCATACAATGTCTGTACATTCAACTATGTTTCCTGTTTATCAGCCGTTTGAATTGGAGCGGGTGATGCCAGTATCTAGCGGACTAAAAACACGGTCTTCAAATAAAACAGTGCTACCTCTTGGTGGAGTTAGCACCCCGGTTGTACATGCACAAGAACCAGCCCTACCACACATAACCCAAACTCTCGCAGATTGTACCCCTACTGCGATGGACAGAGAACCAGCTTCACCCAATCTAACCCCAACCCCAGCCAATAGTAACCCAGTTCCTGTTGACACAGCACCATCTCCACCACAGAGCTCCCAAACAAGAGCAGTTAGTAAGGCAGCTCCAGTGCCCAAAGGGCCAGTACTATCACGGCGAACCCCAACTCCACCAGTTAGTACACCTATTCCTGTGGAGGAAGCACAACCAGCTAGTCGTAGTTTAGCATCTATCGCATTTGATGTTGTTAAATCGTATGTGCGTATCTTCCCATCTTGGAAATATTATACTGAAGATGAAGGAAAATGCCAGTTGCATGTGTTTGTCCAGGAGTTATGTGTAAGTAATGTTATTCATGGCAATTACTTTGCTTCGTCCCATACATCCTACCTCCATGATGGTTATAATACAGCAAAATTTTCCATTTTTCTCTATAGAGAAGGACCGATTTGGAAACTCAGGATGAGGTAACCTGTGCTAATACCTCTGCTATCTTCAAGAATGCTTGATGGCAGTATCGGAATTACCAGAAGAAAACGTACTTCACCGGCAAAGAAACTCATCAAATTTCCTTACGTTCTCCTGAGACACATTTACTGGACGATGACTGGGAATGCCTTGTTCTGTACTGGTCCCGAACCAAGAATGTGGTAAGGTCTATGAGCTCATTTTCTATTTTTAAGTATTATATTCTTGTGTCTTACTGTACTCTGTTCATGTAGAACAAGTGCCTAAACCTGAAGAACAACTGTTCTAATTTAAGATTCCATTGCTATCATAGTTCAAAAAAGCGCTAGGCGTTAATTGTGCGTTTTGCCACCGCCTTGCGCTTTACTGACCAAAGCGCATGTTTATGCGCAGTTATGCACAGATTATGCGTAGTTATGCGCAATGCGTTTTGCCAACGCCTAGAGGCTAGGCGCGCTTAAGCGCTCTCTTAGGCGCGCCTTTTTTAACTATGATTGCTTTGCTCTTGTATCACTGTATTTACTCATCAAACTAATTTTTAAATTGAAGGATCCAATCAAAACTCCAATGGCACAGCAGGTATGTTCACGCATGTTTCTTTAACAGGTTTGCTCTTATCAATAGCTCTGTTGATTTCAATTTCAATTGTGTATACAGTTGACTTTCATATCATGCACATTACTAGCATCACAACAGAGCCAATAGTGTTGTTGTACATGTAGACCCGTGGTACCCATCTGAAATCTTGTTGTGCCGTGTAGTTTCCCACGCTTTGTATTCTTTCACTGCTGCTTTGTCTTGAACTAATATGATTTGAACCGTGTCTCTATTTTGATTTGGCAAGACAATGCAGTGACCATAGGACATAGATATATGTTTGTTTGATGCTTTTATTATGTACTAGTACTTGGCAATAAAAGACTTGGTAGTTTAATCCTATCCACCTTACTAATGAACTGGTTCACCGAAATGAGTTTCATATACTAGTACATGCTAAACTTGTTATGTGTCTGCTTGTTTCTTCTTTTAGAATGCTGACAGAATATTGGGGAAGAGTGCCTTATTAAGCAATGGTAAAGGAAGTAATGCAGATAAGGTTCAGGATAGTGACACATCCTTGTTGGTCTCCAACAAAGCTGATAAAACAGCTAAGGAAGACTATCTTGAAGATAGTGAGACAACCCCAAAGTCCTGTCTTGGTTTAGTGTTCGAGTTACTGGCCACTACCGCTTGCACAAGCTATTCAAACTCATTGTCTGAATCAGTTCGGTTTCTTGAGTCTCAAATACAAGCTGAAAGACATCGATCAGCTGTGCTGCGACAAGAAGCGGAAGGACCGCGGAAGTCCCTGGAGCATTCAGATGCATACTTTCTGGTGCAACAGCAAGCGTTGGAGGATTTTAGCGCCAAACAGGACAAAGCTAATCAGCTTGCTAAGCTTATTGCCAGCATGGTGGATACCCAGGATAACGTTTCTTGAGCTCTTCTGAAGTTGTTTCAGTTATGCTCTTGTTTTGCTGCCACGTTTATTTGCACTGGTGGCCAATTTTGATGGCCAGTGTATGTAATGTGCTGCTTTGTTCCCTATATTTGCACTGGTGGCGAACTTTGATGCCCAGTGGATGTAATATGTGTAATAGCGGTAATAGGCTAGCGTTAATTGCTTGCTTATTTATTTCCTTATTGTCTTGTTTAGTTGTTTGCTTGTAGTCACTGCAGTTCTTTTTCTGTTTTTTTCTAGTGGCCACAATAGCCTATTTTTGGTAACTAGGCCAAAATAATCATGGCAACACATGGACTGTTGTAACCATGGGCCTCCTGCAGGCCGTATGATCCATGGGCCTTCGTCCGGCCGTAGGATCCATCGGCCTTCTATACGGGCCTTAGGGTCCATGGGCCTTCTACGGGCCGTAGGGTCCATGGGCCTTCTACGGGCCATACGATCCATGGGCCTTCTACGGGCCGTACTATCCATGGGCCTCATACGGGCCGTAGGATCCATGGGCCTTCTACGGGGCGTATCATCATTTCACCAATCATGGGCCGTACTATTCGTGGACCATAACGGGCCATATTTGATAACTCTATGAAAACAGCCCAACGGGTTTTTTTGACATGAAAACGGCCCAACGTATTAACGGTCCGCAAACGGGCCGACTGTAACGACGGGCTGAATTTGGCCCACAAGCAGAAAATGACAGTAACGGGCCGTATGTAACCGAATGCTGCAAATGAGCCCAAGAATCATTGGGCCCTGAGAAGGCCGAAAGATAACTTGGGCTGGAAACGGCCCAATGGAATAACGGGCCGTTAATGGGTATAAAGTGATACACTGTTCATTACGGGCCAGTTTCACCACGGGCCGTTAATGGGCCAAGAGTTACAAAGGTCCTCATATGAGCCGAAAGAAGTCATGGGCCACACATGGGCCGGAAGTTAAAACGGGCTGAATCATATTGGACGGCCCAGATGACGCTACTGGGCCTAATTCGGATAGGGCGTAACGGGCCCTGGGTTAGCGGGCTGTAAATGGGCTATATGCGAACAGGCCGTTAACAGGCTTTCCGTGGGCCGGGCCGCCACCTTTTGACCAAGTCAAACGGGCCGGCCTTTTCACAGGAATGGGCCTCTGTTGGGCCGTGCCACGTGTCGCCGTATCATAGGCGCCTTTGGTCCAATGAGCGGATGACATCTGTCCCAACCGTGAGCCGACACGTGTTTCCTCCAGCCAATGATGGTTTTACACGTGGAAAATCCCCATTGGTCGGGGCTGTTAACGGGTTATCGGATCCAAAACCCGACCCGATAGCTTAATGGTGTTCCGTTACGGTGGATGCCACGTGTCGGTCACCCTTGACGAAAGCACTTCTGTGACGCGCGATTTATCGTCATGGAAGTGGACACTTCCGTGATGATAATTTTGGTAATGTCATGGAACACTTCTACGACAGCACAGGTATGACTATCTTGATTTTGTCATAAAATCGTCATGGATGTACATGCATGACAAAAAACGCGACCTACTGTGACAAACACGTATCATCACGGAAGTGTATTTTTTTGTAGTGACCATAGGACAACACCAATAATAAAACATGCAACTCAAACCAATCACGATCATCAATTAACCCATAGGACAAAACGGATCTACTCAAACATCATAGGATAGCCATACATCATTGGGAAATAATATATAGCGTTGAGCACCATGTTTAAGTAGAGATTACAGCGGGTAAGAGAGAGGTTACACCGCTGCATAGAGGGGGGGAAGAGTTGGTGATGATGGCGGTGAAGTTGTTGGTGAAGATTGCGGTGATGATGATGGCCACGGCGGCGTTCCGGCGCCACCGAAAGAGAAGGGGAGAGGGGGCCCCTTCGTCTTCTTCTTCCTTGACCTCCTCCCGAGATGGGAGAAGGGTTTCCCCTCTGGTCCTTGGCCTCCATGGCGTGGGAGGGGCGAGAGCCCCTCCGAGATTGTATCTGTCTCTCTGTCTCTCTCTGTTTCTGCGTTCTCGTCTGCTGCCCTTTCACCGTTTCTTTTATATCTGGAGATCCGTAACTCCTAAAATTAACTTTCTTGCAGCAAAAGAAGAGCGTCAACCGCCTTACGGGGTGCCCACGAGGGTCCAGGGCGCGCCCCCTGCCTCGTGCCCCCCTCCGAGCACTGTCTCGCGTTGATTTTACTTCCCAAAAATCATAAATATTCTAAAATAATTCTCCGTCCGTTTTTATCCCGTTTGGACTCCGTTTGATATTGGGTTTCTGCGAAACATAAACATGCAACAAACAGGAACTGACACTGGGCACTGGATCAATATGTTAGTCCCCAAAAATAGTATAAAAGGTTGCCAAAAATATATTAAAGTTGTAGAATATTGGCATGGAACAATAAAAAATTATAGATACGACGGAGACGTATCAGCATCCCCAAGCTTAATTCCTGCTCGTCCTCAAGTAGGTAAATGATAAAAAAGATAATTTTTGATGTGGAATGCTACCTAGCATAATCTTGATCATGTATCTAATCATGGCATGGATATTAAGATACGAGTGATTCAAAGCAATAGTCTATCATTTGACATAAAAACAATAATACTTCAAGCCTACTAATAAAGCAATCATGTCTTTTCAAAATAACATGGCCAAAGAAAGTTATCCCTACAAAATCATATAGTCTGGCTATGCTCCATCTTCACCACACAAAATATTCAAATCATGCACAACCCCGATGACAAGCCAAGCAATTGTTTCATACTTTTGACGTTCTCAAACCTTTTCAACTTTCAAGCAATACATGAGCGTGAGCCATGGACATAGCACTATAGGTGGAATAGAATATGATGGTGGAGGTTGTGTGGAGAAGACAAAAAAAGGAGAAAGTCTCACATCGACGCGGCTAATCAACGGGCTATGGAGATGCCCATCAACTGATGTCAATGCGAGGAGTAGGGATTGCCATGCAACGGATGCACTAGAGCTATAAGTATATGAAAGCTCAAAATGAAACTAAGTGGGTGTGCATCGAACTTGCTTGCTCATGAAGACCTCGGGCATTTGAGGAAGCCCATCATCGGAATATACAAGCCAAGTTCTATAATGAAAATTCCCACTAGTATATGAAAGTGGTAACTCAAGAGACTCTCTATATGAAGAACATGGTGCTACATTGAACCACAAGTGTGGTAAAAGGATAGTAACATTGCCCCTTCTCTCCTTTTCTCTCATTTTTTTGTTTTTTTTCTTTCTTTTTTTGGGCCTTCTCTCTTTTTTTGGCCTTTCTCTTTTTTTTCGTCCGGAGCCTCATCCCGACTTGTGGGGGAATCATAGTCTCCATCATTCTTTCCTCACTGGGGCAATGCTCTAATAATGATGATCATCACACTTTTATTTACTTACAACTCGATACTAGAACAAAGATATGACTCTATATGAATGCCTCCGGCGGTGTACCGGGATGTGCAATGATCTAGCGTAGCAATGACATCAAAAAAGGACAAGCCATAAAAACATCATACTAGCTATCTTACGATCATGCAAAGCAATATGACAGTGAATTCTCAAGTCATGTATATGATGATGATGGAAGTTGCATGGCAATATATCTCGGAATGGCTATGGAAATGCCATGATAGGTAGGTATGGTGGCTGTTTTGAGGAAGATATAATAAGGCTTATGTGTGATAGAGCGTATCATATCATGGGGTTTGGATGCACCGGCGAAGTTTGCACCAACTCTCGAGGTGAGAAAGGGCAATGCACGGTACCGAAGAGGCTAGCAATGATGGAAGGGTGAGAGTGCGTATAATCTATGGACTCAACATTAGTCATAAAGAACTCACATACTTATTGCAACAATCTATTAGTCATCGAAACAAAGTACTACGCGCATGCTCCTAGGGGGATAGATTGGTAGGAAAAGACCATCGCTCGTCCCCGACCGCCACTCATAAGGAAGACAATCAATAAATAAATCATGCTCCGACTTCATCACATAACGGTTCACCATACGTGCATGCTACGGGAATCACAAACTTCAACACAAGTATTTCTACAATCCACAACTACCCACTAGCATGACTCTAATATCACCATCTTTATATCGCAAAACTATTGCAAGGAATCAAACATATCATATTCAGTGATCTACAAGTTTTATGTAGGATTTTATGACTAACCATGTGAATGACCAATTCCTGTCAACTCTCTAAATAGATATAAGTGAAGCAAGAGAGTTTAATTCTTTCTACAAAAGATATGCCCACGCTCTAACAGATATAAGTGAAATGTAAAGAGAAACATGCAATCCAAACTTCAAATGATATAAGTGAAGCACATGAAGCATTCTATAAAGCAATACTCAAAAGATATAAGTGAAGTGCAAAGAGCATTCTTATAAATCAACCAAGGACTATCTCATACCAGCATGGTGCATAAAAGAAAAATTAAAACTAAATGCAAAAGTCGCTCCAAGATTGCACATATCGCATGAACGAAACGAATCCGAAAACATACCGATACTTGTTGAAGAAAGAGGGGATGCCTTCCAGGGCATCCCCAAGCTTAGACGCTGGAGTCTCCTTGAATATTTACTTGGGGTGCCTTGGGCATCCCCAAGCTTGAGCTCTTGCCTCTCCTTATTCTCCTCACATCGAGACCTTCTCGATCATCGAACACTTCATCCACACAAAACTTCAACAGAAAACTTGGTAAGATCCGTTAGTATAATAAAGCAAATCACTACTCTAAGTACTGTTGCAAACCAATTCATATTTTGTTTTTGCATTGTGTATACTGTAGTATAACTTTTTCATGGCTTAATCCACTGATATAAATCAATAGTTTCATCAAAACAAGCAAACTATGCATCAAAAACAGAATCTGTCTAAAACAGAACAGTCTGTAATAATCAGAACATTCACCATACTTCTGATACTTGAAAAATTCTGCCAAAATTAGGAAAAATAAAAATCAGAACCATTTGACGTTCCAGTGAAAAATTAAAAATCGCGCACTACAGCCAAAGTTTCGGTCCTGCACCGCACAAACCAATAAGCATTGTAAACATCCTAAAGGCAAACCTTGACACATTATTTTTATAATACAATGGAATTGTACAAGGGGATAATTATTTTTATTGAAAAGTTTCTGTAATCAAGATTCACAAAGTTTCCCGTGAGCATGAACAAAGTTCAAGGCTAGCTCCCACTTTAACAATGCTCGTCTTTCTCACTTTCGCTCTTCTTTTTGAAAAAGTTTTAGGTTCCCCTCTTTATTTTTATTTTGTTTTTGAACTATATAAAAGCACACAACAGAAATAAATGACTCTCTAAAACTTCCGGGTTGTCTCCCTGGCAGTGCTTTCTTTAAAGCCATTAAGCTAGGCATATAGTGCTCAAGTAGTGAATCCACCCGGATCCCAAGGTATATCAAAGCCAATTTTAATTAGAAATGATTTGGCATTTAATAGTGAGCATAAAGCAACATATATCAAGCAATGACGAAGTCTAACTCTCTTCCTATGCATCGGCATGTCATAAAAGAACAATTCATGCACATATAGTAAAGGCCAATGCATAGTATAAACAGTTTCTTGCAATTTTATCGTGTTGGAAACATGGAGGGGCGGAGATGTAGTTCCTCTCTCATAATAATTACAAGTAGGAGCAGCAAGCACATGCATATTATATTCATCAAAATTATCATGTGCAACGGTAAAAGGCAACCCATCAATATAATCCTTAGTAAAAGCAAACTTCTCCGATATAGTGTAGTTTGGAGAATTCAAAAAGATAATAGGACTATTATGTGTGGGTGCAATAGCAACAATTTCATGTTTAACATAAGGAACTATAGCAAGTTCATCTCCATAAGCATCATTCATATTGGCATCATGGCCACAAGCATAGCAAGCATCACCAAAAAGGGATATTTCAAGAGAATCAACGGGATCATAACAATCATCATAGCAATGATCCTTCGGTAAGCATGAAGGGAAATTAAACAATGTATGAGTTGAAGAGTTACTCTCATTAGAAGGTGGGCACGGGTAGCTAATCCGCTCTTCCTCCTTTTGTTCTTCACTCTCCTCGTCATCTTTTTCATCCAATGAGCTCACAGTTTCATCAATTTCTTCTTCCATAGACTCCTGCAAAATATTAGTCTCTTCTTGGATGGCGGAGACTTTCTCAATAAATGCATCAATATCGGAATTGAATTCATAATTGGCATAGCAATATTTAAGGATAGCTAAATTTTCAGTGAAGGTCTAGAGTAAACTGCCTAGCTCAAAGATATAAGTGAAGCACATAGAGTATTCTAATAAATTCACGATTCGTGTGTGTCCCTCTCAAAAGATGTGTACATCAAGGATGATTGTGTTAAACTAAAAAGTAAAGACTCATATCATACAAGACGCTCCAAGCAAAACACATATCATGTGGTGAATAAAAATATAGCCTCAAGTAAATTTACCGATGGAACGAAGACGAAAGAGGGGATGCCGTCCGGGGCATCCCCAAGCTTAGATTCTTGGTTGTACTTGAATATTACCTTGGTGTGCCTTGGGCATCCCCAAGCTTAGGCTATTGCCACTCCTTATTCCATAGTCCATCAAATCTTTACCCAAAAATTGAAAACTTCACAACACAAAACTAAATAGAAAACTCATGAGATCCGTTAGTATAATAAAATAAATCACCACTTTAGGTACTATTGTGAACTCATTCTAAATTGACATTGGTGTAATATCTACTGTATTCCAACTTCTCCATGGTTCCTACCCCCTGATACTACCCATAGATTCATCAAAATAAGCAAACAACACATAGAAAATAGAATCTATCAAAAACAGAATAGTCTGTAGTAATCTGTAAACTTAGTATACTTCTGTAACCCCAATCAATCTTGTGTAAAACATTCAAGAATTTATCACGTTGCAGCAGCTCAAATCAATTATGTTACTGGGCGCAAAGGTTTCTGTTTTTCAGCAAGATCAAATCAACTATCACCATAGATCATCCCAAAGGTCTTACTTAGCTCAAACACTAATTAAAACACCAAAACACAATTACTACAGAGGTAATAATGTGTATTTATTGAAAAACAGAACCAAAAATAAAAAACATAAAAATAATTGGGTTGCCTCCCAACAAGCGCTATTGTTTAACGCCCCTAACTAGGCATAAAACATAGATCTAGGTATTGTCATCTTTGGTATTAAATCCAGAAGTAGCCCTCATAATAGATTCATATGGCAACTTAATATTCTTTCTTGGAAAGTGTTCCATGCCCTTCCTTAACGGAAATTGAAATCTAATGTTTCCTTCTTTCATATCAATAATTGGACCAATTGTTCTAAGGAAAGGTCTACCAAGACTAATAGGACACGTAGGGTTGCAATCTATATCAAGCACAATAAAATCTATGGGCACATAATTCCTATTTGCAACAATAAGAATATCATTAATCCTTCCCATAGGTTTCTTAATAGTGGAATCCGCTAGATGCAAATTCAAAGAACAATCATCAAGTTTATGGAAACCTAGCACATCACATAAAGTTTTCGGAATAGTGGAAACACTAGCACCCAAATCACACAAAGCATAGCACTCATAATCTTTAATTTTAATATTAATAGTAGCTTCCCACTCATCATAAAGCTTTCTAGGGGTCGAAACTTCCAACTCAAGTTTTTCTTCAAAAAAATTCATCATAGCATCAACGATATGTTTAGTAAAAGCTTTATTTTGATTATAAGCATGAGGTGAATTCAGCATGCATTGCAACAAGGAAATACAATATATCAAAGAACAATTATCATAATTAAAATCCTTGAAATCCAAAAGAGTGGGTTCATCGCTACTTAAAGTTTTGACCTCTCCAATCCCACTTTTATCAAAATTTTCATTAAGATCTTTAAACTCCGAATCATTGGGACGCCTTCTAGCTAAAGTTGACTCATCTCCAATCCCATCTTTATCAATATTTATATTAGAAAACAAAGATTCAATAGGAGTCACACCAATCACTTTAATATCTTCATCATTATTTTCGCAAAAACTAGAAAAACACGCTTTTACAAACCAATCTCGCTTAGCACGCATCCTAGCGGTTCTTTCTTTACACTCATCAATAGAAATTTTAATAGCTTTCAGGGATTCATTAATATCATGCTTGGGTGGCAGAGATCTAATTTTCAAAGAGTCAATCTCAAGAGAAATTCTATCAACGTTCCTAGCCAAATCATCAATCTTGAGCAATTTTTCTTCAACCATAGCATTGAAAACTTTTTGGGAATTAATGAAATATTTAATATTTTTCCCAAGATCTGAGGGTGTTTTAGTAATTCCCATAGGAATTGTTGTAGGAAGTACCATAATTATTAGAGGAATTACTAGGAAACGACCTAGGGTTGAAATTACCTCTATATGCGTTATTACCAAAATTGTTCCTACCAACAAAATTCACATCCATAGATTCATTATTATTCTCAATCAAAGTGGACAAAGGCATATCATTAGGATCAATAGGAGAACTCTTATTAGCAATCAATTTGATAAGTTCATCCATCTTTCCACTCAAACTGTTAATTTCTTCAATCGCATGCACTTTTTTACTAGTGGAAGATCTTTCGGTATGCCATTGAGAGTAATTAGCCATAATATTATCTAGGAGTTTAGTAGCTTCTACTGATGTAATTTCCATAAAAGTACCTCCCGCGGTGGAATCCAAAGATTCTAGAGGCAAAATTCAATCCGGCATAAATTTTTTGTATGATTATCCATAAACTTAAACCATTAGTAGGCATTTTCTTATCATCAATTTCATCCTCTCCCAAGATTGTGCAACATGTTCATGATCAAGTTGCTTAAAATTCATTATATCATTCCTAAGGGAGATAATCTTAGCGGGAGGAAAATATTTGGAAATAAAATCATCTTTACACTTATTCCATGAATCAATACTATTTTTAGGCAAAGATGAAAACCAAGTTTTAGCATGATCTCGTAGAGAGAACGGAAATAGCTTCAATTTAACAATATCATTATCCACATCTTTTTTCTTTTGCATATCACACAACTCAACGAAAGTATTTAGATGGGATGCGGCATATTCACTAGGAAGGCGGAAAATTGCTCTTTCATAACAAGATTCAACAAAGCAGCATTAATTTCGTAAGATTCTGCACTAATGGCGGGAGCAATCGGACTACTAATAAAATCATTATTATTAGTGTTCGAAAAGTCACATAACTTGGTATTTTCTCGAGACATCGTGACAAGCCAAGCAATCTAGCACACGAGCAAACAAAGAGCAAACGAAAAGACGAACGAAAGAAGGGCGAATAAAAAGGAAAATATTTTTGTGTTTTTCTGAAAACGTTTTAGAAGTGGGGGAGAGAAAAACGAGAGACAAATGGCAAATAATATAAGTGCAAGAGATGAGAGTTTATGGTGGGTACTTGGTAGGCTTGATGTAGAACCTCCCCGGCAACGGCGCCAGAAATTCTTCCTGCTACTTCTTGAGCTTGCGTTGATTTTTCCCTTGAAGAGGAAATGGTGATGCAACAAAGTAGAGATAAGTATTTCCCTCAGTTAAGAACCAAGGTATCAATCCAGTAGGAGGCACAAGCAAGTCTCCAATCTATGCACCTGCACAAACTAACAAACACTTGCACACAACGCGAAAAAGGGGTTGTCAAACCCTTCATGGCCACGAACGAGAGTGAGATCTAAAAGAGATAGGTATAAAATATAAATAAAAGAACAAACTAAAGTAAATATTAATAAATTGCAGCAAGGTATTTTTGGGTTTTTTGGTTTATAGATCCGAAAATATATGATGGAAAATAGACCTGGGGGCCATAGGTTTCACCAGAGGCTTCTCTCTTGAAAGAAAACATACGGTGGGTAAACAAATTACTGTCGAGCAATTGATAGAAAAACGCAAAGTTATGACGATATCCAAGGCAATGATTATGAATATAGGCATCACGTCTGTGTCAAGTAGACCGACTCCTGCCTGCATCTACTACTATTACTCCACACATCAACCGCTATCCAGCATGCATCTAGAGTGTTAAGTTCATAAGAACGGAGTAACGCCTTAAGTAAGGTGACATGATGTAGAGGGATAAACTCAAGCAATATCATGAAAACCCCATCTTTTTATCCTTGATGGCAACAATACAATACGTGCCTCGCTACCCATACTTTGTCACTGGGTGAGGACACCGCAAGATTGAACCCAAAACTAAGCACCTCTCCCGTTGCAAGAAGAACCAATCTAGTTGGCCAAACCAAACCGATAATTGGAAGAGAAATACAAAGATATTTAATCATGCATAAAAGAGTTCAGAGAAGACTCAAATAATATTCATAGATAATCTGATCATAAATCCACAATTCATCGGATCTCGACAAACACACCGCAAAAGAATATTACATCGGATAGAACTCCAAGAACATCGAGGAGAACATTGTATTGAAGATCAAAGAGAGAGAAGAAGCCATCTAGCTACTAGCTATGGACCCGTAGGTCTGTGGTAAACTACTCACGCTTCATCGGAAGGGCAGCAAGGTTGATGTAGATGCCCTTCGTGATCGAATCCCCCTCCGGCAGGGTGCCAGAAAAGGCCCCAAGATGGGATCTCACAGTAACAGAGGCTTGGGGCGGCGGAAAAGTATTTTGGTGGATGCTTCTGGTGGTTTGCAAATATTTGGGAATTTATAGTGCAAGAATTAGGGTTGGAGGACTCCCGAGGGGCCCACAAGCTCTCAGGGCGCCCCCCAGGGGCGCGCCTGGCAGGCTTGTGGCCTCCTCGGGCATCTTCTGACCCCTCTCCAAGCTCCGTGGATGTCTTCTGGTCCAAGAAAAATCATCGTAAAGTTTTATTCTGTTTGGACTCCGTTTGATATTCCTTTTCTGTAAAACTCAAAAACAAGGAAAAAACAGAAACTGGCACTGGGCTCTAGGTTAATAAGTTAGTCCCAAAAGTAATATAAAATAGCATATTGATGCATATAAAACATCCAAAACAGATAATAGCATGGAACAATAAAAAATTATAGATACGTTGGAGACGTATCAATGGACAATTGATGGGAGTGCTCAACACAAAGGAAGACTTTTGTGGATCCATGGCGAGGTTGGCATGACAACTAGAAGATGGTGGGGAAACGCGACAAGTCAACAAGGGAACAGATGACGGAGGCGACATCAGGACAGATGGTGCAAGCTCACACGAATGAAGGAAGGAAATAAAAGAGAGCGCATCGCAGTAGCCTTTTCTAAAACTTACATGGATAAGGCAATATTTTCAACCATGAGCATAAAAAAAGTACCATGAACCCAACCCTAATAAGACTAGTTGTATGGTTCACTATTTCCCTTTATCTCCTTCCTCATGCTTTGTCCTTGCGCCCACTTGAGAGTCACTAGGGCCTACCCGGCCCAATCCCCGTCCGATGACAATGCCGATCGACTTCAGGATCTCTTTGTGTATAGTATTGGGGTAATTGTGTTTGTTACGTTTGGCCTTGTGTTGTGGTCTCACTCTATGCCGATGGAATTCCTTCCATAGGAGCTCGCAGACAGTGACCGATGGTCATCGTTGTCGTCTTCTACTTTGCCTCCATGGTGGAGAAATGGGAGCGGCACCGAATCAGGTGGAATCCCCCTCAATGAGATCGCGATGGCCCATGGAGTAGCTTTTGTGTGATACGCATGCTCTTTCCTTATTGAAATGGTGACGGTTGGAGCAACACTGGAGAGCCCCAAATGGATTTGCTCCGCCGGTGCCTTGCCTCATCGGATCCGAACTTCCGATGATATTAGGACAATTCCCTTGTCTAGAGAAGACACTTCGACTTCTCTTCCAGTTGTAAGTTATTTCGATGAGGAGAAGTGGTGAAGATGATGCACATGGGGATAGTGTGTTCCATCGACAGTGGACTTGGAAAAACCATGGCGCCCATGGTGGCGGGTCAGTTCTCTTTGGCGATTCATTGAATCTTATGGCTGAAGGGAGGCCCCTCTTATTCCTCCCAGCCATGGTGGCACAGGAGGTCATGCAACTTTTGTGCAATATTTTCTCTTTGCCTCCTTGCATAAACCAAGGACTTGTTTTACAGAAAGGCCAAAGCGGAAGTATCCAATGGTCTCAGCTCCAATTGCACATGAACTGGATTTAAAAAAAATCAAAAGTATGAAAAAAGTTCAAGTTATGTAACAAACATGACTTAGCATAATATTCGTGTGAATTTTTTTGTGAAGGAATAACTTCCGCTAGCTTTCTCTTTCCTCCTTCACAAGAAAATATCCCAAACTTTCCTCTTCATCCTATCGGAGCCGCCGCCGGTCCACCCCATCTCTGATGGCCTTTGGGCCATGGAAGAGGATCTCGATGCCCCGCTGGTGGGAGGCACCCCATTCTCGTTCTTGTTAGGTTCAGTGTCTTGGTTGGGGCTGTGTGGCGACGGTGATGTCCCTCGGTAGGACTAATGTCTCCCATGTTCAATCCCCACCCCGATGATGTGTCTAGCATCGTTGGATGGCATGTGGAGGTGTGTCTCCATCGGATCTCGCGTGATTCGGTCGGTGCTGGTCTTCGGTGGATCTATTTGGATCCGGTGTTTGTTCGTCTTGGTTTTGGTGTTTACAAGTTTGATGCTTTTGACCTACGACTTTCTTCATCGACGATGGTTGTTGCTCTAGTGCGCTGATCCTACAGAGCCTTAGCTTGCTGCTCTAGTGCGCTGGTCCTACAGAGCCTTAGCACGACGACTTCCCGACTGTCTACTACAACAAGATTTGCCTGGCTCCAACGAGGGAGGGGCGATGACGGCGGTGCACCTTCGGCTCGCTCCAGTGCTTCCAAACGTCGCTAGGTGGTCCACGGATCTGGTTGTAATTTTTATTTACCTCTGAAGATGAATAGATTGAAAGTTTCTTACAAAAAAAGGAAAACAAACAAGTTGGTCCTATATAAAAGTTACTATTCACAATATTTTGACTTGCATTTTTTTGCGGAGAATACCATGAGAGTCATTCCTCCATGAAACTTTTCACACAAGTATTACGCTAGACCATTTTTATTACAGTACATAAAAGTTTCAGATTTTTTTGACTATTTTTCATTTTTAAATTGTTTTTTCGAATCGGATGCATTGGCCTCACGTTCCAAAGATCTGCATTCTAGGCCAAAGGCCATATATTACAAACACATCCTTACAGAAAATAAAAAATACATCCAATGTTTCTGTTGGATTTTAGTTGTAAGATGTCTTGTACCACCACTTTATAAGTACATGTTAAAGAAACAAACGAACCAACCTGTGGTTGAATAGTTAGAAGGACAATGGTATCCACATTCCAGCAGAGTTCAAGTCCTAGCCTTGACATTGATGCTCGCATTATTTCTGAATTTATTTTAGGCTTCCGGCAATGTTCGTTCAGTGGGAGAAGACGTTCCAGTCAACTGCGAGGCATCTGTGGTGACTTTGTAAAATCTCAAGATGCTATGCTGGCTCAATTGGTCGGAGGAGTTCATAAGGGTGAGCGTATGCTCGTGTATGTGAGCGACTTCAATTGTATTGTGTCAAAAAATAAAGACCAGGCGTTTTCCCTATGAACTAATGCACACACGCTTTACCCCTATAAAAAATACAAGCACCAATGTTTGGTCTAGAAGTTGAACCCTGATGTAATGAGATACCACAGTTTCGCTAACCATCTAGCTACATGTTGGTCCGCAGATTCTTAACAAACCAAACAACATTATGTTGGGGAACGTAGCAATAATTCAAAATTTTCCTACGAGTCACCAAGATCAATCTAGGAGATGCTAGCAACGAGAGAGAGGGAGTGCATCTTCATACCCTTCAAGATCGCTAAGCGGAAGCGTTACAAGAACGCGGTTGATGGAGTCGTACTCGCGGCGATTCAAATCGCGGAAGATCCGATCTAGCGCCGAACGGACGGCGCCTCCGCGTTCAACATCCGTACAGCCCGGGGACGTCTCCTCCTTCTTGATCCAGCAAGGGGAGAGGAGAAGTTGAGGGAGAACTCCAGCAGCACGACGGCGTGGTGGCAATGGAGCTCGTGGTTCTCCGGCAGAGCTTCGCTAAGCACTACGCAGGAGGAGGAGGAGTTGGAGGAGGAGAGGGCTGCGCCAGGCCAGGGGTGCGGCTGCCCTCCCACCCCTCCACTATATATAGGGGCAAGGGAGAGGGGGGCCGGCCCCTTAGATCCCATCTGGTGGGAGGGGCGGCGGCCAGGGAGGGTTGCTTGCCCCCCAAGTCAAGGGGGGCGCCCCCTCCAGGGTTTCCCCCAACCCTAGGCGCATGGGCCCTAGGGGGAGGTTGGTTCCCAGCCCACTTAGGGGCTGGTTCCCTTCCACCTACAGCCCATAAGGCCCTCCGGGGCAGGTGGACCCTCCCGGTGGACCCCCGGAACCCCTTCGGTGGCCCCAGTACAATACCGGCATACCCCCGAATACTTCCGGTGACCGTATGATGACTTCCCATATATAAATCTTTACCTCCGGACCATTCCTAAACTCCTCATGACGTCCGGGATCCTATCCGGGACTCCGAACAACCTTCGGTAACCACATACTATTTCCCATAACAACTCTAGCGTCACCGAACCTTAAGTGTGTAGACCCTACGGGTTCGGGAACCATGCAGACATGACCGAGACATCTCTCCGGCCAATAACCAATAGCGGGATCTGGATACCCATATTGGCTCCCACATGTTCCACGATGATCTCATCGGATGAACCACGATGTCGCGGATTCAATCAATCCCGTATACAATTCCCTTTGTCAATCGGTATGTTACTTGCCCGAGATTCGATCGTCGGTATCCCAATACCTCGTTCAATCTCGTTACCGGCAAGTCACTTTACTCGTTCCGTAATGCATGATCCCGTGACTAACTACTTAGTCACATTGAGCTCATTATGATGATGCATTACCGAGTGGGCCCAGAGATACCTCTCCGTCATACGGAGTGACAAATCCCAGTCTCGATTCGTGCCAACCCAACAGACACTTTCGGAGATACCTGTAATGTACCTTTATAGCCACCCAGTTACGTTGTGACGTTTGGTACACCTAAAGCATCCCTACGGTATCCGGGAGTTGCACAATCTCATGGTCTAAGGAAATGCTTGACATTAGAAAAGCTCTTAGCAAACGAACTACACGATCTTGTGCTATGCTTAGGATTGGGTCTTGTCCATCACATCATTCTCCTAATGATGTGATCCCGTTATCAATGACATCCAATGTCCATGGTCAGGAAACCATAACCATATATTGATCAACGAGCTAGTCAACTAGAGGCTTACTAGGGACATGTTGTGGTCTATGTATTCACACATGTATTACGGTTTCCAGTTAATACAATTATAGCATGAACAATAGACAATTATCATGAACAAGGAAATACAATAATAACCATTTTATTATTGCCTCTAGGGCATATTTCCAACAGTCTCCCACTTGCACTAGAGTCAATAATCTAGTTCACATCACTATGTGATTGTAATGAATCCAACACCCATGGGGTTTGTTCATATCTCGCTTGTGAGAGAGGTTATTAGTCAACGGGTCTGCAACATTCAGATCTGTGTGTGCTTTACAAATCTCTATGTCATCTTGTAGATGCAGCTACCACGCGCTACTTGGAGTTATTCCAAATAACTGCTCTACTATACGAATCCGGTTTACTACTCAGAGTCATCCGAATTAGTGTCAAAGTTTGCATCGACGTAACCCTTTACGACGAACTCCTTTTCCACCTCCATAATCGAGAAAATTCCTTAGTCCACTAGATACTAAGGATAAGTTCGACCGCTGTCATGTGATCCCTTCCTGGATCACTATTGTACCCCTTGACTAACTCATGGCAAGGCACACTTCAGGTGCGGTACACAGCATAGCATATTGTAGAGCCTACGTCTAAAGCATAGGGGACGACCTTCGTCCTTTCTCTCTCTTCTGCCGTGGTCAGGTCTTGAGTCTTACTCAATACTCACACCTTGTAACACAACCAAGAACTCCTTCTTTGCTGATCTATTTTGAACTCTTCAAAATCTTGTCACGGTATGTATTCATTTGAAAGTACTATTAAGCGTGTTTTGATCTATCCTTATAGATCTTGATGATCAATGTTCAAGTAGCTTAATCCAGTTTTTCCATTGAAAAACACTTTTCAAATAACCCTGGATGCTTTCCAGAAATTCTACATCATTTCTGATCAACAGTATGTTAATAACATATACTCATCAAAAATTCTATAGTGCTCCCACTCACTTCTTTGGAAATATAAATTTCTCATAAACTTTGTATAAACCCAAAATCTTTGATCATCTCATCAAAGCGTACATTCCAACTCCGAGATGCTTACTCCAGTCCTTAGAAGGATTGCTGGAGCTTTGCATACTTGTTAGCATCTTTCAGGATTGACAAAACCTTCTGGTTGTATCACATACAACCTTTCCTCAAGAAAATCATCGAGGAAACAATGTTTTGACATCCTATCTGCAAGATTTCATAAATAATGCAGTAACTGCTAATATAATTCCAACAGACTCTTAGCATCGCTACGAGTGAGAAAGTCTCATCGCAGTCAACTCCTTGAACTTGCCGGAAAACATCTTAACGACAAGTCGAGCTTTCTTAATGGTGACATTTACCATCATTGTCCGTCTTCCTTTTAAAATCCATCTGCACCCAACAGCCTTACTACCATCAAGTAGTTCTTCCAAAGTCTATACTTTGGTTTTATACATGGATCCTCTCTCGGATTTTATGGCCTCGAGCTATTCGTCAGAATCCGGGCCCACCATCGCTTCTCCATAGCTCGTAGGTTCATTGTTGTCTAGCAACATGACTTCCAAGACAGGATTACGTACCACTCTGAAGTAGTACGCATCCTTGTCGTCCTACGAGGTTTGGTAGTGACTTGATCCGAAGTTTCATGATCACTATCATAAGCTTCCACTTCAATTGGTGTAGGTGCCACAGGAACAACTTCCTGTGCCCTGCTACACACACTAGTTGAAGTGACAGTTCAATAACCTCATCAAGTCTCCACCATCCTCCCACTCAATTCTTTCGAGAGAAACTTTTCCTCGAGAAAGGACCCGTTTCTAGAAACAATCACTTTTGCTTCCGGATCTGAAATAGGAGGTATACCCAACTGTTTTGGGTATTCTATGAAGATGCATTTATCCACTTTGGGTTCGAGCTTATCAGCCTGAAACTTTTTCACATAAGCGTCGCAGCCCCAAACTTTTAAGAAACGACAGCTTAGGTTTCTCTAAACCATAGTTCATACGGTGTCGTCTCAACGGAATTGCGTGGTGCCCTATTTAAAGTGAATGCGGTTGTCTCTAATGCCTAACCCATAAACGATAGTGTAATTCGATAAGAGACATCATGGTATGCACCATATCCAATAGGGTGCAATTATGACGTTCGGGCACACCATCACACTATGGTGTTCCAAGCGGTATTAGTTGTGAAACAATTTCCACAATGTCTTAATTGTGTGCCAAACTCGTAACTCAGATATCTCTATGATCATATCATAGACATTTTATCCTCTTGTCACGACGATCTTCAACTTCACTCTGAAATTACTTGAACCTTTCAATAATTCAGACTTGTGTATCATCAAGTAAATATTCTCAGCATCTACTCAAATCATCTGTGAAGTAAGAACATAATGATATCCACTGTGTGCCTCAGCAGTCATTGGACTGCACACATCAAATGTATTACTTCCAACAAGTTGCTCTCTTGTTCTATCTCACTGAAAACGAGGCCTTTCAGTCATCTTGCCCATGTGGTATGATTTGCATGTCTCAAGTGATTCAAAATCAAGTGAGTCCAAACGATCCATCTGTATGGACTTTCTTCATGCATATATACTAATAGACATGGTTCGCATGTCTCAATCTTTTCAAAAACGAGTGAGTCCAAAGATCCATCAACATGGAGCTTCTTCATGCGTTCTATACCAATATGACTCAAGTGGCAGTGCCACAAGTATGTGGTACTATCATTACTATCTTATATCTTTTGGCATGAACATGTGTATCACTACGATCGAGATTCAATAAACCATTCATTTTAGGTGCAAGACCATTGAAGGTATCATTCAAATAGACAGAGTAACCATTATTCTCCTTCAATGAATAACCGTATTGCAATAAACATAATCCAATCATGTCTATGCTCAACGCAAACACCAAATAACAATTATTTAGGTTTAACACCAATCTCGATGGTAGAGGGAGCATGCGATGCTTGATCACATCAACCTTGGAAACACTTCCAACACATATCGTCATCTCACCTTTAGCTACTCTCCGTTTATTCCGTAGCCTTTTATTTCGAGTTACCAACACTTAGCAACTGAACCGGTATCTAATACCCTGGTGCTACTAGGAGTACTAGTAAAGTACACATTAATATAATGTATATCCAATATACTTCTGTCGACCTTGCCTGCCTTCTCATCTACTAAGTATCTAGGGTAGTTCTGCTTCAGTGACCGTTCCCCTCATTACAGAAGCACTTAGTCTCGGGTTTGGGTTCAACCTTGGGTTTCTTCACTAGAGCAGCAACTGATTTGCCGTTTCATGAAGTATCCCTTCTTTCCCTTGCCCTTCTTGAAACTAGTGGTTTTACTAACCATCAATAATTGATGCTCCTACTTGATTTCTACTTTCGCGGTGTCAAACATCGCGAGTCGCTCAAGGATCATCATGTCTATCCCTGATATGTTATAGTTCATCACGAAGCTCTAATAGCTTGGTGGCAGTGACTATGGAGAACCATCACTATCTCATCTGGAAGATTAACTCCCACTCTATTCAAGCGATTGTAGTACTCAGACAACCTGAGCACATGCTCAACGATTGAGCTTTTCTCCCTTAGTTTGCAGGCTTAAGAAACTTGTCAGAGGTCTCATACCTCTTGACGTGGGCACTAGTCTGAAATCCCAATTTCAGTCTTTGGAACATCTCATATGTTCTGCGACGTTTCAAAAACGTCTTTGGCGCCTCAATTCTAAACCGTTAGCATTACGCACTGAACTATCACGTAGTCATCAAAACGTGTATGTCAGATGTTCGCAACATCTACAAACGACGCTCGAGGTTCAGCACACCGAGCGGTGCATTAGGGACATAAGCCTTCTGTGCAGCAATGAGGACAATCCTCAGTTTACGGACCCAGTCCGCATAATTGCTACTATCAACTTTCAACTAACTTTTCTCTAGGAACATATCTTAAACAGTAGAACTAAAGCGTAAGCTATGACATAATTTGCAAAGACATTTTGACTATGTTCATGATAATTAAGTTCATCTAATCAAATTATTTAATGAACTCCCACTCAGATAGACATCCCTCTAGTCATCTAAGTGATACATGATCCGAGTCAACTAGGCCGTGTCCGATCATCACGTGAGACGGACTAGTCATCATCGGTGAACATCTCCATGTTGATCGTATCTACTATACGACTCATGTTTGACCTTTCGGTCTCTTGTGTTCCGAGGCCATGTCTGTACATGCTAGGCTCGTCAAGTCAACCTAAGTGTTTCACATGTGTAAATCTGGCTTACACCCGTTGTATGCGAACGTTAGAATCTATCACACCCGATCATCACGTGGTGCTTCGAAACAAAGAAACTTCACAACGGTGTACAGTTAGGGGGAACACGTCTCTTGAAATTTTAGTGAGCGATCATCTTATTTATGCTACCGTCGTTCTAAGCAAATAAGATGTAAACATGACAAACATCACATGCAAATCATAAAGTGACATGATATGGCCAATATCATCTTGCGCCTTTGATCTCCATCTTCGTGGCGCGGCATGATCACCTTCGTCACCGGCATGACACCATGATCTCCATCATCGTGTCTTCATGAATTTGTCTCGCCAACTATTACTTCTACTACTATGGCTAACGGTTAGCAATAAAGTAAAGTAATTACATGGCGTTTTCATTGACACGCAGGTCATACAATAAATTAAGACAACTCCTATGGCTCCTGCCGGTTGTCATACTCATCGACATGCAAGTCGTGATTCCTATTACAAGAACATGATCAATCTCATACATCACATATATAATTCATCACATCCTTTTGGCCATATCACATCACATAGCATACCCTGCAAAAACAAGTTAGACGTCCTCTAATTGTTGTTGCATGTTTTACGTGGCTGCTATGGGTTTCTAGCAAGAACGTTTCTTACCTACGCAAAAGCCACAACGGTGATATGCCAATTGCTATTTACCCTTCATAAGGACCCTCTTCATCGAATCCGATCCGACTAAAGTGGGAGAGACAGACACCCGCTAGCCACCTTATGCATCAAGTGCATGTCAGTCGGTGGAACCTGTCTCACGTAAGAGTACGTGTAAGGTCGGTCCGGGCCGCTTCATCCCACAATGCCGCCGAATCAAGATAAGACTAGTAACGGTAAGCAAATTGAAGAAATCATCGCCCACAACTACTTTGTGTTCTACTCGTGCATAGAATCTACGCATAGACCTAGCTCATGATGCCACTGTTGGGGAACGTAGCAATAATTCAAAATTTTCCTACGAGTCACCAAGATCAATCTAGGAGATGCTAGCAACGAGAGAGAGGGAGTGCATCTTCATACCCTTGAAGATCGCTAAGCGGAAGCGTTACAAGAACGCGGTTGATGGAGTCGTACTCGCGGCGATTCAAATCGCGGAAGATTCGATCTAGCGCCGAACGGACGGCGCCTCCGAGTTCAACACACGTACAGCCCGGGGACGTCTCCTCCTTCTTGATCCAGCAAGGGGAGAGGAGAAGTTGAGGGAGAACTCCAGCAGCACGACGGCGTGGTGGCAATGGAGCTCGTGGTTCTCCGGCAGAGCTTCGCTAAGCACTACGGAGGAGGAGGAGGAGTTGGAGGAGGAGAGGGCTGCGCCAGGCCAGGGGTGCGGCTGCCCTCCCACCCCTCCACTATATGTAGGGGAAAGGGAGAGGGGGGCCGGCCCCTTAGATCCCATCTGGTGGGAGGGGCGGCGGCCAGGGAGGCTGGCTTGCCCCCCAAGTCAAGGGGGGCGCCCCCTCCAGGGTTTCCCCCAACCCTAGGCGCATGGGCCCTAGGGGGAGGTTGGTGCCCAGCCCACTTAGGGGCTGGTTCCCTTGCACCTACAGCCCATAAGGCCCTTCGGGGCAGGTGGACCCTCCCGGTGGACCCCCGGAACCCCTTCGGTGGCCCCGGTACAATACCGGCATACCTCCGAATACTTCCGGTGACCGTATGATGACTTCCCATATATAAATCTTTACCTCCGGACCATTCCGGAACTCCTCGTGACGTCCGGGATCCTATCCGGGACTCTGAACAACCTTCGGTAACCACATACTATTTCCCATAACAACTCTAGCGTCACCGAACCTTAAGTGTGTAGACCCTACGGGTTCGGGAACCATGCAGACATGACCGAGACATCTCTCCGGCCAATAACCAATAGCGGGATCTGGATACCCATATTGGCTCCCACATGTTCCACGATGATCTCATCGGATGAACCACGATGTCGGGGATTCAATCATTCCCGTATACAATTCCCTTTGTCAATCGGTATGTTACTTGCCCGAGATTCGATCTTCGGTATCCCAATACCTCGTGTGAAAGCTGAATAAAACTGTTGCTTATTGATGATTTGGTGCGGCATACAAGAGTATATAAGAGGGTACAAACCGACTTGGGGTAGGGGTACAAAACTGACTTGGACTAGAAGTCGTATACCATAATGACTACTCTAACATCCCCCCGCAGTATCAACGGCAGGCTCGACGACGTTGAGACTGAAACAGATATCTTGAAACGGCTTAGTAGGCAGTGCCTTGGTGAAAATGTCAGCAAACTGAGCCGTAGAGGGAACATGAAGCACCCGAACCTGACCAAGAGCAACCTTTTCATGAACAAAATGAATATCAATCTCAATATGCTTTGTGCGTCGGTGTTGAACTGGATTGCTGGTCATGTAGAGTGCTGATATGTTGTCACAGTAGACAATAGTGGCCTGCTCAATAGGCCTATGTAGCTCGGAGAGTAACTGCCTAATCCAGATTGTATCTGCAACGGCATGTGCCACAGCGCGATACTCAGCCTCGGCCGACGAACGTGGGACTGTAACCTGTCTTTTCGAAGACCAAGAAATCAAATTGTTACCAAGAAAAACACAAAAACCGGAAGTGGACCTTCGAGTGTCAGGACAACCAGCCCAGTCTGCATCAGAGTATGCGGTAAGCGAGTTTGGAGAAGAATTATTGAGGTGGAGACCATGATTGAGAGTTCCTTTTAAATACCGAAGAATGCGTTTAACATGATTATAGTGAGGAACCCGGGGATCATGCATATAGAGACATGCTTGTTGAACAACAAAAGAGATTTCAGGACGAGTAATGGTGAGATATTGGAGAGTACCTGTTAGGCTACGATAGAGAGTAGGATCGGAAAAGGGTTCACCGGTAGCCAAAAGTTTAAAACTAGTATCGACAGGAGTGCGAGATGATTGACAGTCAAGCATACCAGCACGATTAAGAAGATCAAGAATATACTGGCGTTGGGAAAGAAAAAGGCTGGAGGAATCTCGAACAACAGCAATGCCTAAGAAATGATGAAGGAGTCCTAGGTCAGTCATAGCAAATTCAGATCTAAGAAGAGAGACAATATGATCTAAGAACTTTTGAGAGGAGGCGGTAAGAATGATATCATCTACATAGAGAAGTAAATAGGCAGTGTCAGAAGTTTGATGATACACAAAAAGAGAGGTGTCGGAGAGAGATGGAGTGAAGCCTATTGTTTGAATGAAGGAGGAGAAGCGTTGAAACCAAGCTCGTGGGGCCTGTTTAAGACCGTAGAGAGATTTCTGAAGAAGACATACATGAGTTGGAAAGGATGGATTTTCAAAACCTAGAGGTTGCTGGCAGTAGACAGTTTCTTGAAGGGAACCATGGAGGAAAGCATTTTTCACATCAAGTTGGTGAATGGGCCATGAAGAGGAGACAACAACACTAAGAACGGTGCGAATGGTGCTAGGTTTAACAACAGGAGAGAAGGTTTCTTCGTAATCAATTCCTTGTTGCTGAGAAAAGCCACGACAAACCCACCTGGCTTTATATCGTGAGAGGCTCCCATTGGAGTGGAACTTTTGGCGAAAAATCCATTTGCCAGAAACAATATTTGTATTGGGAGGACGAGGAACAAGTTGCCAGGTGTTGTTTTGAAGTAAAGCATTATATTCTTCTTGCATGGCAGCAGCCCAATTGGGATCAAGTAGAGCAGTTTTGTAATTCTTTGGAAGAGAAGTGAGAGATACGGAGGTATGAAGGTTTAGGCGGTCTTGGGGTTGATGAAATCCTGATTTGGCCCTAGTACGCATGCGATGATCATTAATCGGGGCTGCTGTAGGAATAGCACGAGGGGGTAAGGTGGTTACTGGTGAGTCCGGCGCAGCGGAAGAGTCGGACGAAGGAGTAGGGCTGGGTGGTGGAGTGGGAGTAGGGCTGGGTGGTGGAGTGGGAGGAGGGGCCGGGGGTGTTGGGGAGGGAGCAGGGGTCGGGGGTGTTGGGGACGTCTCGGGTGGGGTGAGTGTATGGTTGGATTGGCTATGGTGGGTGTTAATGGTGGTGGTGATAAGTTGTGTTCGGCAGGTAGGGGAGTATATAGTTGGAAAGGACGGGGAGAGGGGGTGTTTGCGGAGCTAGGGGTGTTGGATGGTGTAGTAGTGCGTTGTGAGAAAGGAAAAATGTGCTCAGCAAACGTGACATGACGAGAGACATGAACGTGTCCGGTGTGAAGGTCGAGACAGCGATAGCCTTTGTGCTCGTCAGAGAAGCCGAGAAAAGCACATGGGATAGAGCGTGGTGACAATTTATTTGCAGAAGTGGCGTAGGCATTGGGAAAACAGAGACAGCCGAAAACACGAACCGTGGAGTAGTCGGGGTGGGAAAGAAAGAGGGAATAATAGGGAGTAGTGTTGGGTTTAGTTTTAGAAGGTCGAATATTTAGAAGGAAGGTGGCCATGTGTAGGGCTTCAGCCCAAAACTTGGGAGGCATAGATGATTGAATGAGGAGAGTGCGAACTATATCATTGAGGGTGCGAAGAGAGCGTTCTGCTTTACCATTTTGAGGGGAGGTGTAGGGACATGAGAACCTAAGCAGGATGCCATGTTGTAAGAAGAAAGTACGATTTTTAATGTTATCAAACTCGCGACCATTGTCACATTGGATAAAGCGAATTGGGAGGAAGAAGTGAACAGACACATAGCGTTGAAAATTAAGGAAAAGAGAATGGACCTCGGATTTGTTGCGTAGAGGAAAAGTCCAGACAAAGTGGGTGAAATCATCTAGGATAACAAGGTAGTATTTAAAACCCGAAACACTTGCAATGGGAGAGGTCCATAAATCACAATGTATTAATTCAAAGGGATAAGTGCTCCAAGAACTAGAGGAACTAAAGGGAAGACGCACATGTTTGCCTAATTGACAAGACTCGCAAAACACAGAATTATGAGAGTCCCTATTACATGGTATGGTAAATTCACTAAGCATAGAAGCTAAGACGGCGGGGTTGGGATGGCCCAAGCAACGATGCCAGAGATCGACGGAGGCCAGCATGGATGTTGGAGGGGTGGCGGCAGGAACTCCATTAAGAGAATAAAGATCACCGGAGCTCTTGAAGCGAGCGATCTCGGCCTTGGTCAGGTAATCCTTCATAGATAGACCAAAAGGGTCAAATTCAGCCGAAACTAGATTGTCGCAAGTAAATTGGCGAACAGAGATAAGATTTTTAATGAGGGCGGGTGCAGCTAGAACATCGCGAAGTAAAAGAGGTTTGGTGGAAGAGGGAAGTTGAGCCTGACCAACACAATATATAGGAATAGATGATC
This sequence comes from Aegilops tauschii subsp. strangulata, assembly GCF_002575655.3. Classification (NCBI taxonomy): domain Eukaryota; kingdom Viridiplantae; phylum Streptophyta; class Magnoliopsida; order Poales; family Poaceae; genus Aegilops; species Aegilops tauschii. The sequence goes on along the minus strand of NC_053037.3, from coordinate 546,380,074 downwards.
CATCCCCAAGGATAATGGAAGGGAAAGGAGATTTAGTGCAAGAAGATAACCAATTACTAGATGCAGACATATGACTAGAGGCCCCTGAATCAAAGATCCAATCCGTACCTGAGTTTCCTTGTGCAGCAAAGTTATTCATGGCCTGGAGAAAGGCAGCTTGATCCCAGCTCGGCGTCGCAGGTGAGGGTGGCGTCGGAAGCAGTGCCGACGGATACGATGGTGAAGGCAGTAGGGCCGGCTGGGGAGTGTAGTAGGCATTGGCCGGCTGTGGTGGGGGTGGCGTCGGGAGCAGGGCCGACTGAGGTGTGTAGTAGGCGCCGCCGTCGGTGCTGTAATGACCATAAGGAGCATACGTCGGGGCGGCGTGATAGGCATTGGCCGGCTGTCGGGGGTTGAGAACCCCGGGAGCACCAATAGGCGGCCGAAGGCCGGGTTGCCAGGCACCTGAGTATGTCGGCGGAGCACCGAGGGTGGACGGAGCGGACCAGGACATGGGCCATGCTTGAACAAGCCCCGTCCAAGGATCATGAGGAGGCCGCCATGCAACCGCAGATGGAGCACTGGTGGGTGGTGCAGGACTCGGTGCTGGTGATGTCGTAGGCGGAACCGAACGAGTTGGCGGCGGCCTGTAGATAGGGTTTTTGCCGCGGTAGTTCGGACTAGGACGCCAGCCTGGGGGCGGTTCAACAAATGACGATGCGGACGGCCCGACGGCAGGAGCCGGCCTGGAAGGCGGCGCTGGTGTAGACGACAGAGGAGGACGAGCCGCAGCATGAAAGACCTTGGGGCGAGAGTCCTTGCGAGCTTGTGTTTCCGCCGCGAGTTGTAGCAAGGAACGTACTTCAGCGAAGGTAGGAGGGGGCCGTATCATCGGTATGAACGAGGCTTGCTTGTCAAAGTCTTCGCTGAGGCCGACGACGACGATATTGATTAGCTGTGAGTCGCTAACTGTATCGCCGAGTTCGCGGAGCTCATCGCCAATGATCTTAACGCGCTGGCAGAACAGGTTCACCGGGGCGTCTCCTTGCACCATATTGCGAAGCTCGGTGTGGAGAGCGTTTTTCCGAGCGTCGGTGTTCCTTTGGAAGAGCTGACGGAGGGAGTGCCAGATGCTGGCAGCGGTGGCGCCGTCGTGATCGAGCATGTTGAAGATCTCGGTGGTGATGCGGGTGTAGAACCACTGGACGATCGCGAGATCGTCTTTCAACCATTGCGGATCGTCGGGGCGGGGAAGACAGTTGGCGGCGACATGCGAGCGCAGGTTGCAGCGGCCGAGGTGGAGATCGAAGAGATGTCTCCAATGGTAGTAGTTGTGGGCGGCGAGATCAAGAACTATGGGGATGTAGGGGCTGACGTCGGAGATTGTGTCAGCAAGAGATATTGGTGCGGCGAGGATGGGTGCAGGGTAGTTTTGTGGAGCTATGGTGAGGGCCGAGAGAGAAGCGGCCGCGGCGTTGGCAGCCTTGGCGATGAGTGCGGCCCGGCGCTCGAAGTAGCCGGGCGGCGGCGGCGGTGGTGGCGTTGGCGGAGCCATACCCTAAATCCTGGGACCGGTATCTGATACCATGAAAGCTGAATAAAACTGTTGCTTATTGATGATTTGGTGCGGCATACAAGAGTATATAAGAGGGTACAAACCGACTTGGGGTAGGGGTACAAAACTGACTTGGACTAGAAGTCGTATACCATAATGACTACTCTAACAGTTACCGGCAAGTCACTTTACTCGTTCCGTAATGCATGATCCCGTGACTAACTACTTAGTCACATTGAGCTCATTATGATGATGCATTACCGAGTGGACCCAGAGATACCTCTCCGTCATACGGAGTGACAAATCCCAGTCTCGATTTGTGCCAACCCAACAGACACTTTCGGAGATACCTGTAATGTACCTTTATAGCCACCCAGTTACGTTGTGACGTTTGGTACACCCAAAGCATTTCTACGGTATCCGGGAGTTGCACAATCTCATGGTCTAAGGAAATGCTTGACATTAGAAAAGCTCTTAGCAAACGAACTACACGATCTTGTGCTATGCTTAGGATTGGGTCTTGTCCATCACATCATTCTCCTAATGATGTGATCCCGTTATCAATGACATCCAATGTCCATGGTCAGGAAACCATAACCATCTATTGATCAACGAGCTAGTCAACTAGAGGCTTACTAGGAACATGTTGTGGTCTATATATTCACACATGTATTACGGTTTTCAGTTAATACAATTATAGCATGAACAATAGACAATTATTATGAATAACCATTTTATTATTGCCTTTAGGGCATATTTCCAACACACTAGGCGGTCAACTCACATGCCACTGAGACCAGGCTCCGTCAAACCACACACGCCCATGACAGGCGCGTCCCGTGACGGGCACATCAGCTCGAAATGGAAGACTAGGAAGAGGATCAGAGGGATAATTAACAACCGGATCAGTGCAATACACGCCATCATATGGCATCTGGTCTACTCGCTTTGTCCACCACCAGTATTGTTTCTGTGCTATAAATTGATTGATATACGCTGTGTTGCACATGGCCTCGTGCTAGCTGCCGCTATTGTTCGTTTCCCGTTGTACGTAGTAGCAACATCGCATTTGTTCCCCCGGATCAAGTGCGAGCGAATCATTGACGACGAAAGGATAATGCGTAATTTTGCCGTGCTGTCTCCCTTGGCCGGTGCGGCCCTCCTCCAGAGATTGCGTTGGTTTCATTCCCTGGTCATGTCGTGTCATGTCATGTGCTTGATTCGTGTCTCTCGCCACTGAATCTTTGATCTGTAGGGTGCCACGTAGGTTAGCGAATGATGGAGACGTCGGGTGGCTTGAATGTCTGGGTTAAAACATAAAAGGTTGGACTAAAATCTTTTGGCTGATCACTGGCTTTTTATCGTAGGGATCGGATCTGATTCGTTCCGCAAACTACACTAGGCAGTGCGTCCTCCATGCACCTCAATCTTTTCGACAAACTGACTTTATTTGAGGTCACGTTTTTCAAGTCCCGAATTTCAGAGGTACGTCTTGCACGTTCGCGCATTGGATCTGGGATTCTATCATCCCTCTCAAAGATGGGATTTTTCTATGGCTCGCTTTTTGGGGCGACTCAACACACGGGACAATATGACAAAGAAGAGATGGTTTTCTGCTGCTTCTCATCCTGATTGTGATATCTGCCCGGCCACTGAATCCATCAGTCACATAGTTCTGTGTTGCGCGCCGGCTGATGCAGTTTGGAGCAAGTTGAATATGGCCAGTCATGCCTCCTGCTCCCCGGACATTCTGGAGTTTGTGCAACAACTACATTTCCGCTGGCCTTCTGTCAGGAAAGTGCATGTTCTTTTTGCTGCCTGTGCTGTTACGCTATGGCACACCAGAAATGACAGGGTTTTTCATCTCAACCGCTGGTCACCTTCTTACACCAGACAATATGCAGTCCAACTCTTATCCCTTTGGATGAATAGGGCTATGCGCACGAGGGATAAAGAGTCTCTAGTTTTCTGGGTGCATCAACTTAGTTTCTAGCATAGATACTTAACATATGCCATGTAATTTCTTCTAACACCCCCCCCCCCTCTGTTCTTCTTTTCGAAGGCAACTTATGGCCTCTGCATCACGGTGCGTAACATAAGTTTCATGTAATTGACCTTTTCGGTCATCAGGCTGTGGCCTGTTTTGAAATGCATAAGGTAGAACATGATCTATCTTTTATTTCAGAAAAAAAGTCCTGAAAACAACCTCATGCAGAAATGTAGGACTGCGTACAATAGATCGAAAGTGGTCGGACCCTTCCCTAGACCTTGTGCAAGCGGGAGCTACGTGCACCGAGCTGCCCTTTAATCTGGTTTTGTTTGACTGATTAAACATAGTACGTTGGGTTGAACAAATTGCAACTAAAACATACACCAAAGATCGATGAAAAAAGATTGAGAAATGTATCAAGGTTCTTCGAAGTCGGACAACACTAGCTACTTTTTACTTTTATATAGTACATCTCAACTTTTCCATGACTCGGATGGAAAGACTCCATGAGAAATATGTTTTGAGCTGCCCATGGTGATAGCCGTTGAACACTTCGTGGTCGAGGGCACACCCCTTACATGGCAAGTCATCGGACTGCGGATTCATCACCAAACTGTCGACGAAGAAGAGGGAACACACAAGACTGAAATGAGAGGACCCGTCATCGAAACTTACTTGACACCATCATCGCCACCGATGAGAAGGGACGAAGCGGCAACCGACAATTAGAGGGTCTTGAAGCCGTCAATCTGTGCAATAAAAACACCATGGGCTCTTCGGTGCCATGCATATCAGCCACGATGGTCACACCAGGATGGAGATCGAGACGTGAGACCTGTATTTTGTGCAGTGTCATCCGCACTGTCGAGACGCCCTCGCCAAGGGTACAAAAACCAAACATAACTAAAAGAGCTGAGGAGAATTGGCGAACACGAGAGGAACACACACAGATTGTCTCAAACCTCCTCTCATAGGTAGGGTTAGGACTCAACGAGCGCTTTCCCACATGCATCTCAACTTGTATCATTTGTTAATATTTTGGTTCTTCTCTCGCCCCCCCCCCCTCGAGAGGTGAAGCAGGGAAGGGAGAGAATGAAGGGGTAGGCTGGCTGTTGGTGAAAAACCTTGACACGTCTATCAACGACAACCAATAGCATGTCCCAAGGATAACCACATTGAATGGGTAATATGGCTTCCATATAGCTTAGATGGACACTCGATTGGAGCGCGGACACTAAGTAAAATTGTTGTGAATGGAGGAAACATAGGGTGAAGACAACATTGAAATATTTCTTGAAACTAAATTTTAAAACAATGGGCGAGCCAACAAGGAAACATAGGGTGGAGGTGGCGCGCCGGAGGGTGAACGAAGATTGAAGAAGTAAACTAGTTTATTTTATTTATTTTTCGACTTTTGAGCAAACTAGTCGGAAGAGGGCAAGTGCGCATCACAAATAGCTTAGTTAAAAAAAATTATTAGACGACGGATAAGAAGTATTTTCTCCCCTAAACCTAGACGGATAGGGCAAGCTTGGCTCTCCAGACTTCATCGGAGACCCCGTGGATTCGCCTTTCCAATGCCTGCCGCTTCAGTAGCCGGTGGCGGGGAGGAGAATCCTGGTGCCTCCGCTCTAGTTAATAGTTTAGGTTAGGTTTTTTTAGTACTTGCAGGTGTGGTGCTCGGGCTGATGGCGGCGCTTTTTCTTTGAATTTGTTTTCCGGGCTTCGATCCTCCTTGAGTTCGTCCCTTTGGACGTAGTCGACAGAGCACTGACGTAAATTCCTGCTGACTCCTTGGGACAGTGTCAGGTGCTTCTGATCTATACAAGGGTTAAGAGGCGACGTATGTGGCTCCAGGGCGCTGGTCCTTAGGGGCACGTGCACCAAGACTTTCCGATTGTCATCGACAAGGTCAAGCAGCTCAGGTAGAGGAGCGGCGACATCGGTGGCTCGTACTGGCGGCAGTAGTGATCGTCCGGTGGTCTCAAAAGTTCGATGTAATTTTATTATGTTTGAGCCTGATGAATTTTTTTATAATAGATTCGATCCTTTCCGGGAAAAAAAGACGACGGTTTAGAAAATATCTTTGTCATGACACGAGCTTTACCTTTTAACTAACAGCGAGACTGGAAAGTTGTACAATAAACCAAATAACAAGGTTTTGAGTTAGCGTCGAACGGTGAATTCACAATCACAAGGCGGCCACGTCAAAGCAAACACGCTCAGCATAGACACCGGAGAGCGGAGACACGCAGTCATATGACATATGGTCTCCTCCTCGCTAATCGACGACTGATAATACGCTGTTCGCACATGGCCCGGTGCTCGTGGTATTGTTTGCTCCTGCGTTTTTCTATATCGCATTTGCTCCCCCCACGCCGGATCAAGTGCGGGCAAAGTATCGACGACAACAGGATCCTGCGTAATTCGCTCTGTCGTCCCCGTTCCACTCCACAGATTGCGTTGGCTTCCTCTCGTTTCGTCTCCGTGGTCGTGTCGTGTCGTGCTCCTGCCATGTGTCCGCCTCGTGTCCGCGCCCTTTGGATCTCTGCACCCGCGCTTGGATGATTGGATCTCCGGGCAGAGTGACACGGCAAAGGTGAAAGATGCCCTGCAAGCCTCAAAGCAACATGAGACCAGGACAACGACGACTTTGGGGTTCAGTTGGACTGTAATGTAAAGGAAAAGGACAGGCTCTCGGTGTGAACAGCAGAACACGTCCACCAAGTGCACGGGTTCATTGCTAATGGTCTACTATACAAGAAGCTTCTGCAAAGCGGGGAACCTCGTTCAGAACTGCAGATCGGGTCAGCGATCCCAGCAAAAGACTAAAAAAAGAAAGGACAGACGACATTTCGTGCCATCACAAAGACATGTTGCATCTCCAATTCTCCATGGAACGTAAAAAAGGCACTAGTGGCGAGTCAATGAGATATGCAGGCGATGATGATGGTCCTGATCGATGCCGATGCTCCTCTGGAGCGTCCAAGCTTTTATATTTTAGTTTTCAGCTGCCCCTTTCGGTGCTCTAAAGTCACAGAACAAAACATGTATAAGGTATGCAAGTTTTAACTTGTTTTGTTTATAATATAGAGCAATGCTACACCAACCTAGCGATCCATACGTAATTAACGTAAAAGCTTACGTGGCCTTAGTTGGTTAGAGGAAGGGGGCGGCGGAAGGATTAGTTAGGGAAGTGTCGTAAGAGTGCGTACGCATTTTACGTAGGTGTAGCATTTTTGTATAATATATATAATCCCAACCACCCGGTGAAAGTTTCTCACGGGAAGCCTGACACCCCTCTAAAGTTTAGGGGTGTCCCGCCCAGGCAAATCCTATTTGACGCCCGCAGGTGTCAAAAGGACGAGCCTTCGCTGAAGCAAGTCGCCACTTGGGCCGTACCATGTACGGATTTGGTTCGTTGTTGTTTCCTTGTTTCTTGCGTTTTTTTCTTTTTCTTCTATGATTTTTTGCTTCCAGTTTTTTCACTGTTTTGACCGGGTTTCAGTTGTTTTGTTCCGTTTTTTTTATTTTTCAGCTCCTTTTTTCCTTTCATTTTCTTTTTTTACGTTTCCTTTTTTATTTTCAGTTTCTGTTCTTCTTCTCATTAATTTATATTATATAAAAAGCTCACCATGTGTTACAAAAATCTTCAACGTATTAAGAAAATGTTCATCGTATATTGTGAAATAGTTGACCTTGCACTATAAAAATGTTTATCATATATTACAAAAATGTTCATTGTATATTATTAAAGTGTTCAACGTATATTAGAAAATGTTCATTGTGTATTTAATTTTTTTATCATATATTAAGAAATTGTTCAACATATACTATAAAATGCCCATTTTAGTATTTTAAATTTGTTCAGTATATTTTAAAATTTGTTCAACGTATATTATAAAAATGTTGAACGTTTTTTAAAGGATTTACCGCTATATTTTCTACTTCAAGCTGGGTGCTGCATTAAAAATGTTAGAGGTAATTAGGTTGGCTGGCTAGCGTCAGTGGAATCTAGCTTGACGACGGAGGTTCAACCCCACGGATGTGTTTCATCTTTTTTCGAATTTTCGATCACATCGTGATGATTGTGCCGGCCCGTGTGTGCGTCGCTACAGCGAAGTCGCAACGATCGACGCACACGGGTGGCGTATAGAGGAGCTCTCCCCCACCCATATATCTTGTGTTCAGCGAGTCCGAGGGAACACTCACTGAAGAGAAGACAAAGATGGCCGGCCCAGGAGCGCGGGAGGCCACAACCTCCATTTTCTATTTTTGTACCTTTTCTACTTTCGTTTTTTGTTTTTATTTTACTTTTGTTTATGATTTAAAAAAATAAAAATATTTAAAAAATTCTAGGAAAAAAACATTTGAAAAATATTGACCAAGCATTTGAAAAATGTTAAATGTATATAGAGAAAATGATTATCACGTATACCAAATATATATATATATATATATATATATATATATATATATATATATATATATATATATATATATATATATATATATATATATATATATATATATATATGTGTGTGTGTGTGTGTGTGTGTGTGTGTGTGTGTGTGTGTGTGTGTGTGTGTGTGTGTTTAGAAAATTTGAACGTATATTTTAAAATGGTAGTCAAGCATTCGTTTTTTGAACAAGTATTTGAAAAATGTTGATCAAGCATTTGAAAAATGTTAAATGTGTATAGAAAGAAAATTGACCATCCAAATGTTGATTTGTTACTCATGTATATATAAAAAAATTTAATCTAGCATTTGAGAAAATTTTGAACAAGTATTTGAATTTTTTTGATCAAGCATTTGAAAAATATTAAATGTGTATAGAAAAAATGTTGACCATGTATTAAAAAATGATGCTATTTTTTATCATGTATATAAACAATGTAATCGAGCATTTGAAAAATAAATATTGAACAATTATTTGAAAAATGTTAATCAAGCATTCGGAAAATGTTAAATGTGTATAAGAAATGTTGACTATGTGTTTAAAAAATGTTAATATTGCGTTCAGGAAATTTTAATCAAGCATTTGAAACAATATTAAATGTGCATAGAAAAAAATGTTGACCTTGTATTACAAAATATATTTCATATTTGGAAAATGTTAATCAAGCATTTGAAAAAGTTTAAAAGCATGTACAGGAAAAATGTTGACCATGAATTCCAATAATATTAATATTGTATTTGAAAAATGTTAATGAAGCATTTATAAATGTTAAAACTGTGCATAGAAAAAATATTGACCATGTATTAGAAAAATGTTAAATTTGTATTGTAAAAATGTTGAACGTCTATTAGAAAAATGTTGTTGACATATAAAACAATGTACAATGAAAAGCAAAAGAAACAAAAAAAGAAAAAAAACAAAATAAACCTAAGGAAAAATAAAAAGAAAATAAAACCATATAAAAAATGAAGAAAGAATGAAAAAACGAAGAAGAAAAAAAGAAAGAAACAAAAGGAAACAAAAAAGCATTGGAAACCAAGAAAGAAAGAAAACCAAAGAATAAAAGAAGGAAAATGAGTAAGAGAAGAAAAAAACTGATAAAAACAATGAAAGAAACAAAGGAAAGTAAAAAAAGTCGGAGAAGAAATAAGAAAACCAAACAAAAAACAAAAGTACAGTGAAAAGGAAAAAACCCAGAGAAAACTGAATAAAAATGGAGGGGGAAAAGCAGTAAAAGCAGTAAAAGAAATGAACTAGTGTAAAAACCAGCTCTTTTCCGTTCTAATAGGTCGCGCCCTAGATATTACGCACCAACTTTGTCGTATTGGCTAGCAGTGCCTCGTAGCAATGAGGAGATCCCAGGATCGATCCCTCACGCGCACCCATTTTTAACTCTTTTTCCCCAAAAATATGCTCTAGTGGGTCGGCCCGTTACTGTAGCCTTGTAGCCTCGACACGAGAGATCCATCTATCTCGCTTAATGCGAGATATAGCTCCCGCATTCGTTTTGTAGCACCTCGCTAGACAAGTGGGCGAGAAGGCTGGGGGCCTTGATGCGAGAGATCCATCTGTCTCGCTTAATGCGAGATATAGCTCCCCCATTCGTTCTGTAGCACCTTGCTAGACAAGTGGGCGAGAAGGCTGGGGCAATATGAGATATGTGGGTCATGTACCTATAATGATATTATTATGTTTTGTGTGAAGCAGGGCCCACCACAATAGCTTGTCACTGGGCGTGTTGCCATATTGCCTGGGCAGGCACACCCTAACCAAATCCTTGAAAATTTAATAGTAATAGCATCTACAAACGGAGCCCCCGAATCCGTCCCAAACGCTCAAGCGGGCTACCAGGTCAGTGCCTAGACGTGAAATTGCAACCCAACCATACACACTACCAGGTCAATAGCAACCCCATACCCGATCCATATATGGGACGCCCGGATGCGCCCGTCATGTAGGACTGGCCGCTAGGGCCCACACACTTAACCGTGTAAACCAGCGGTCCGACGAGCGCCTCCTTTGTTCATTGGTGAGGATGCATTCATGGTTCCGCATGGCACTACCCCAGCGTGCCGCCCAAGGAACCAAGTCCGGCTATTCAAGCCGTACGGTGGCAGCCTAACCCTAATCCGCCCCATTTCTTCCGCCTTCTCCCCTCCGCCGCCAGCACTTCCAAACTGTCCGCCACTAGCCATGCTGAGGCGCTGATCACCACCTACGCCATGCTTACCCCAGAGCGCTGGCTACAACTGCTAGAGGAGATCTGGGCCAGGTGTGAGGCTCGGATCATAGTCAGCTTGTGTGACGCCCCCGATTTGATCGTACACTAATCATGCACGCAAATGTGTACGATCAAGATCAGGGACTCACGGGAAGATATCACAACACAACTCTAAAACATAAATAAGTCATACAAGCATCATAATACAAGCCAGGGGCCTCGAGGGCTCGAATACAAGTGCTCGATCATAGACGAGTCAGCGGAAGCAACAATATCTGAGTACAGACATAAGTTAAACAAGTTTGCCTTAAGAAGGCTAGCACAAACTGGGATACAGATCGAACGAGACGCAGGCCTCCTGCCTGGGATCCTCCTAACTACTCCTGGTCGTCGTCAGCGGGCTGCACGTAGTAGTAGGCACCTCCAGTGTCGTAGGAGTCGTCGTCGACGGTGGCGTCTGGCTCCTGGACTCCAGCATCTGGTTGCGACAACCAGGTAGAAAGGAAAGGGGGAAACGAGGGAGAGAAGCAACCGTGAGTACTCATCCAAAGTACTCGCAAGCAAGGAGCTACACTACATATGCATGGGTATATGTGTAAAGGGCCATATCGGTGGACTGAACTGCAGAAAGCCAGAATAAGAGGGGGATAGCTAGTCCTGTCGAAGACTACGCTTCTGGCAGCCTCCATCTTGCAGCATGTAGAAGAGAGTAGATTGAAGTCCTCCAAGTAGCATCGCATAGCATAATCCTACCCGGCGATCCCCTCCTCGTCGCCCTGTTAGAGAGCGATCACCGGGTTGTATCTGGCACTTGGAAGGGTGTATTTTATTAAGTATCCGGTTCTAGTTGTCATAAGGTCAAGGTACAACTCCGGGTCGTCCTTTTACCGAGGGACACGGCTATTCGAATAGATAAACTTCCCTGCAGGGGTGCACCACATAACCCAACACGCTCGATCCCATTTGGCCGGACACACTTTTCTGGGTCATGCCCGGCCTCGTAAGATCAACACGTCGCAGCCCCACCTAGGCTCAACAGAGAGGTCAGCACGCCGGTCTAAACCCTATGCGCGCAGGGGTTTGGGCCCATCGCCCTATGCACACGTGCACGTTGCGTACGCGGCCGAAAGCAGACCTAGCCCCCTTAATACAAGCGCGAGCTTACGGTCCAATGCGGCGCGCGCCACTCAGTCGCTGACGTCAAAAAGAGCTTCGGCTGATACCACGACGCCGGGATACCCATAACTACTCCCGCGTGGATGGTTAGTGCGTATAGACCAAATGGCCAGACTCAGATCAAATACCAAGAACTCGTTAAGCGTGTTATTTTGAAGTAACCGCGGACGCCGTCTAGGGCCAGGCCCACCTCTCGCCTAGGTGGTCTCAACCTGCCCTGTCGCTCCGCCACAAAGATCCACTTGCGGGTACTCCTACGAGCCGACCCGACTTTAGTCATCACATGTGTCATGTATATAGTATATAAGTATATACCCGTGATCACCGCCCAAGTGATCACGGCCCGATAGTATAGCACAGCAGACGGACAAGAATGTAGGACCACTGATGGAAAACTAGCATCCTATACTAAGCATGTAGGATTGCAGGTAAAGGTAACAATAGTAGAAACAAGGACAGGCTATGCATCAGGATAGGATTAACGGAAAGCAGTAACATGCTACACTACTCTAATGCAAGCAGTATAGAGAAGAATAGGCGATATCTGGTGATCAAGGGGGGGCTTGCCTGGTTGCTCTAGCAAGTAGGAGGGGTCGTCAACTCCGTAGTCGAACTGGGCAGCAGCAGCGTCGGTCTCGTAGTCTACCGGAGAGAAGAGAGGGGAAGAAACAGTAAATACAATGCAAACATAAGCATGACGATGCTTGGCATGACAATGAGCGGTGCTAGGTGTGCCCTAACGCGGCAGTAGGTGGTACCGGCGAAGGGGGGAACATCCAGGAAAGTATTCCCGATGTTTCGCGTTTTCGGACAGATGAAACGGAGGGGGAAAGTTGCGTGTTCAATAGGTTAGGGAGGTGTGGTGGACGAACGGGCTGCGTATCCGGATTTGTCTCGTCGTTCTGAGCAACTTTCATGTACAAAGTATTTTCATCTGAGCAACGGTTTATTTTATATTGATTTTAAAAGAATTTATTAATTTCTGGAATTTATTTAATTATTTAATATATACATTATCCGAAACAGTGTTGCGATGACATCAGCATGACATCATGCTGACGGCAGCAGTCATCTGGCACGTGGGTCCCACATGTCATAGACTGATTAGGGTAATTAGGGTTAACTAATTAATTAACTAATAATTAAACTAATTAATTAAATTAGATTAATCTAAACAGGGTTAATTAACTAATTAATTAACTAATTAATTAATTATTTTTATTTTATTTTTATTTTTACTTATTTATTAATTTTTATTAATTAATTTTATTTTTTTAAATCATTGATTTGTTCTGTGGGCTGGGCCCATGTGTCATAGGGCCCGGGGGGGGGCACTGGCTCAGTGGTCAGTGGCCCATAGGCCAAAGCGGTTCGGGCGCAACGAGCACCAGGAGTGGGTGCTCGCTCGCAGGGAGCGCGGCGGGGCGAGGCTAGTGTCCAGGACGGCCTGCCGGCGGCGGGCACGGCCGCGCGTGGAGGGGGAGGGACCGTGGCCGAGCCAGAAGGGCGCGAGCGCGTAGAGGGAGAGCGGGGGAGCGAAGAGGGCGCGGGGTGAGCAGGTGGGCGGCCACGCGCGAGGCGCGAACGACGCGGGCGTGCGTCGAGCGCGGCAAGGACGGCGAGGCCGGGGTGGACGAGGGAGTAGCGGGAAAACGCGGCGACGGGCGTGCACGGGGCGCAGGCGTGCGGTGGTCGCGGCGACGAGCACGCGCGCAGCACGGGAAGGCGGGCAGGCGTGAGGGAGAGGGGAGGAAGCGGGGCACGGCGTAGGGCTCGGGTGGAGCTGCGGGAGCACGCAGGCGAGCGAGTCCCGTCGAGGGCGACTCCGGCGTGGGGTCAGAGAGGGAGATGAGGGTGGCGCTCACAGGGGTTGCAGGGGACTGGGCAGCGGGGCTCAAGGTGGGGGACGGGGACGACGGCGACGAGGAGAAGCAGGCCGGTCGGGAGGAGGAGGCAGGCCGGCGAGGACGCGCTCCGGCGAGGTCCGGTGTCGGCGGTCGTCGCGGGGCGCGGTGGTCTCCTCCTCGATCCCGATCCAAATCGGGGGAGAGGGGGGAGATATTTCGTGTGGGGAGGGGAGTGTCGGTGGGGGGGTTCGGGGTCCAGGGGGGTTAAGGGAAAAGGGTGGGCTGGCCGGCTGGGCCTGGGGGGTTGGCCCAGTTGGGCCACGGTCAAGTGGGAGCGGGGCTCCTTTTCCCTTTTTTTGTTAGCTTTCTTTTCTTTTTATTTATTTTCTTTTCTGTTTTACATCATTTTAAAATATTTAGGCATTTTCTAAAAATGTGTTTACTTCACCATAATTAACTATGCCTTATTTGGCACCCACCGAACATTTTAGTTTTGACTTCTGAAAACTTTGGGTGTTTGCCACTATTTAGAATTTAAATTTTGGAACGGTTTCGAATCATTGTGAGGTTAGCAACAGTAATAGAGGTGACGTGGCATGATTAGCGTGGGATTACTGTAGCATGATTATCCGGGCGTTACAAATCTCCTCCACTACAAGAAATCTCGTCCCGAGATTTAGGAGGTAGATGGAAACAGTGCGGGGTATTCATCACGCAGGCGATCCTCGCGTTCCCAAGTGGCCTCATCTTCAGAATGGTGCGACCACTAGACTTTGAGAAACTTGATCGCCTTCTGACATGTGCGGCGTTCAGCTTGGTCGAGAATGCGGACCGGATGCTCCTTATAGGAGAGGTCCTGCTGCAATTCGAGCACTTCATGATCCACTGCTCGGATTGGGTCCTTGAAGCAACGGCGGAGCTGTGACACATGGAACACATCGTGAACCTGAGAAAGGTTCGGCGGTAGCTCCAGTTGGTATGCCACTTTTCCACGCCTTTCGAGAATAGTGAAAGGGCCAATATATCGAGGAGCTAGTTTGCCCTTGATTCCGAAGCGGTGAGCACCCTTCATTGGTGTGACTCGAAGATAAGCCTTTTCGCCAGGTTGATAGACCATGTCTTTATGATGACGGTCATACTGACTCTTCTGACGTGACTGAGCAGTCTTGAGATTCTCACGAATAATGCGGACTTGTTCTTCGGCATGTTGGATAATATCCGGACCGAAGAGTGGACGTTCCCCTGTTTCTGACCAGTTCAGAGGGGTTCGGCACTTTCGTCCATATAACACTTCGAAGGGGGCCATCTTCAGACTAGCTTGATAGCTATTATTATAAGAGAACTCAGCATACGGGAGAGATTCCTCCCATTTCTTGCCGAAGGAAATAACACAAGCTCGAAGCATGTCTTCGAGAACTTGGTTGACGCGTTCAAATTGCCCTTGCGACTGAGGATGAAATGCAGTACTGAATGACAGATGAGTTCCCATAGCTTCTTGGAAACTTGCCCAGAATCTTGAAGTGAATAAGCTGCCACGGTCTGAGCTGATAACCAATGGAATACCATGGAGTGAAACAATCCTGGACATATAGAGCGTTGCCAGCTGACTAGCAGTGATCGTTACTTTGACCGCCAGGAAATGTGCAACTTTGGAAAGCCGGTCAATGAAGACAAGAATAGCATCATTACCTTTCTGTGATTTGGGAAATCCAGTGACGAAGTCCATCTCAACATGGTCCCATTTCCATTCAGGAATAGAGATAGGTTGCAGAGTTCCAGCAGGCCTTTGATGTTCTGCTTTGATACGACGGCAAACGTCACACTCAGCAACATAACGAGCAATGTCTTGCTTCATATTAGACCACCAGAATCTCCGACGGATGTCTTGGTACATCTTTGTACTACCAGGATGGATACATAGAGGCGTATCATGAGCTTCTTTCATAACTTCCTGTGTCATATCCAGGTTTTTCTCTGCACATGGCACCATTAGGCGGCCCTTGAAATACAAAGTGCCATCATCAGCAATAGTGAAGAATGAGGGCTTTCCTTCAGCGAGGTAGCGCTTAATCTTATGGGCTTGAGAGTCATACTTCTGTAGCCTTCTAATGCTGTCCACGAGATCTGGTTTAGCAACTAGGGTATTGAGGGAACCCTGGGTAACAACGTGGAGGTTCATCTTGCCAAACTCCTTAGGAGGGGGAGCGAGTGCACCCGGAGGAACAATATGGAGGTTCAGCTTCCTGAATTCTTCAACAAGCGAGGGCTGAACTTTGTGAACCTGGAGGTGGTTGCAGTAAGACTTGCGGCTCAAGGCATCAACCATTACATTAGCCTTGCTTGGCGTATAGGAAATACCCAAGTCAAAGTCTGCAACAAGCTCCATCCATCTCTGCTGGCGGAGGTTCAGGTCCGGCTGAGTAAACAAATACTTCAGACTTTGGTGGTCAGTGAAGATCTCGCAACGATTACCAAGAAGGTAATGTCGCCACTGCTTCAGCGCATGAATGACAGCAGCAAGTTCGAGGTCGTGAACTGGGTAGTTCTCTTCGTGAGGGCGCAATTGTCGAGAGGCATAAGCAATCACTTTGCGGTCTTGCATTAGGACACAGCCTAATCCTTGACGGGAAGCATCGAAGTAAATGACGAAGTCCTTCTTAGTATCAGGTGGAGCTAGAACTGGGGCAGAAGTCAACTTGTCTTTGAGTGCCTGGAAACTTTCCTGACATTTGTCTGTCCATTGGAACTTGACGCCCTTATGCAACAGGTTAGTCAGAGGCCTGGCGATCTTGGAGAAGTTCTCGACGAATCGACGACAATAGCTGGCGAGACCGAGAAAACTTCTGACTTGCTTAACGTTCTTGGGAGGAGTCCAATCAAGGATAGCCTGGACTCGTTCAGGGTTGACGGCAATACCATTCTTAGAGATGACATGCCCAAGATAGGTTACTTCGGGTAGCCAGAATTCACATTTGGAGAACTTGGCATATAGTTGATGCTCTCGTAGCTTTTCCAGCACAAGTCGAAGATGTTCAACATGTTCTTTTTCATTCTTGGAAAATACCAGGATATCATCCAGATAAACCACGACGAACTTGTCGAGGTAATCCATGAATATATAGTTCATCAGACGAGAGAAGCTGGCTGGAGCATTGGTTAAACCGAAAGACATGACGGTGTACTCGTATGAACCATAGCGAGTCACGAAGGCGGTCTTTGGGATATCCTCTTCGCGAACACGGATCTGGTGGTAACCCAACCTCAAGTCGAGCTTAGAGAACACCGATGAACCAGCCAGTTGATCATACAAATCATTGATCCGAGGAAGAGGATACTTATTCTGAATGGTAGCTTGGTTTATAGGACGGTAGTCTTGAACTAATCGGTTTGTCCCATCCTTCTTCTTGACAAAGAGAGAAGGTGCTCCCCAAGGAGAGCAACTTGGGCGAATGAATCCTTTGCGAAGAGATTTTTCGATTTCCTCCTTAAGCTCAGGGAGTTCATGCGGCGGCATTTTGTAGGGTCGCTTGGCTATTGGAGTGGTGCCTGGTTTCAAGTCGATGATGAATTCGACAGCTCTAGCAGGGGGAATCCCTGGAAGTTCTTCAAGGAAGACGTCGAGGAATTCACGCACGACGGGAATGTTTTCAATGCCCTCGAGTGGTGCGGCGTTCAATGCATTCAATGCATAGAGCCTGGCCTCGGCATTTTGCACCAGGTGAGCTTGGTAAGCAACTATTTCATCTGAAGGGTGAAGTAGATGAACAGCCTTAGTGGCACAAACTATAGAAGCAATATGCGCTTTCAACCAATCCATCCCCAAAATGAGGTCGATGTTAGACGACTTCAGGATAATGGGAGAGGCATAGAATTCCAGCCCTTTGATTTCCACGGGGACGTCGATGCCAACCAGGGAGGTTTGACACTGTCCCACTGGGGTTTTGACCAATACCGAGGTGTTCATCTCCTCACATTTAACGTCGTGCTTGTATGCAAAATCTTCTGACATGAATGAATGCGATGCACCTGTATCAAATAAAACGGATGCTGGTACTGAATTTACGAGGAGTGTACCCATCACAGTAGCAGGCTGGTCTTGAGCTTCGTTCAGATCAACGTGGTTGGCATGAGCACGACCATAAGACTTAGCATTGTTGTTGCGGGGCTGGTTGTTACCATGGCCAGCTGCGGGAAGGGCAAGTTGATTCTGATTCTGATTGCAGTCCCTGGCACGGTGACCTGGTTGCCCACACTTGTAGCACAGACCATTATTGGGAGTGGGAACAGGAGCTTGGGATGGTGGAGCTGGAAGTCTTGACTGCCTAGATGGTGGTGGAGGCAGACGAGGTGCAGCATAGGTCTGCCTTGGGGCAGATGCATTTGGACGGTACATGCTATTCGGGATCCATATCTTACGCTTCTGTGAGGGCGGGCCCGAAGATGAGCCCGTGTCACGGTTGCGCCTGTGAGAGCTCTGGTATTCCTGCAGACCAATTTCGACATTGATGGCCTTGTTCACCAGGGTGGCGAAATCAGCAAAGTCATGCACTAGAAGTGCGAGCTTGATGTCAGCTTGAAGGCCATCTCGGAACTTCTCCTGTCTGCGTGCATCAGTTGCAATGTCCTCTTCAGCATAGCGAGACAAGTCCAGAAACTCCCGCTGATAAGCTTCAACAGTTTTGTTGCCTTGGGTGAGGTTGCAGAACTCACGCTTCTTCCGGTCCATGACTCCCTGAGGACTGAAGCGGGCACGGAAAGCTGCTTGGAAGTCTGGCCAGGTGATGATTGTTCCAGCTGGCAGAGTACGCCTGTGGCTGTCCCACCATTGAGCTGCGGGTCCCTTCAGAAAGAAGGAAGCAAAGTTGACATAGCTGGCAGGGGCTACATTGGCAGACTCCATCTCATAGGAGATGTCACGGAGCCAGTCATCAGCATCCAGAGGCTGAGTTGAGCTGCGGTACACAGTTGGATTGAGGCGCATGAATTCCTGCAGAGTTACTGGGGTTGGTTGCTGGTCCATATTGGGGCGAGGAAACTGAGCCATCATATTTTCCATGAATTGGCGGTTCAGTTCGAACTGTTGGATCATACCAGCCATGTACTCAGGTGGTGGTGGGGCATTGCCACCACTACCACGACCACCTGGTCTAACCATCCTGCTAATATATAACAGGGGTAGTTCAGCATTTGAGAAATTTGCAAAGACAAGAATCATTCATGATGAAACATGCATAATGAAAGGAGCACGATAGCTACTACATAGTAGTCGGCATAACTTACCAAAGGGGTCATGCATAGAGTTCAGTACACAGAGTTCAGTACATAGACTAAAACATCATAGGCGGCACACAGGCTCGCGGCGAATGCATCTAACACTAACAAGCAAGCCTACATCAGTCCCAAGAGGTACTGTGGAGGTAGGTGTAGCCTGAAAGCTGGTAGTGTCGCATCGGGAACTCCACGTCAGCAACCTGGGGTCCGCGAATACTCTGGTGCAGAACCTGACGCTCAGGTGGCAGAAGAGGTCCAAGTGCGGGAGAGTGGCCTCCCACATCTGGCCAGCCGACACCCTGGGGCATCACAGTCCTAGCTGGGTAGATCGCAGAACGGGGCAGCTCCCTAGATCGGACAAAGAGGTGCAGCAGCGTCAAAGCACGGTAAAGGTGCTGACGGGTGGTGTACAACTCGTG
This sequence comes from Aegilops tauschii subsp. strangulata, assembly GCF_002575655.3. NCBI lineage: Eukaryota > Viridiplantae > Streptophyta > Magnoliopsida > Poales > Poaceae > Aegilops > Aegilops tauschii. The sequence goes on along the minus strand of NC_053037.3, from coordinate 546,361,155 downwards.
GCGAAGAGCTCGGTTAGCTCGATCCAGCCCATCCGCATGCAGAACCAGGTTCTGATGGTAGAAGGGCTCTCGGGTGACAGTGGAGTAGGCAGCAGTATAGTATCCCTCCGCACCAACATCAGATGCGATAGCAATGTGCCTGAAAGGGGAGGTGTCCAACTCCCGATACTCTCCACGAAGACGTGTCAGAGCAGCATAGGCAGCATCGTGGACAACCATATCGATGGTCACTCCAACACCATGAGCGGTGTGCAGCACAGTACTACCCAATGGCGACGTGGGCCCATAACCCACAGGTCCCAGGATCGAAACCTGGCTCTGATACCAACTTGTGACGCCCCCGATTTGACCGTACACTAATCATGCACGCAAATGTGTACGATCAAGATCAGGGACTCACGGGAAGATATCACAACACAACTGTAAAACATAAATAAGTCATACAAGCATCATAATACAAGCCAGGGGCCTCGAGGGCTCGAATACAAGTGCTCGATCATAGACAAGTCAGCGTAAGCAACAATATCTGAGTACAGACATAAGTTAAACAAGTTTGCCTTAAGAAGGCTAGCACAAACTGGGATACAGATCGAACAAGACGCAGGCCTCCTGCCTGGGATCCTCCTAACTACTCCTGGTCGTCGTCAGCGGGCTGCACGTAGTAGTAGGCACCTCCAGTGTCGTAGGAGTCATCGTTGACGGTGGCGTCTGGCTCCTGGACTCCAGCATCTGGTTGCGACAACCAGGTAGAAAGGAAAGGGGGAAAAGAGGGAGAGAAGCAACCGTGAGTACTCATCCAAAGTACTCACAAGCAAGGAGCTACACTACATATGCATGGGTATATGTGTAAAGGGCCATATCGGTGGACTGAACTGCAGAACGCCAGAATAAGAGGGGGATAGCTAGTCCTGTCGAAGACTACGCTTCTAGCAGCCTCCATCTTGCAGCATGTAGAAGAGAGTAGATTGAAGTCCTCCAAGTAGCATCGCATAGCATAATCCTACCCGGCGATCCCCTCCTCGTCGCCCTGTTAGAGAGCGATCACCGGGTTGTATCTGGCACTTGGAAGGGTGTATTTTATTAAGTATCCGGTTCTAGTTGTCACAAGGTCAAGGTACAACTCCGGGTCGTCCCTTTACGGAGGGACACGGCTATTCGAATAGATAAACTTCCCTGCAGGGGTGCACCACATAACCCAACACGCTCGATCCCATTTGGCCGGACACACTTTTCTGGGTCATGCCCGGCCTCGTAAGATCAACACGTCGCAGCCCCACCTAGGCTCAACAGAGAGGTCAGCACGCCGGTCTAAACCCTATGCGCGCAGGGGTCTGGGCCCATCGCCCTATGCACACCTGCACGTTGCGTACGCGGCCGGAAGCAGACCTAGCCCCCTTAATACAAGCGTGAGCTTACGGTCCAATGCGGCGCGCGCCACTCAGTCGCTGACATCAAAAAGAGCTTCGGCTGATACCACGACGCCGGGATACCCATAACTACTCCCGCGTGGATGGTTAGTGCGTATAGACCAAATGGCCAGACTCAGATCAAATACCAAGAACTCGTTAAGCGTGTTATTTTGAAGTAACCGCGGACGCCGTCCAGGGCCAGGCCCACCTCTCGCCTAGGTGGTCTCAACCTGCCCTGTCGCTCCGCCACAAAGATCCACTTGCGGGTACTCCTACGAGCCGACCCGACTTTAGTCATCACATGTGTCATGTATATAGTATATAAGTATATACCCGTGATCACCGCCCAAGTGATCACGGCCCGATAGTATAGCACAGCAGACGGACAAGAATGTAGGGCCACTGATGGAAAACTAGCATCCTATACTAAGCATGTAGGATTGCAGGTAAAGGTAACAACAGTAGAAACAAGGACAGGCTATGCATCAGGATAGGATTAACGGAAAGTAGTAACATGCTACACTACTCTAATGCAAGAAGTATAGAGAAGAATAGGCGATATCTGGTGATCAAGGGGGGGGCTTGCCTGGTTGCTCTGGCAAGTAGGAGGGGTCGTCAACTCCGTAGTCGAACTGGGCAGCAGCAGCGTCGGTCTCGTAGTCTACCGGAGAGAAGGGGGGGGGGGGGGAGAAACAGTAAATACAATGCAAACATAAGCATGACGATGCGTGGCATGACAATGAGCGGTGCTAGGTGTGCCCTAACGCGGCAGTAGGTGGTACCGGCGAAGGGGGGGAACATCCGGGAAAGTATTCCCGATGTTTCGCGTTTTCGGACAGATGAAACGGAGGCGGAAAGTTGCGTGTTCGATAGGTTAGGGAGGTGTGGTGGACGAACGGGCTGCGTATCCGGATTCGTCTCGTCGTTCTGAGAAACTTTCATGTACAAAGTATTTTCATCTGAGCAACGGTTTATTTTATATTGATTTTAAAAGAATTTATTAATTTTTGGAATTTATTTAATTATTTAATATATACATTATCCGAAACAGTGTTGCGATGACATCAGCATGACATCATGCTGACGTCAGCAGTCATCTGGCACGTGGGTCCCACATGTCATAGACTGATTAGGGTAATTAGGGTTAACTAATTAATTAACTAATAATTAAACTAATTAATTAAATTAGATTAATCTAAACAGGGTTAATTAATTAATTAATTAATTATTTTATTTTAATTTTTATTTTCTTTATTTATTTATTTATTAATGTTTATTAATTAATTTTATTTTTTTAAATCATTTTTTTGTTCTGTGGGCTGGGCCCATGTGTCATAGGGCCGGGGGGGGGGGGGGCACTGGCCCAGTGGTCAGTGGCCCATAGGCCAAAGCGGTTCGGGCGCAACGAGCGCCAGGAGTGGGCGCTCGCTCGCAGGGAGCGCGGCGGGGCGAGGCCAGTGGCCAGGACGGCCTGCCGGCGGCGGGCACGGCCGCGCGTGGAGGGGGAGGGGCCGTGGCCGAGCCAGAAGGGCGCGAGCGCGTGCGCGCGCGTGGGGGGAGAGCGGGGGGGGGGGGGGGGAGCGAAGGGGGCGCGGGGTGAGCAGGGGGGCGGCCACGCTCGAGGCGCGAACGGCGCGGGCGGGCGTCGAGCGCGGCAAGGACGGCGAGGCCGGGGTGGACGAGGGAGTAGCGGGACAACGCAGCGACGGGCGTGCACGGGGCGCAGGCGTGCGGTGGTCGCGGCGACGAGCGCGCGCGCAGCACGGGAAGGCGCGAGGGAGAGGGGAGGAAGCGGGGCACGGCGTAGGGCTCGGGTGGAGCTGCGGGAGCACGCGGGCGAGCGAGTCCCTTCGAGGGCGACTCCGGCGTGGGGTCAGAGAGGGAGATGAGGGTGGCGCTCACAGGGGTTGCAGGGGACTGGGCAGCGGGGCTCGAGGTGGGGGACGGGGACGACGGCGACGAGGAGAAGCAGGCCGGCGGGGAGGAGGAGGCACGCCGGCAAGGACGCGCTCCGGCGAGGTCCGGCGTCGGCGGTCGTCGCGGGGCGCGGTGGTCTCCTCCTCGATCCCGATCCAAATCAGGGGAGAGGGGGGAGATATTTCATGGGGGGGGGGAGGGGAGTGTCGGTGGGGGGGGGGGGGGGGTTTCGGGGTCCAGGGGGGTTAAGGGGAAAGGGTGGGCTGGCCGGCTGGGCGTGGGGGTTGGCCCAGTTGGGCCACGGTCAAGTGGGGGGGGGGGCTCCTTTTCCCTTTTTTTGTTAGCTTTCTTTTCTTTTTATTTATTTTCTTTTCTGTTTTACATCATTTTAAAATATTTAGGCATTTTCTAAAAATGTGTTTACTTCACCATAATTAACTATGCCTTATTTGGCACCCACCGAACATTTTTGTTTTGACTTCTGAAAACTTTGGGTGTTTGCCACTATTTAGAATTTAAATTTTGGAACGGTTTCGAATCATTGTGAGGTTAGCAACAGTAACAGAGGTGACGTGGCATGATTAGCGTGGGATTACTGTAGCATGATTATCCGGGCGTTACAGCTTGCCTTCGGATTCACCGCAAACATATGAGGTGGAGGATGAGAAGCCGGAGTCGGAGGAAAAGGCAGCCGTGAAGGAGGAGGAGCCGAAGCTGGAGGACGCCGCCATGGAGGAGGAGGCGGACAAGGAGGACACAAAGGATCCGACGCCTGCGGGTTTCTGCATGCCCGAGGCGCTGGCGGAGTACGAGGTGGCGCAGGCAGAGGAGGCGGCGGAGTAGCTAGCCATCCTCGAATCCACCCAATCAAAGGCAAGGGTGGAGGCTAACCGCCACTCCCTCCGCTAGGAATCTACGGAGATCAATGAGGTCTTTCTCGACATGGAGTCCAGCGAGGAACCGGAGGTGCGCCCGGCCCACGAGGCCGACGGCTCCGGCATGAACTTCATCAACATATCCGATGACAAGGATGTGTAGTGGTAGTACATAGATCTTGCCGTTGGATGGTTTTGTATGGAAATGCTATTCAAGAAATAGCTACTATGGTTGTTGGAGGTGCAATTTGGGGTATCACCGTCATTGTCCATCGAGACGCCCGACCGTGTCTGCGGGCATTTGGCAACCCATATTAGCTATTCGTGGTTGTAGATGCTCGAAGTGCTTAAAGTCAGGGATTGTTTGTAGTGGGAGGGTGACATATTAAGGGTGACGTAACAAATGGCCTCTCCTGCTCACGACCATCTCGCCTTGTTATAATTATGTACTTCTGAATTTCTTCTTCGATGGATCAATCTCACAATCAAATGCTTCTGGTGCTCCTAAATTTCTTCTTTGTAGATGGATCAATGTGGTAGTTCTTCTGAAAGGAGAGCCTGAGCTCCTGCTTCGAGTCGTTCTAGCAAACGAGGTGCGGCAGCCTTCGGAACGCGATGGCGTTCATGATGTGCGCCAGCTCCGAGTCATTCTTGCATACGAAGTGCGACAACCTTCTGAAGGCGTGCTGCTTTGGCATCCACGATGTGCGCCGGCAGGTATTTCCTGCCATCCCGTGGGTAGATGTGTGCTTTCCTCAATGCTTTTGTGCGAATTAAGACCTACCCAAGTGAGATAACTATGAAGTAAACCGAAAAATATTTATTTTTTGAAAAACACAGATCTTTATTCATTTGCAATAACAACTACATCGTTTATGAGGAGGGATACAATTTCACTCAAAGGCTCCTCAAACCAGTCAAAGGTTGGAGATAAATCTAGCTGACTTAGCAAGTTCATGGGAAACTTTATTGGCTTCCTATTACAGTGCTCGAATCTAGTAATGGGAAAATCACAAGCCAAAAATAACAATCGTCAGACACTGCCACCGCTGTACTCGCCGTCCGTCCTCCGTTGTTCATGGTTTCAATGACCTCCAAGTTATTTGAGTTAATAACGAGGCGGTTGCAACCCGCCCTTTGAGCAATGGATAGACCATATCTAAGTGCCAAAGTTTTAGCCGTCAGGACATCTGTGTGCCAATCAATTCTCCAATTCCCCCTGCAATGAATTTTCCTTTATCGTCCCTCAAAACAACACCAGCCATGCCCCTAAGCAGGTCGTGATCAAAAGACGCATCCACATTAAGTTTTACAAACCCCCTTGGAGGTTGGATCCAGCCCCCTCTTTTCATAGTAGCCTTCGGTGATATGGCCATAACATAGTTTAACATAATATAGCATGAATCCCCACATGAATCTTGTTAGCATCTTGGGTTTTCTTTTTATGGACCAATTTTCGCCTCTCCCACCATAAATACCAAGTTGTAATTGCAATCATCTCACGAACATTCCAAATACCCAAGATAGTCAGCTCATGTTCATGTATAGAAAGTAAAAATTCAAGGACCGCCTCACCAGCATAATCAACTTTGCAAGCTCTTTTAATGACCTGATCCAGTTCCAGCACTATGCAAATCTCCTTTGCTTTCTCACATTGAAATAACATATGCTTTGTATCTTCTGATCCAAAGGGACAAGAAGGTAGAGTGCCATGCAATTGAAGAGTGCCATGCAACATGCACCATATGAAAATTTTACCTTTGCCAGACAAAATAACTTTCAAATTTCACTCCAAATAGGATTTAATAGTTTTTTTGAGGGCTAAATAGGATTAATAGTTAGATCTCGATATCATCAGTTCTTCTAAGTTTCCTCCCGTGTTATTGTTCCCATTCCACAACATATGCTGATCGAACAGAAAATATTCCATTTTTTAATAGCTCCAAGCGACAAAATCCAACATATCATGTTGGGGAAGTGGAACTCCAAGGACCCGCTGTGCGTCAACTGGCCACAATGTTTGTGTAACCAGATTTTCGTCCCAATATTAGTAACAGAGACAATTAAATCAAATACCCTTGAGATCAAATTACTCCCTCTAGGTGTGATTACTTTTTTATTTGCACAATTCGGGATCCAAGCATCTCCCAAATATCAATACTGTGACCATTTCCAACACGCCATATATAACCATGATTTAGACAATTAACCCCCACCATAATACTTTGCCAAGTAAAATAGGAACCCTTCTTTAACTTTGTATTCAATAAATCGCCGCCAGGGGAATACTTACTCTCAACACGGTCGCACATAATGGCTCTGGATTCTCAAGAACTAGATGATACCCCGTGCGGTGCCGCGGAACTCTTAGGTAACATTAAGGGTTTTGTTGTCAAAATTAGAATACAATGCTAAATTGGCTAACAATTCCAAGAGCAACAATGTGATAAAAATGAGTAATTAGCCACTCGTAGTAGAGTAGGTTGCCTTGATTATCAGCCTTTGATCCTATTGGATTACCAATGCTTGATAACCAAGAGGTTATCTTAATTATCCAAGAGTGCCAGTTGTGTTATATGACATTGCACTATATAGAAATAAGATAGAGTAGGGGGGGGGGGAGGTAATTGAGGAATAGTCCTTCATTATAGTTTCACTGTTACATTTTTTTAGAAAAGGAGGATGACCCCCGGACTCTGCATCTGAGCGATGCATACGGCCACTTTATTAATTATTCTCACAAGACCTTACAAAGTCATACAACAGTAAGACTAAAGCCGCCGTCTAAGCAACAAACTGCCGCTACACCTATCCAGTTGATGAAGGGGCGCAGATAGCCTAGGCCTAATATCAAACAGACATCGCAGCCAAGCCTAACATCTAAGATGTGAGACCCCAACCTAGCCACTTGCCGGGTCTGGGGCACACACTGGTCCGGCGTGCTCTCAGAGGCCGCCGCCGCCAACTGCCACCGCTCCATCTTCAGAACTGTACTGATACATCAACCTTGCTCGGTCTAGCTATCGTCGACGCCACCACGGCGCCCAACGGCACCTCCTCCCTGCGCGCAAACAGCTGAGCACGCCGCGGTCGCCACTGATACACCTCAGCGCCATGCTGCCAAGTACCACCAGCCAACACAGCTTGAAGTCCTTGAAAGATCTATCGTGCGTAGCACCTGCCGACCAGGCATGACAAAGCATAGCACCTGTCGGTCAGGCATGACTTGACATCTCCACCGAAGCTCCGTGCAAGACGAAGCCGCTCCACCTCCTGCCTCTGACTTCCAGTGCTGCTCCACAAACGATGCTCCCAAGAGAGAAACGACACCGCAGTGCCGCCATCGTCCGATCTAGAACACTAGATCCTAGGGTTTCCCCCGGAGCAGCACGAGTGGGTCGACAGTAGTTACACGACGATGCCTTCATGAAGGTAACGGCGTAGACCGCCGCCATCGCCTGCCGTCGGCTCGGTTTTCACCGGCAACAATGTCTCCCCAACTCGCAGCCGGGACTAGATGATGGATCTCGAGATCCGATCACCAAGCTTCTGGCTGGCCACCGCCGACGAAGAAGATGACCACCACCACTGGCTACACCGGTCAGAACAGATCTGCCATGGGTGCTGCCAAGCAGTCCACCAGGCCCTCGACGCCGCCGCCGATCTAAAGCCAGATGACATGCCGCCGAAGACTGCATCACGCCGCCGCCCGATCCAGGCCAGCCGCCGCCCGTGGCCCGAGGCAGGGCTGACCGCCGCCGCCGTCGAAGCCAACACCGTCGCTTCTAGATCGGCCGCACCTCCATGCATGTTGGGGCCCCGCCACCCCTGAGACGCGGGAGGGAGGAAGAGCCCCCGCCACTGCTGTCGGCCTGCGGGCGCAAGCCGGTGGCATCCTCCGGTGGCGGCGGGAGGAGGGGAGGAGGATGGGCTAGGCCCCGGCGGCGGCTAGGGTTGGCGAGCCACCCGAGTCGCTTGAGCGGGGGGCGACGCGGGGGCGTTACGCGGGGGCGTTTCACGAGATGGTTATCTCTCGTGAGACCTGAGTTTGATCTCGCTAGCGCTCCATTTTTCCTTCTCTGTTTGTTTTAGTTAACTCTGCGTGAATGGACTCATTTTCACTGTTACATGTCGCAAGTAGATATTAGCACAAGACATTTATAATGCTATACACACTAAGAAAGATGCACGCTAATTGTTTTCCCTTCAAATTTCTTGATGTCACCGCACAACCCTGACAAAATGCAGCTTAGAAGCCTTAGCTCACAACCTTGCTCAACATCAGATAAATAGAATACAATGCTAAAGCATGAGCATGGATGTTTGGCTCTTTATATTTTCAAGAATAAATTTGCAGCTCCGACATGTAGATGTTGCATCCGTGTAGTTTTCATTTATATGTCCCTATATAGTTCCCAGGATGGTCAAGTAATAATCGAAATAAATGGTGCTGCGGTTGATTACCACCATCCTGCTGCAAAAAAAATCTCTCATGGCTTCGTGTAAATCAAATTATTTCGTGCAAATTAAAATTGAAATTGTTATAAATCATAGTGAAAAGGGTGTACTGATAAAATATACTTTAGCACAAAAATACTCCATAGGAAAAAGAAGGAATTAGAACAACAGCCCAGATGAACGCCTTTTCCTTGTACTGCGTGATTACCGTAAACATTAGGACCTGCTTCTAAAATACTGGATCGAACCTGGACATGCAAAGAGGTAATAACAATTAACGTAGAAAAGCAAGGAAATATATTTTGAACCTGAACATGCGAAGAGGTTATAAAATCCTGAATCAAACCTGAACATGCAAAGAGGTTATAAAATCCTGAACCTGAACCTGAACATAGGAAAAGGAATTATATTTTGAAGTGAAAGGAATGCCATAGCACACTTAAGGGAAAACAGAGAAGAGCTGTCAAGCAGCACGTAGTATCCCATCTCCAGGAGTGATGCCGGTGTTTGTCTGAAGGTTTGGTCAAAAGGAAGGACCTAGGAAAGAGCGCCTCTTCTTCCTCTTCCACGGCACGCCATGCCGAAAGCTTTGCCGAGCTCCACGCAAGAGCAAAGGGAGGAGGCACTGAGGGGATGCACGATAAGCAGTGGCAAGATTCTTGGTGCTGCTGCGATGAGGCAGGGTGGGTGCGGAACGCAGCCGCGGGCGGGCAAAGTCGATGCGGACGGTCGGAGTGGCCGGCCAGGCGAAGCCATTGTGGACACGCAGGAGGTGCCGCGGGCATGCAGATGCACCGTCCAAGCACGACATCATGGTCGGGGGAAGCCGAGGCGGGGCACCAAGGGGGCGCTGCGGGTGCCGGCGACGTGCGCCGGGCGTGTGGCGACGCCGTCCAGGAGCGGTGTGGTGGCGCGACATCCAGCAATATTGGCTAGCTTATGAGGTGACACACACCAGAAATTAACGGAGCTGGAGAAGGGATACCTAGTTGTGCTGATGACGACTGGAATGAAGAAGATGATAAGGAGGAGAAGAACCATCGGGTTCACAGATTGAAAAACCAAAAGGGGCCTGATTTGATGCTTTTGTTTATAACTTAACTAATAATCCCAAATTTGTACAAACTAAACAACGACCTTAATCTACATGTGTGCGTCAGAATACGAGAACGCAGAAGAAGCTTCGGTGAGGAGAGATTTTGTGGAACGGGGGCGGGGCAGCCATGATCTAAGACTTCAACGCCATGTCACCTGGTCGTCGTCCCGCATCGTTCCTTTCGTCACGGGAGGATAGTGTGACTATGCGAGTGCTGCTGGGTGGGGAATATTAAGGGGAGGGGAGGGGAGAAGAAGCGTGTTACAGGAAGACGGACAGATATCATGGAGAAGAGAAAGATGTAAGAACGTGGGTGTTTATTTGAGAATCACTGAGGAGACGAAGTGAACCTAGTATACGGAATACAAATAGAGTTGCTAATCAGAGATTGATTCCACTCATGTTGAAACCTAATGATTCACTGACTTTTTTGCCAAGGTGGAGGCTACATGTTGAGAGAACAATGACGTGGCATCATGATGATGTGGACGGTGCATGATGAGAGAATTGAGAGTAGTGGGAGCAACTTCTTAAGAATGGTAGATACGCCAAGCTTGTTTTGCCAACGTTGCCAGGTTGAAACAATGAATATCCCAAAATCCAACCCACCCTTGATTTTTTGGGTACATACATTTTCCACCAAGCCATCCAATGCATCCGCTTATGATTGTCCTCGCCCCCAACCAAAAATGAAACATCGTGATTCCCTTGCAATTTTTTTAGGAATTTTAAAGACGGACATCGCATAGGTGGGGATCACTTGTACAACAGATTCAGGAGGATTTCCTTCCCTCCGACAAATAAAAGTTTTTCTTTCCATCCACTTAACTTCATGATGATACGGTCAATCAAGTACTGACAACAGTTAGACTTGTCCATACCCACATTAGCCGGTAGCCCCAAATATTTATCATTCGGAGCTTCAGTAATAATATTGAGAGTGGTACAAAGCTGCTCCCTCATATCCACTCTTGTATTGGGGCTGAAAAGTATGCTTGATTTATCAACACTCACCATTTGCTCGGAGGTTGTACAATACGAATCTAGAATGGCTTTTGAAGCCTCGACATTGTGTATGTTGGCTTTCATCAGGATCAATGAGTCATCCGCAAATAGAAGATCCGTAATAGATGGAGCCTCTCTACATTCCTTCACACCTTCAAGTTTCCCACTCTCCTCCACATGTGACAAGAGAACGGTCAGACCCTCAGTACATAACAAAAATAAATAAGGAGATAACGTTCTCCTTGTCGTAATCCTTTGGACGGTTTAGAACTCTCAGTTTCTTCCATATTAAACCTAACCCGGTATTCAACGGTGGAAACACATTGCATAACAAAATTGACCCAACTCTCTTGGAAGCCCAATTTCAACATAATCTCCTGCAGGAAAAACCCACTCAACCTGGTCATAAGTTTTATGCATGTAAAGTTTGATGGACACAATCCTTCCTTTCCTTCCCTCTTATTTTTTTATTTTGTGAAAACATTCATAAGACACTAAAACATTATCAATAATCATTCTTCCAAGCACAAAAGCACTCTGAGTCGGGCCGATAATTTCTGGAAGAAAAACCTTCAAATGAGATGCCACTATTTTGACATAATCTTGTACAGAACATTACAAAGGCTAATTGGTCTGAACTGGGTTACCTTTTCTGGTGAGGTAACTATTAAGTAAACCACAAAATCTTCATCATAAACCAAATACTCCGAGAAGTCTAATTAAATAATCAAAAGTTCAAAACCCGTGCTCTACTATTAGCTCTAAGTAAGCCATCCAGTCTTAATTAATAAGCTAAAGAATTGGTAGGCTCGAGTCATAGTGGTGGATGCATAGAAAAGGTCGAGGTTCGTCTCGTCGCAAGGGTTCCCCATGCCCACCCATAACTTGGAGGCTCTGTCCAATCAAACCATATCCACCTCAACTTAAGAGCTTGCGCAAATTTTTCGGCATTGAGGACTCAAAGCCCACCTCTCTCATAAGGACGGCAAACCAAATTAAAATTGACTTTGCATTTCACAATCATGGTCTTGTCTGAGCCAGACCAAAGGAAGGTGCGTTGATGTTTTTTGGTGTTGTGGATGGTGCTCGGGGGAACAATGAGTAGCGTGATGTAGTAGATCACTTGGGAGGAAATCACAGCTTTCACAACGCCGTGCGGCCAATGGTAGTGATGTTATTTCCATCCCATGGAATGCACTTAACCGCCACCTTGTCTTCAAAGAATCAAAAGTACACTGTTCTAAGTTGCCACACCAAGCGGGGGAGGCCCAAATATCTCATCGGGAAGGAGGTTCTCTTGGCCGAAATTATTTGGAGGATTGCCCGGAGGTTAAGGTGGCCACATCTAATGGGAAAGACGAAACTCTTGAAGAAGTTGGTAGCAAGGACGGTAACCTCTCCAAAATAGCCCAAGATAAGGGAGACGTTATCAATACCACTCTTTATGGGAGCCGTGAACACCGCTGCATCGTCAGCGTAGAGCGAGGTTCTCACCGCGGCGCCACGACCCCAGACCATGGGAAGTAATCCGTTACTAGTAGCCAAGTTGAGGATGTGTTGAAGCGGGCCAATTGCAATAACGAAGAGGAGGAGCGAAAGCGGGTCCCCCTGATGAAGCCCCCTCCCATGCCAAATAGGAGGGTCAGTCACCCCATTCAAAAGGATCCGCGAGGTTTAAGTGGCCAGAAGCGCGATGACCCAATTACTAATTTCGCGTGAAGCCTTTTCTTTGTAGTAAGTCAAGGATGATCTTTGACATGCATGTATCATTCTGCTTATATCATTATGATTTTAATATATACATGCATGTATCATTATGCTTATATATCCGCCCCTGATCATGGCGAGGCCCAAACAAAAGCAGTATATGGGCTATCTTTGACATGGCAAGTAATGTGTTGTGGTTGTCATAAAAGGAGATAGTATTAACTTATTGCTCTAACATCAATAGAAGATGTTTGATATGTCAGCTTATATCTCAAAGGCAAAGTATAGAACACTGAATGAATATTAAAAAAATATGCAAAACATCAAAGCATGTACTCTTAATTAATGGATAAATATTTTGGTCGAACAATCGCATGCATAGTAAAGCATGTAAATAATTCACATTTTTAGAATTAATAGGAAGGCAATAACATAGTTTTTTTTGAATCGTTTGGATTGCTTACCACATGTGTCACGTGGTAGCAAAAACATAGTTTGAATTCCATGATCGAGAGATAGCATTGTCATAATTTTTTCTTAGTTCTACGCATGTACCACGAGCACTAATACTTAACTACAATAGTCAGCTAATGCTACGTATGTACTGTACCAAACAACTCCAACTGCGCAATACACACATACCTGAGAGCAGTCTAACAGTGACCTATTAATATTTTCGGCTCCACTTCACTGGACCAAACCACGTGGGAAATACATTATTCGAGGCATGGCCTTGATGCTAAAAAATTTCAGCCATGGCTGGTGTCGTTTGATTAACCGGTGCCTTTTCAACTACCGTTCATATGTATGTTGTAGCGTCTCCATCTTAAGTATTATACTGCCAGTTTAGCTTTAGTCGATGTTTAAGTGGACACTAACAATCATCCAATCTGATCACTAGACTTCATTTCAATATAAAGGGACATAATATCTTCCTCGGATGGCTGTAAAGTTGAAAAAAATTATGCCTTAGTCGGCTGAGAAATATTCACTCCCATTCTATTTCCATATAAGCTTTGGTGATCCAAGACGCAACATTTTTGGATCAACTCTTACACGAAACGACGACAAAAATGTAGGAAAACGTTCCATGGAGACGGTCTCCACGCCCACTCCTGTGCATACCCGACCTCAGCATCCGACGGCATCCAAGGGAGTAAGTTGTCATCAACCATCTTCAAAGTTAAAATTCACGACATGGCATGGAATAGTTCACATTATTATGCATTTATAAATCTCACAACAGTTATTGTAGTTGCCTTCCAATGATTGCTCATATCTCAAAACGAGAGCCAAGTCAATGAAAACAAAACAAAATGTTGCTAAAATATCAAAGCACGTAGCCTTTCACATTATTATTGAGGACATACATTTTGGTTGCACACACACACACACATACCTTTTTGGCTTCTGCATCGAGTGATGCACACAACCTTAGCAGTCACATAATCATGACAATAATCAAGATGTCAGAATGTAAGATTAGATCCTCTCAGCTTCTCCTCAACAATGCCATCCAGCTTCTCTGCCATCTCAATGGTCAAGTGGTTTGCCCAGTCACCAACCTTGGCAGTCCTAAAGAAGGAAGAATTCTCCATCGGCACCCTGCCAATCCTATCAGATACCCCGGATGAGTTGACTGGTATGCTTTTGAGCTTATCGAAGCTAAACAAGTGCACGACATCCTCCACGACCCCACATCGCACCTCCTCCTCCATGAAGGGAACACGGAGGAACTCGGCGAGCATCTTGACATGCTCGACCAGTTGGGCCATCATCTCATCATACTTCAAGAAGAGAACTCTATCGTTGTTTGATATGCTTTCCTTCCAGAACCCGAGATTATGTTCCCATATAGGCCCATACGAGGATTCCCCCTTGGAAAACAACTCAAATGCTTTATCTATGGAGTAGTTCGTGTTTACGTTATAGATGAAGTGCCATAAGGACACGAGCACATCCTTGGGACTGCGGCATAAGTACACAACTCGGGAACCGAGGGTCGCCACGCACGGAGGGAGCAACGTGACTGATACGTCTCCGTCGTATTTATAATTTTTGATTGTTCCATGCCAATATTCTACAACTTTTACATACTTTCGGCAACTTTTTATACTATTTTTGGGACTAACATATTGATCCAGTGCCCAGTGCCAGTTCATGTTTGTTGCATGTTTTTTGTTTTGCAGAAAACCCATATCAAACGGAGTCCAAACGGGATAAAAACTTACAGAGATTTTTTTTGGAATATATGTGAATTTTGGGAAGTGGAATCAACGCGAGACGATGCCCGAGGGGCCCATGAGGGTGAGGGGCGCGCCCTGGGTCCTCGTGGACACTCTGTAAGGCAGTTGCTGCCCTTCTTTCGCCGCAAGAAAGCTAATATCCGGATAGAAATCGTCTTAAAATTTCAGCCCAATCGGAGTTACGGTTCTCCGGGAATTTAAGAAACGGTGAAAGGGCAGAATCTGGAAGCGGAGAAACAGAAGGAAACAGAGAGAGATCCAATCTCGGAGGGGCTCCCGCCCCTCCGCCGCCATGGAAGCCAAGGATCAGAGGGGAAACCCTTCTCCCATCTAGGGGGAAGGTCAAGGAAGAAGAAGAAGAAGGGGGGCTCTCTCCCCCTCTCTCCCGGTGGCGCCGGAACGCCGCCGGGGCCATCATCGCGACAACGATCTACACCAACAACTTCACCTCTGTCATCACCAACTCTTCCCCCCTCTATGCAGTGCTGTACCCCCTCTTTTACCCGCTGTAATCTCTACTTAAACATGGTGCTCAACACTATATATTATTTCCCAATGATGTATGGCTATCCTATGATGTTTGAGTAGATCCGTTTTGTCCTATGGGTTAATTGATGATCGTGATTGGTTTGAGTTGCATGTTTTATTATTGGTGCTGTCCTATGGTGCTCTCCGTGTCGCGCAAGCGTGAGGGATCCCCGCTGTAGGGTTTGCAATATGTTCATGATTTGCTTATGGTGGGTGGCGTGAGTGACAGAAGCACAGACCCGAGTAAGTAGGTTGTTTGCGTATGGGAGTAAAGAGGACTTGATGCCTTATAATGCTATTGTTGGGTTTTACCTTAATGATATTTAGTAGTTGCGGATGCTTGCTAGAGTTCCAATCATAAGTGCATATGATCCAAGAAGAGAAAGTATGTTAGCTTATGCCTCTCCCTCAAATAAAATTGCAATAATGATTACCGGTCTAGTTATCGATTGCCTAAGGACAAATAACTTTCTCGTGATAAAAAGCTCTCTACTAAAACTAACTTAGTTGTGTCTTTATCTAAACAGCCCCTAGCTTTTATTTACGTGCTCTTTATTATCTTGCAAACCTAGCCTAGAACACCTACAAAGCACTTCTAGTTTCATACTTGTTTTAGGTAAAGCGAATGTTGAGCGTGCGTAGAGTTGTATCGGTGGTCGATAGAACTTGAGGGAATATTTGTTCTACCTTTAGCTCCTCGTTGGGTTCGACACTCGTACTTATCGAAAGAGGCTACAATTGATCCCCTATACTTGTGGGTTATCAAGACCTTTTTCTGGCGCCGTTGCCCGGGAGCCACAGTGTGGGGTGAATATTCTTGTGTGTGCTTGTTTGCTTTATCACTAAGTAGTTTATTTTCTATTCTAAGTTTTTCTCTATCTTTAGTTATGGATATGGAACACGAAATACCAAAAAAAATTAGGTGTACTTGCTACTCATGGAGATGGGGAACCTCCTAAAACCCTCGATGCTCATTATGTGAAAGATATTATGCACTACTTTAATAATCCTGAGAAAACCCCATTCAATTATATAATGGGAGACACGTTGGCTCAACGTGAATACTTTAGGGATTATCGCTGGACTCAAAAAGGGAAACTATTATGGGATCAAATTTATATGTTGCATTGGTATGCTCGGCAACTATGCTTGAGATATGATTATACTTGTTGCTCTAGGATGAAGGCTCCACACCTTCCCTTTTCATGCAAATTTAATGATAATGAAACCTTACTTCTTATGCTAGAGGTATATATGATTACTATGATGTGGAACGAATAGAAGAATTTGTTGCTTTTAAGGGTGCATGTGAAATTGAATCTTTGTTTAAAGAGTTTGAAGATTTTGATGATTCAGTTTATAGACCTGAAAATTTAGCTATCCTTAAATATTTCTATGAGAATTATAATACAATTATGATATTGATGAATTTATTGAGAAAATCTCCGCTGTCCGAGAAGAGACTAATATTTTGCAGGAGTCTATGGAAGAAGAAATTGATGAAACTGTGAGCTCATTGGATGAAAAAGATGATGAGGAGAGCGAAGAACAAAAGGAGGAAGAGCGGATTAGCTACCCGTGCCCACCTTCTAATGAGAGTAACCCTCCAACTCATACATTGTTTAATGTCCCTTCGTTCTTACCGAAGGATGAATGCCATGATAATTGCTATGATCCCGTTGATTCGTTTGAAATATCCCTTTTTGATGAACTTGATGCTTGCTATTCTTGTGGCCAAGATGCCAACATGAATTATGCTTATGGAGATGAACTTGATATTGTTCCTTATGTTAAACATGAAATTGTTGCTATTGCACCCACACATGATAGTCCTATTATCTTTTTGAATTCTCCAAACTACACTATATCGAAGAAGTTTGCACTTATTAAGGATTAGATTGATGGGTGGCCTTTTACTGTTGCACATGATAATTTTTATGAATATAATATGCATGTGCTTGCTGCTCCTACTCGTTTCCAACACGATAAAATTGCAAGAAACTTCTTATGCCATGCATTGGCCTTTACTTGATGTGCATGAATTGTTCTTGTATGACATGCCGATGCATAGGAAGAGTGTTAGACTTCATCATTGCTTGATATATGTTGCTTTGTGCTCACTACTAAATGCCAAATCATTGCTAATTCAATTTGGCTTTGATATACCTTGGGATCCGGGTGGATTCATTACTTGAGCACCTTATGCCTAGCTTAATGGCTTTAAAGAAAGCGCTGCCAGGGAGACAACCCGGAAGTTTTAGAGAGTCATTTATTCCTGTTGAGTGCTTTTATAGAGTTTAAAAACAAAAAAATAAAGAGGGGAACGCAAAACTTTTCAAAAAAGGAAGGTGAAAGTGAGAGAGACAAGCATTGTTGAAGTGGGGGAGCACCTTGAACTTTGTTCATGCTCATGGAAACTTTGTGAATCTTGATTACAGAAAGTTTTCAAAAAAAATAATTATCCCCTTGTACAATTCCATTGTATTATAAAAATAATGTGCCAAGAGTTGCCTTTAGGATGATTAGATTGCTTGTTGGTTTGTGCGGTGTAGAAACAGAAACTTTGGCTGTAGCGCGTGAATTTTCATTTTTTACTGGAATGTCAAACGTTTCTGAAACTTTTTGCATAGTCTTGCCATACAAATTGTTTACGTTGTCCTAATTTTTCAGAATTTTTGGAGTACCAGAAGTATGGTAGTGTTCAGATTACTACAGACTGTCCTGTTTAAGACAGATTCTGTTTTTGATGCATTATGTTGCTTGTTTTGATGAAACTATCGATCCTATCGGTGGTATAAGCCATGAAAAAATTATATTACAGTAGCTACAATGAAAAAACAAAATATGAATTGGTTTGCAACAGTATTTATAGTAGTGATTTGCTTTATTATACTAACGGATCTTACCGAGCTTTCTGTTGTGTTTTGTGTGGATGAAGTGATCAAAGATCGAGGAGGTCTCGATATGAGGAGAAGGAGGAGAGGCAAGAGCTCAAGCTTGGGGATGCCCAAGGCACCCCAAGTAAATATTCAAGGAGACTCAAGCGTCTAAGCTTGGGGATGCCCAGGAAGGCATCCCATCTTTCTTCAACAAGTATCGGTATGTTTTCGGTTTCGTTTCGTTCATGTGATATGTGCGAATCTTGGAGCGTCTTTTGCATTTAGTTTTCACTTTTCTTTGATGCACCATGCTGGTATGAGATAGTCCATGGTTGATTTATAGAATGCTCATTCCACTTCACTTATATCTTTTGAGTATGGCTTTATAGAATGCTTCATGTGCATCACATATATCATTTGAAGTTTGGATTACCTGTTTCCCTACACATAGAAAACCGCCATTTGTAGAATGCTCTTTTGCTTCACTTATATTTGTTAGATCTTGGGCATATCTTTTGTAGAAAGAACTAAACTCTCTTGCTTCACTTATATCTATTTAGAGAGATGACAGGAATTGGTCATTCACATGGTTAGTCATAAAATCCTACATAAAACTTGTAGATCACTGAATATGATATGTTTGATTCCTTGCAATAGTTTTGCGATATAAAGGTGGTGATATTAGAGTCATGCTAGTGAGTAATTGTGGATTCGTAGAAATACTTGTGTTAAAGTTTGTGATTACCGTAGCATGCACGTAAGGTGAACCGTTATGTGATGAAGTCGGAGCATGATTTATTTTTTGATTGTCATCCTTTGTGTGGAGGTCGGGATCGCGCGATGGTTAACTCCTACCAACCCTTCCCCTAGGAGCATGCATGTAGTACTTTGTTTCGATGGCTAATAATTTTTTGCAATAAGTATGTGAGTTCTTTATGACTAATGTTGAGTCCATGGATTATACGCACTCTCACCCTTCCATCATTGCTAGCCTCTTCGGTACCGTGCATTGCCCTTTCTCACCTCGAGAGTTGGTGCAAACTTCGCCGGTGCATCCAAACCCTGTGATATGATACGCTCTATCACACATAAGCCTCCTTATATCTTTCTCAAAACAGCCACCATACCTACCTATCATGGCATTTCCATAGCCATTCCGAGATATATTGCCATGCAACTTCCATCATCATCATATACATGACTTGACAATTCATTGTCATATTGCTTTGCATGATCTTAAGATAGCTAGCATGATGTTTTCATGGCTTGTCCGTTTTTCTGATGTCATTGCTACACTAGATCATTGCACATCCAGGTACACCGCCGGAGGCATTCATATAGAGTCATATCTTTGTTCTAGATATTGAGTTGTAATTCTTGAGTTGTAAGTAAATAGAAGTGTGATGATCATCATTATTAGAACATTTTCCCGTGTGAGGAAATAAAAAAGGCCAAAGAAGCCAATGAGAAAAAAGAGAGGCCAAAGAAGCCAAAAAAGAGAGAAAAAGAGAGAAGGGGCAATGCTACTATCCTTTACCACACTTGTGCTTCAAAGTAGCACCATGTTCTTCATAGAGAGAGTCTCCTATGCTTTCACTTTCATATACTAGTGGGAATTTTTCATTATAGAACTTGGCTTGTATATTCCGATGATGGGCTTCCTCAAATGCCCGAGGTCTTCATGAGCAAGCAAGTTGGATGCACACCCACTTAGTTTCCAGTTTGAGCTTTCATACACTTATAGCTCTTAGTGCATCCGTTGCATGGCAATCCCTACTCCTCACATTGACATCAATTGATGGGCATCTCCATAGCCCGTTGATTAGCCGCGTCGATGTGAGACTTTCTCCTTTTTGTCTTCTCTACACAACCTCCACCATCATATTCTATTCCACCTATAGTGCTATATCCATGGCTCACGCTCATGTATTGCGTGAAAGTTGAAAAAGTTTGAGAATACTAAAGTATGAAATAATTGCTTGGCTGAAACCGGGGTTGTGCATGATTTGAATATTTTGTGTGACGAAGATGGAGCATAGCCAGACCATATGATTTTGTAGGGATAACTTTCTTTGGCCATGTTATTTTGAAAAGACATGATTGCTTTATTAGTATGCTTGAAGTATTATTGTCTTAATGTCAAATGATAGACTATTGCTTTAAATCACTCGTGTCTTAATATTCATGCCATGATTAGATTACATGATCAAGATTATGCTAGGTAGCATTCCACATCAAAAATTATCTTTTTTATCATTTACCTACTCGAGGACGAGCAGGAATTAAGCTTGGGGATGCTGATACGTCTCCATCATATCTATAATTTTTGATTGTTCCATGCCAATATTCTACAACTTTTACATACTTTTGGCAACTTTTTATACTATTTTTGGGACTAACATATTGATCCAGTGCCCAGTGCCAGTTCCTGTTTGTTGCATGTTTTTGTTTCGCAGAAAATCCATATCAAACGGAGTCCAAACGGGATAAAAACTTACGGAGATTTTTTTTGGAATATATGTGAATTTTGGGAAGTGGAATCAACGCGAGACGATGCCCGAGGGGCCCATGAGGGTGAGGGGCGCGCCCCAGGGAGTAGGGCGTGCCCTGGGCCCTCGTGGCCACTCCATAAGGCCGTTGGCACCCTTCTTTCACTGCAAGAAAGCTAATATCCGGATAGAAATCGTGTTAAAATTTCAGCCCAATCGAAGTTACGGATCTCCGGGAATTTAAGAAACGGTGAAAGGGCAAAATCTGGAAGCGCAGAAACAGAAGGAAACAGAGAGAGATCCAATCTCAGAGGGGCTCCCGCCCCTCCGCCGCCATGGAAGCGAAGAACCAGAGGGGAAACCATTCTCCCATCTAGGGGGAAGGTCAAGGAAGAAGAAGAAGAAGGGGGGCTCTCCCCCCTCTCTCCCGGTGGCACCGGAACGCCGTCGGGGCCATCATCGCGACAATGATCTACACCAACAACTTCACCGCTGTCATCACCAACTCTTCCCCCCTCTATGCAGCGGTGTAACCCCTCTTTTACCCGCTGCAATCTCTACTTAAACATGATGCTCAACGATATATATTATTTCCCAATGATGTATGGCTATCCTATGATGTTTGAATAGATCCGTTTTGTCCTATGGGTTAATTGATGATCGTGATTGGTTTGAGTTGCATGTTTTATTATTGGTGTTGTCCTATGGTGCTCTCCGTGTCGCGCAAGCATGAGGATCCCCGCTGTAGGGTTTGCAATATGTTCATGATTTGCTTATGGTGGGTGGCGTGAGTGACAGAAGCACAGACCCAAGTAAGTAGGTTGTTTGCGTATGGGAGTAAAGAGGACTTGATGCCTTATAATGCTATGGCTGGGTTTTACCTTAATGATATTTAGTAGTTGCGGATGCTTGCTAGAGTTCCAATCATAAGTGCATATGATCCAAGAAGAGAAAGTATGTTAGCTTATGCCTCTCCCTCAAATAAAATTGCAATAATGATTACCGGTCTAGTTATCGATTGCCTAAGGACAAATAACTTTCTCGTGACAAAAAGCTCTCTACTAAAACCAACTTAGTTGTGTCTTTATCTAAAAAGCCCCTAGCTTTTATTTACGTGCTCTTTATTATCTTGCAAACCTAGCCTAGAACACCTACAAAGCACTTCTAGTTTCATACTTGTTTTAGGTAAAGCGAATGTTGAGCGTGCGTAGAGTTGTATCGGGGGTCGATAGAACTTGAGGGAATATTTGTTCTACCTTTAGCTCTTCGTTGGGTTCGACACTCTTACTTATTGAAAGAGGCTACAATTGATCCCCTATACTTGTGGGTTATCAGTGACCGGCATATGGGTGGAGAGGAGCCTTGGGGAGGGGAGCTTCTCGAGATCAGCGAGAGGGTGGAGCTGACGGTAGGGCATCTCGAGAAATGGCACGAGGTCCTGCGGGTGGTAGGTGAGCAGCGGGTGGTCGGCGCCGATGACGGTGTGGCGAAAGAGGTTGGTGATGGTGAAGGCGAGGGCCTTGAGCCAGGTGGTGCCGCACTTTGGGTACGTAACG
The DNA here is from genome assembly GCF_002575655.3 of Aegilops tauschii subsp. strangulata. Classification (NCBI taxonomy): domain Eukaryota; kingdom Viridiplantae; phylum Streptophyta; class Magnoliopsida; order Poales; family Poaceae; genus Aegilops; species Aegilops tauschii. Next base: position 546,338,990 of record NC_053037.3, on the reverse strand, counting down.
AGGAGGATGTCATCGGGGCGCGCCTTGAACTGCCCCTGCACGATCTTGATGCTCTGCACGGCCGGGGGTCTCAGCTAGCGGCCTTGATACAGCACCCAGAAACCTTCTCGAGATCAGCGTTTTCGGCCGTTGGATTGCGCCCTCGGTCGATCTCGCCCGTTGGATCGAAAACAAGACCGCTGCAATAAACAATATGCGCCCCAGTCGTGCCACCACGCGTAAATAGCCTGCCCCGCCGGGGGCATTTTCGTCATTTCACTCACAGGGGGTATAAAAGGGTCGGCTCGCGTGGAGACCACCCTAGCCGGCTCCCCTCCCGGATGCCTCCTCTCCCTTCCCCTCCCATGCGCCTCCTCTCCTCCTTCCTAGCCGCCGCCCGACCTCCTCCTTCCACCCCTCCGGTCGGCTCCTCTCCCGCTCGCGCCGCCTCCTCCTCCCCACCAGCGCCTCCCTCTGCTCCTTCCCCGCCTTCGCCCGGCCTCCTCCTTCCACCCCTCCGATCGGGCACCGCCCAAACCCTAACGCCCCGCCCTGGGTCGTGCGCCACCTCCGCCGCCAGCAGGAGGGGGCCGCGGCGGCCGCCGCGCAGCCCGACAACCAGGAGCTCCCCGGCGAGCAGCCGTTCCCGTACTAGAAGAAGCTGAGGAATCCACTAAAGGAAATATGCCCTAGAGGCAATAATAAAGTTTTTATTTATATTTCCTTATATCATGATAAATGTTTATTATTCATGCTAGAATTGTATTAATCGGAAACTTAGTACATGTGTGAATACATAGACAAACATAGTGTCACTAGTATGCCTCTACTTAACTAGCTCGTTAATCAAAGATGGTTAAGTTTCCTAGCCATAGACATGAGTTGTTTGATGAACGGGATCACATCATTAGGGAATGATGTGATTGACTTGACCCATTCAGTTAGCTTAGCACTTGATCGTTTAGTATGTTGCTATTGCTTTCTTCATGACTTATACATGTTCCTATGACTATGAGATTATGCAACTCCCGAATACCGGAGGAACACTTTGTGTGCTATCAAACATCAAAACGTAACCGGGTGATTATAAAGATGCTCTACAGGTGTCTCCAATGGTGCTTGTTGAGTTGGCATAGATCGAGATTAGGATTTGTCACTCTGATCGTCCGAGAGGTATCTCTGGGCCCTCTCGGTAATGCACATCACTATAAGCCTTGCAAGCAATGTGACTAATGAGTCAGTCACGGGATGATGCATTATGGAACGAGTAAAGAGAGTTGCCGGTAACGAGATTGAACTAGGTATTGAGATACCGACGATCGAATCTCGGGCAAGTAACATACCGATGACAAAGGGAACAACGTATATTGTTATGCGGTTTGACCGATAAAGATCTTCGTAGAATGTGTGGGAGAAAATATGAGCATCCAGGTTCCGCTATTGGTTATTGACCGAAGACGTGTCTCGGTCATGTCTACATAGTTCTCGAACCCGTTGGGTCCGCACGCTTAACATTCGATGACGATCGATATTATGAGTTTATGTGTTTTGATGTACCGAAGGTAGTTCGGAGTCCCGTATGTGATCACGGACATGACGAGGAGTCTCAAAATGGTCGAAACATAAAGATTGATATATTGGACGGCTATATTCGGACACCGGAAGTGTTCCAGGTGATTTCGGATAAAACCAAGGTAAAGTAGCGTAAGTATTTCCCTCAGTTTTTGAGAACCAAGGTATCAATCCAGTAGGAGACCACTCTCGAGTCCCACGCACCTACACAAACAAATAAGAACCTCGCAACCAACACGATAAAGGGGTTGTCAATCCCTTCACGGTCACTTACGAGAGTGAGATCTGATAGATATGATAAGATAATATATTGGGTATTTTTATGATAAAGAGAAACAAAGATGCAAAGTAAAATAAACGGCAATAGAAATAGCTAAGAGTTGGAAGATTAATATGATGGAAAATAGACCCCGGGGCCATAGGTTTCACTAGTGGCTTCTCTCAAGATAGCATAAGTATTACGGTGGGTAAACGAATTACTGTCGAGCAATTGATAGAATTGAGCATAGTTATGAGAATATCTAGGTATGATAATGTATATAGGCATCACGTCCGTGACAAGTAGACCGAAACGATTCCGCATCTACTACTATTACTCCACACATCGACCGCTATCCAGCATGCATCTAGAGTATTAAGTTCATAAGAACAGAGTAATGCTTTAAGCAAGATGACATGATGTAGAGGGATAAACTCATGCAATATGATATAAACCCCATCTTTTTATCCTCGACGGCAACAATACAATACGTGCCTTGCTGCCCCTGCTGTCACTGGGAAAGGACACCACAAGATTGAACCCAAAGCTAAGCACTTCTCCCATTGTAAGAAAGATCAATCTAGTAGGCCAAACCAAACTGATAGTTCGAAGAGACTTGCAAAGATAACCAATCATACATAAAAGAATTCAGAGGAGATTCAAATATTGTTCATAGATAAACTTGATCATAAACCCACAATTCATCGGATCTCGACAAACACACCGCAAAAGAAGATTACATCGAATAGATCTCCAAGAAGATCGAGGAGAACTTTGTATTGAGATCCAAAGAGAGAGAAGAAGCCATCTAGCTAATAACTATGGACCCGAAGGTCTGAGGAAAACTACTCACACATCATCGGAGAGGCTATGGTGTTGATGTAGAAGCCCTCCGTGATCAATGCCCCCTCCAGCGGAGCGCCGGGAAAGGCCCCAAGATGGGATCTCACAGGTACAGAAGGTTGCGGCGGTGGAAATAGGGTTTTGGCTCCGTATATGATGTTACCAGGGTATATGGGTATATATAGGAGGAAGAAGTACGTCGGTGGAGCAACGAGGGGCCCACGAGGGTGGAGGGCGCGCCCAGGGGGGTAGGTGCCCCCCTACCTTGTGGCTTCCTCGTCTGTTGCTTGACGTCCACTCCAAGTCCTCTGGATCACGTTTGTTCCGAAAATCACGTTCCCGAAGGTTTCATTCCGTTTGGACTTCGTTTGATTTTCTTTTTCTGCGAAACACAGAAATTGGCAAAAAAACAGCAATTTGGGCTGGGCCTCCGGTTAATAGGTTAGTCCCAAAAATAATATAAAAGTGCATAAATAAGCCCATTAAACATCCAAAACAGAATATATAATAGCATGGAACAATCAAAAATTATAGATACGTTGGAGACGTATCAAGCATCCCCAAGCTTAATTCCTGCTCGTCCTCGAGTAGGTAAATGATAAAAACAGATTTTTGATGTGGAATGCTACTTAGCATAATTTTCAATGTAACTCTCTTAATTGTAGTATGAATATTTAGATCCGAAAGATTCAAGATAAAATTTAATATTGACATAAAAGTAATAATATTTCAAGCATACTAACTAAGCAATTATGTCTTCTCAAAATAACATGGCCAAAGAAAGTTCATCCCTACAAAATCATATAGGTTGGTCATGCTCCATTTTCGTCACACAAGAATGCTCCCATCATGGACAACCCCGATGACAAGCCAAGCAATTGTTTCATACTTTAGTAATCTCAAACTTTTTTCAACTTTCACGCAATACATGGGAGTGAGCCATGGATATAGCACTATGGGTGGAATAGAATATAATGATGGGGGTTATGTGGAGAAGACAAAAAAAGGAGAAAGTCTCACATCAACGCGGCTAATCAACAGGCTATGGAGATGCCCATCAATGGATGTTAATGTGAGGAGTAGGGATTGCCATGCAACGGATGCACTAGAGCTATAAATGTATGAAAGCTCAACAAAAGAAACTAAGTGGGTGTGCATCCAACTTGCTTGCTCACGAAGACCTAGGGCATTTGAGGAAGCCCATTGTTGGAATATACAAGCCAAGTTGTATAACGAAAAATTCCCACTAGTATATGAAAGTGACAAAACAAGAGACTATCTATCATAAGGATCATGGTGCTACTCGGAAGCACAAGTATGGAAAAAAGATAGTAGCATTGCCCCTTTTTTTCCTTTTTTGGGCCTTTTTGTTTTGGCCTTTCTCTTTTTTGGGGACAATGCACTATGAATGATGATCATCACACTTCTATTTATTTACAACTCAATGATTACAACTTGATACTAGAACAAAGTATGACTCTAGATGAATGCCTCCGACGGTGTACCGGGAAATGAATCAAGAGTGACATGTATGAAATAATATGCATGGTGGCTTTGCCACAAATACGATGTCAACTACATGATCATGCAAGGCAATATGACAATGATGAAACGTGTTATCATAAACGGAACGGTGGAAAGTTGCATGGCAATATATCTCGGAATGGCTATGGAAATTCCATAATAGGTAGGTATGGTGGCTGTTTTGAGGAAGATATAAGGAGGCTTATGCGTGATAAAGCATATTGTATCACGGGGTTTGGATGCACCGGCGAAGTTTGTACCAACTCTCAAGGTGAGAAAGGGCAATGCACGGTACCGAAGAGGCTAGCAATGATGGAAGGGTAAGAGTGCGTATAATCCATGGACTCAACATTAGTCATAAAGAACTCACATACTTATTGCAAAAATCTACAAGTCATCAAAAACCAAGCACTACGCACATGCTCCTAGGGGGATAGATTGGTAGGAAAAGACCATCGCTCGTCCTCGACCGCCACTCATAAGGAGGACAATCAAAGAACACCTCATGTTTCAAATTTGTTACACAACGTTTACCATACGTGCATGCTACGGGATTTGCAAACTTCAACACAAGTATTTCTTAAATTCATAACTACTCAACTAGCACAACTTTAATATCACTACCTCCATATCTCAAAACAATCATCAAGCATCAAACTTCTCTTAGTATTCAACACACTCATAAGAAAGTTTTTACTAATCTTGAATACCTAGCATATTAGGACTAATTTCACAATTAAAGCAAATTACCATGCTGTTTTGTAGGACTCTCAAAATAATATAAGTGAAGCATGAGAGAACAATAATTTCTATAAAACAAATCCACCACCGTGCTCTAAAAGATATAAGTGAAGCACTAGAGCAAAAACTATATAGCTAAAAAGATATAAGTGAAGCACATAGAGTATTCTAATAAATTCCGAATCATGTGTCTCTCTCAAAAGGTGTGTACAGCAAGGATGATTCTGGTAAACTAAAAAGCAAAGACTCAAATCATACAAGACGCTCCAAGCAAAACACATATCATGTGGTGAATAAAAATATAGTTCCAAGTAAAGTTACCGATGGACGAAGACGAAAGAGGGGATGCCTTCCGGGGCATCCCCAAGCTTTGGCTTTTTGCTTCCCTTATATTACCTTGGGGTGCCATGGGCATCCCCAAGCTTAGGCTCTTGCCACTCCTTGTTCCATAATCCATCAAATCTTTACCCAAAACTTGAAAACTTCACAACACAAAACTCAACAGAAAATCTCGTGAGCTCCGTTAGCGAAAGAAAACAAAACACCACTTCAAGGTACTGTATTGAACTCATTCTTTATTTATATTGGTGTTAAACCTACTGTATTCCAACTTCTCTATGGTTTATAAACTATTTTACTAGCCATAGATTCATCAAAATAAGCAAACAACACACGAAAAACAGAATATGTCAAAAACAGAACAGTCTGTAGTAATCTGTAACTAACGCAAACTTCTGGAACTCAGACAAATCTACCAAAATATGACGTCCTAGATAATTTGTTTATTGATCTACTGCAATTGGAATCAGTATTTTATCACGTTCTGGTGATTTTTAACAATTGTTTTCGTGAACAGAAAGTTTCTGGAATTTTCAGCAAGATCAAATAACTATCATCCAAGAAGATCCTATAGGTTTAACTTGGCACAAACACTAATTAAAACATAAAAACAAAACTAACCAGAGGCTAGATCAAATATTTATTGAATAAAAGCAAGTAAAATATTGGGTTGTCTCCCAACAAGCGCTTTTCTTTAAAGCCTTTTAGCTAGGCATAGATTTTTTATGATGCTCACAAGAAAGACAAGAATTGAAGCGGAAGAGAGCATCATAAAACACGTGACAAACACATCAAAGTCTAACATACTTCCTATGCATAGGCATATTATAAGTAAACAAATTTGCAAGGCAAGCAAAAACTAGCATATGCAAGGAAGAAGAAAGTGACGATAGCAATCTCAACATGACGAGAGGTAATTTAGTAAGATAAAAGTTTCTACAACCATATTTTCCTCTTTCATAATAATTACATGTAGGATCATAAGAAAATTCAACAATATAGCTATCACATAACATATTCTCTTCGTGATCCACATGCATGCAAAGTTGACACTCTTCTGAAATAGTGGGATTAACATTAACTAAAGTCATGACCTCTCCAAACCCACTTTTATCAAAAATTTCATAAGATTGAAAATTCTCCAAATATGTGGGATCTAAAGTTGACACTCTTCCAAACCCACTTTCAATATTATTGCAAACACTACTATCAATCTCATATTCATCATGGGGCTTAAATAAATTTTCAAGATCATAAGAAGAATCCCCCCAATCATGATCATTGCAACAAGTAGTAGACATAGCAAACTTAGCATCCCCAAGCTTAGGGTTTTGCATATTATAAGCACAATTGACATTAATAGAATTTATACTATCATTTGCAATCATGCTTTTTATTCAAAGATCCATCGTGAATCACTTTATAAAGCACTTCATCACAATTTTCAGATTCACGAATTTCAAGCAAAACCTCATAAAGATAATCTAGTGCACTCAACTCAGTAGCAATAGGTCCATCATAATTGGATCTCTTAAAGAGATTAGCAAGGGGATGAGGATCCATAAACTTTTATCAAGCGAAGATGCAAGCAAAAGGAAGGCACATGGTAACACAAGATCGAACAGAAGGAGGGCGAAGAAAACGGCAAAGGTGAAGTGGGGGAGAGGAAAACGAGAGGCAAATGGCAAATAATGTAATGCGAGGGATAAGAGTTTGTGATGGGTACTTGGTATGTCTTGACTTGTGCGTAGACTCCCCGGCAACGGCGCCAGAAATCCTTCTTGCTACCTCTTGAGCACTGCGTTGGTTTTCTCTTGAAGAGGAAAGGGTGATGCAGTAAAGTAGCGTAAGTATTTCCCTCGGTTTTTGAGAACCAAGGTATCAATCCAGTAGGAGACCACGCTCGAGTCCCACGCACCTACACAAACAAATAAGAACCTCGCAACCAACACGATAAAGGGGTTGTCAATCCCTTCACGGTCACTTACGAGAGTGAGATCTGATAGATATGATAAGATAATATTTTTGGTATTTTTATGATAAAGAGAAATAAAATGCAAAGTAAAATAAACGGCAATAGAAATAGCTAAGTGTTGGAAGATTAATATGATGGAAAATAGACCCGGGGGCCATAGGTTTCACTAGTGGATTCTCTCAAGATAGCATAAGTATTACGGTGGGTAAACGAATTACTGTCGAGCAATTGATAGAATTGAGCATAGTTATGAGAATATCTAGGTATGATCATGTATATAGGCATCACATCCGTGACAAGTAGACCAAAACGATTCTGCATCTACTACTATTACTCCACACATCGACCGCTATCCAGCATGCATCTAGATTATTAAGTTCATAAGAACAGAGTAATGCTTTAAGCAAGATGACATGATGTAGATGGATAAACTCATGCAATATGATATAAACCCCATCTTTTTATCCTCGATGGCAACAATACAATACGTGCCTTGCTGCCCCTGCTGTCACTCGGAAAGGACACCGCAAGATTGAACCCAAAGCTAAGCACTTCTCCCATTGCAAGAATGATCAATCTAGTAGGCCAAACCAAACTGATAATTCGAAGAGACTTGCAAAGATAACCAATCATACATAAAAGAATTCAGAGGAGATTCAAATATTGTTCATAGATAAACTTGACCATAAACCCACAATTCATCGGGTCTCGACAAACACACCGCAAAACAAGATTACATCGAATAGATCTCCAAGAAGATCGAGGAGAACTTTGTATTGAGATCCAAAGAGAGAGAATAAGCCATGTAGCTAAGAACTATGGACCCGAAGGTCTGAGGTAAACTACTCACACATCATCGGAGAGGCTATGGTGTTGATGTAGAAGCCCTCCGTGATCAATGCCCCCTCTGGCGGAGCGCCGGAAAAGGCCCCAAGATGGGATCTCATGGGTACAGAAGGTTGCGGTGGTGGAAATAGGGTTTTGGCTCCGTATATGATGTTTCCAGGGTACGTAGGTATATATAGGAGGAAGGAGTACATCGGTGGAGCAACGTGGGGCCCACGAGGGTGGAGGGTGCGCCCCCTACCTCGTGGCTTCCTCGTTTGTTGCTTGACGTCCACTCCAAGTCCTCTGGATCACGTTTGTTCCGAAAATCACGTTCCCGAAGGTTTCATTCCGTTTGGACTCCGTTTGATATTCTTTTTCTGCGAAACACTGAAATAGGCAAAAAAAACAGCAATTTGGGCTGGGCCTCCGGTTAATAGGTTAGTCCCAAAAATAATATAAAAGTGCATAAATAAGCCCATTAAACATCTAAAACAGAATATATAATAGCATGGAACAATAAAAAATTATAGATACGTTGGAGACGTATCACATGCCCCCTCCCCTTGAGTCTGAATTGGACTAGGAGGGGGGTGGCGCCCCCCCTTTCCTTCCCCTCTCTCACTCCTTCCTTCCCGCTCCTAGTAGGACTAGGAAAGGATGAATCCTACTCCTACTAGGAGGAGGATTCCTCCCCTCCTTGGCGCGCCCTAGGGCCGGCCGGCCTCCCCCCTTGCTCCTTTATATACGGGGGCAGGGGGCACCCTAGAACATACAACAGACATTGTCTTACCCGTGTGTGGTGCCCCCCTCCACCATAATCCACCTCGGTCATATCGTTGCAGTGCTTAGGCGAAGCCCTGCGCCAGTAACTTCATCAACACCGTCACCACACCGTCGTGCTGACAGAACTCTCCCTCGACCTCAACTGGATCAAGAGTTCGTGGGACGTCACCGAGCTAAACGTGTGCAGATCGCGGAGGTGCTGTACTTTCGGTGCTAGGATCGGATGGATCGCGAAGGCGTTTGACTACATCAGCCGCGTCACTTGACGCTTCCGCTTACGGTCTACGAGGGTACGTAGACAACACTCTCCCGCTTGTTGCTATCCACAAATAGATCTTGTGTGTGCGTAGGAATTTTTTTGAAATTACTGCGTTCCCCAACAATGGCATCCGAGTCAGGTTTATGCGTAGATGTTATATGCACGAGTAGAACACAAATGAGTTGTGGGCGATAATAGTCATACTGCTTACCAGAATGTCATACTTTGATTTGGCGGTATTGTTGGATGAAGCGGCCCGGACCGACATTACGCGTATGCTTACGCGAGACTGGTTCTACCGACGTGCTTCGCACACAGGTGGCTGGCGGGTGTCAGTTCTCAAACTTTAGTTGAATCGAGTGTGACTACGCCCGGTCCTTGTTGAAGGTTAAAACATCACACTTGACGAAAAATCATTGTGGTTTTTGATGCGTAGGTAAGAACGGTTCTTGCTCAGCCTGTAGCAGCCACGTAAAACTTGCAACTACAAAGTAGAGGACGTCTAACTTGTTTTTGCAGGGCATGTTGTGATGTGATATGGTTAAGACGTGATTATATAAATTGTTGTATGAGATGATCATGTTTTGTAACACAGTTATCGGCAACTGGCAGGAGCCATATGGTAGAACGTGAATCATATAGTAGATATGATCAACATAGTGATGTTCACGATTGAAAACCACTCCATCTCACGTGATGATCGGACATGGTTTAGTTGATTTGGATCACGCGATCACTTAGATGATTAGAGGGATGTCTATCTAAGTCGGAGTTCTTAAGTAATATGATTAATTGAACTTTAATTTATCATGAACTTAGTACCTGATAGTATTTTGCATGTCTATGTTGTTGTAGATCAATGGCCCATGCTACCGTTCCTTTGAATTTTAATGCGTTCCTTGAGAAAGCTAAGTTGAAAGACGATGGTAGCAATTACACGGACTGGGTCCGTAACTTGAGGATTATCCTCATAGCTATACAGAAGAATTACGTCCTGGAAGCACCGCTAGGTGCAAGACCCGTTGTAGGAGCAACACCGGACGTTGTGAACGTCTGGCAGAGCAAAGCTGATGACTACTCGATAGTTCAGTGTGCCATGCTTTACGGCTTAGAACCGGGACTTCAACGATGTTTTGAACGTTATGGAGCATATGAGATGTTCCAGGAGTTGAAGTTAATATTTCAAGCAAATGCCCGGACTGAGAGATATGAAGTCTCCAATAAGTTCTATAGCTGCAAGATGGAGGAGAATAGTTCTGTCAATGAACATATACTCAAAATGTCTGGGTATAACAACCACTTGATTCAGCTGGGAATTAATCTTCCTGATGATAGTGTCATTGACAGAATTCTTCAATCACTGCCACCAAGCTACAAGAGCTTCGTGATGAACTATAATATGCAAGGGATGAACAGGACAATTCCCGAGCTCTTCGCGATGCTGAAGGCTGCGGAGGTAGAAATCAGGAAGGAGCATCAAGTGTTGATGGTCAACAAGACCACCAGTTTCAAGAAAAAGGGTAAAGGGAAGAAGGGGAACTTCAAGAAGAACGACAAGCAAGTTGCTGCTCAAGTGAAGAAGCCCAAATCTGGATCTAAGCCTGAGACTGAGTGCTTCTACTGCAAAGGGACTGGTCACTGGAAGCGAAACTGCCCCAAGTATTTGGCGGATAAGAAGGATGGCAAGGTGAACAAAGGTACATATGATATACATGTTATTAATGTGTACCTTACTAATGCTCGCAGTAGTGCCTGGGTATTTGATACTGGTTCTGTTGCTAATATTTGCAACTCGAAACAGAGACTACGGATTAAGCAAAGATTGGCTAAGGACGAGGTGACGATGCGCGTGGGAAATGGTTCCAAAGTCGATGTGATCGCCGTCGGCACGCTACCTCTACATCTACCTTCGGGATTAGTTTTAGACCTGAATAATTGTTATTTGGTGCCATCGTTAAGCATGAACATTATATATGGATCTTGTTTGATGCTAGACGGTTATTCATTTAAATCCGAGAATAATGGTTGTTCTATTTATATGAATAATATCTTTTATGGTCATGCACCCTTGAAGAGTGGTCTATTTTTGTTGAATCTCGATAGTAGTGACACACATATTCATAATATTGAAGCCAAAAGATGCAGAGTTGATAATGATAGTGCAACTTATTTGTGGCACTGCCGTTTGGGTCATATTGGTGTAAAGCGCATGAAGAAACTCCATTCTGATGGACTTTTGGAATCACTTGATTATGAATCACTTGGTACTTGCGAACCATGCCTCATGGGCAAGATGACTAAAACTCCATTCTCCGGAACAATGGAGCGAGCAACGGATTTGTTGGAAATCATACATACTGATGTATGTGGTCCGATGAATATTGAGGCTCGCGGTGGGTATCGTTATTTTCTCACCTTCACAGATGATTTGAGCAGATATAGGTATATCTACTTGATGAAACATAAGTCTGAAACATTTGAAAAGTTCAAAGAATTTCAGAGTGAAGTGGAAAATCATAGTAACAAGAAAATAAAGTTTCTGTGATCTGATCATGGAGGAGAATATTTGAGTTACGAGTTTGGTCTTCATTTGAAACAATGCGGAATAGTTTCGCAACTCACGCCACCCGGAACACCACAACGTAATGGTGTGTCCGAACGTCGTAACCGCACTTTATTAGATATGGTGCGATCTATGATGTCTCTTACTGATTTACCGCTATCGTTCTGGGGTTATGCTTTAGAGACGGCTGCATTCAAGTTAAATAGGGCACCATCTAAATCCGTTGAGACGACACCTTATGGACTATGGTTTGGCAAGAAACCCAAGTTGTCGTTTCTTAAAGTTTGGGGCTGAGATGCTTATGTGAAAAAGCTTGAACCTGATAAGCTCGAACCCAACTCGGAGAAATGTGTCTTCATAGGATACCCAAAGGAGACTGTTGGGTACACCTTCTATCACAGATCCGAAGGCAAGACATTTGTTGCTAAGAATGGATCCTTTCTAGAGAAGGAGTTTGTCTCGAAAGAAGTGAGTGGGAGGAAAGTATAACTTGATGAGGTAACTGTACCTGCTCCCTTATTGGAAAGTAGTTCATCACAGAAATCAGTTCCTGTGATCCCTACACCAATTAGTAAGGAAGCTAATGATAATGATCATGAAACTTTAGATCAAGTTACTACCGAACCTCGTAGGTCAACCAGAGTAAGATCCGCACCAGAGTGGTACGATAATCCTGTTCTGGAGGTCATGTTACTTGACCATGACGAACCTATGAACTATGAGGAAGCGATGATGAGCCCAGATTCCGCGAAATGGCTTGAGGCCATGAAATCTAAGATGGGATCCATGTATGAGAACAAAGTGTGGACTTTGGTTGACTTGCCCGATGACCGTCAAGCCATCGAGAATAAATGGATCTTCAAGAAGAAGACTGACGCTGGCGGTAATGTTACTGTCTACAAAGCTCGACTTGTTGCGAAAGTTTTCGACAAGTTCAAGGAGTTGACTACGATGAGACCTTCTCTCCCGTAGCGATGCTTAAGTCTGTCCGAATCATGTTAGCAATTGCTGCATTTTATGATTATGAAATTTGGCAAATGGATGTAAAGACTGCATTCCTGAATGGATTTCTGGAAGAAGAGTTGTATATGATGCAACCCGAAGGTTTTATTGATCCAAAGGATGCTAACAAAGTGTGCAAGCTCCAGCGATTCATTTATGTACTGGTGCAAGCATCTCGGAGTTGGAATAAACGCTTTGATAGTGTGATCAAAGCATATGGTTTTATACAGACTTTTGGAGAAGCCTGTATTTACAAGAAAGTGAGTGGGAGCTCTGTAGCATTTCTAATATTATATGTGGATGACATATTGTTGATTGGAAATGATGTAGAATTTCTGGATAGCATAAAAGGATACTTGAACAAGAGTTTTTCAATGAAAGACCTCGGTGAAGCTGCTTATATATTGGGCATCAAGATCTATAGAGATAGATCGAGACGCTTAATTGGACTCTCACAAAGCACATACCTTGATAAAGTTTTGAAGAAGTTCAAAATGGATCAAGCAAAGAAAGGGTTCTTGCCTGTGTTACAAGGTGTGAAGTTGAGTCAGACTCAATGCCCGACCACTGCAGAAGATAGAGAGAAAATGAAAGTTGTTCCCTATGCTTTAGCCATTGGCACTATCATGTATGCAATGCTGTGTACCAGACCTGATGTGTGCCTTGCTATTAGTTTAGCAGGGAGGTACCAAAGTAATCCAGGAGTGGATCACTGGACAACGGTCAAGAACATCCTGAAATACCTGAAAAGGACTAAGGATATGTTTCTCGTTTAGGGAGGTGACAAAGAGCTCGTCGTAAATGGTTACATCGATGCAAGCTTTGACACTGATCCGGATGACTCTAAGTCACAAACCGGATACGTATTTATATTGAACGGTGGAGCTGTCAGTTGGTGCAGTTCTAAGCAAAGCATCGTGGCGGGATCTACATGTGAAGCGGAGTACATAGCTACTTCGGTAGCAGCAAATGAAGGAGTCTGGATGAAGGAGTTCATATCCGATCTAGGTGTCATACCTAGTGCATCGGGTCCAATGAAAATCTTTTGTGACAATACTGGTGCAATTGCCTTGGCAAAGGAATCCAGATTTCACAAGAGAACCAAGCACATCAAGAGACGCTTCAATTCCATCCGCGATCAAGTCAAGGAGGGAGACATAGAGATTTGCAAGATACGTATGGATCTGAATGTTGCAGACCCGTTGGCCAAGCCTCTCTCATGAGCAAAACATGATCAACACCAAGACTCCATGGGTGTTAGAATCATTACTGTGTAATCTAGATTATTGACTCTAGTGCAAGTGCGAGACTGAAGGAAATATGCCCTAGAGGCAATAATAGAGTTGTTATTTATATTTCCTTATATCATGATAAATGTTTACTATTCATGCTAGAATTGTATTAACCAAAAACTTAGTACATGTGTGAATACATAGACAAACATAGTGTCACTAGTATGCCTCTACTTAACTAGCTCATTAATCAAAGATGGTTAAGTTTCCTAGCCATAGACATGAGTTGTCATTTGATGAACGGGATCACATCATTAGAGAATGATGTGATTGACTTGACCCATTCAGTTAGCTTAGCACTTGATCGTTAGTATGTTTGTAACATCCCAAAATTCTAAATTTTGGAATGTTATAATAACAGATAGTTTGGATTGATTGTTTGATTGATTGACTGAAAGTGAGTGAATTCGAAATCTTTTGAAAGTTAAATGAGAGGGAATAAAAGGACTTTCCCAAACTTTCATTTTGCTTTTATGATCTCCAAGAATTCAAATTCTTTTCATCACAAAACCCTCGAGAGAAGATGACATGACTTCTTCCATTTATTTAAATGACAAGGGGGTATTGAAAATATTTGAATTTCATTTGAGAATATTCCCAATTCAGAAACTTTATGCAACTCAATGATTTTCACGAGAGAAGATAAAATGACTTCTTCATAATATATGAAATATGAGTTGGAAGTTTAAAAGGATCTAATTTAAAGTCCTTTTGGAAATTATTTTTAATTTGGAGTTATTTGAGTCTTATTCAAATTATTTTTCTCCAAAATAAAAATATACAGAAAATAGGGTAACATGATTCCCTACATCAGAAAATTGGAGAAAAATAAATTTGAAATCATTTTGGTATTTTTAAAATGATTTTTATTGGATTTTATTAAGGCAGTAGCACTGTTTGATTTATTAAAATTTGTGTGGATTTTATTTGACTTTACAAAAATGTTCATGCTGTAGGAAATCTTTTTCTGAAAATTTTGATATATAATATGCCTATTTACAATTTTATTGTTTGTTTTCGTTATACAGTTTTCCTTTCTGTTTCTAATATAAAAAACTGTACGTACGACCCATATTTATTTATCGCCCTTGCGCTGCATAATAACATCTGGCGTCCCATCGTTTTTTTCTCTCTCCTAAATGGGCCAGGCCTATAGTTTCATCCAAATTAGATGAAACCAGCGCCTATAGTTTCGTCTTGTTTTCACCTATCCAGTTAACCTGTCACGTCAACTTTTTAAAATTTTCAAATTTCGAAATTTGTTCAAATTCATATTCAAACTTCTTTTGTTCATAACTTAAGTTCCGTAACTCCGTTTGAGTTGATTCTTTTTGCAAAGCGAAGCTCTTGACCTAAACTTTCTGATAGGTCAAATCCATCTAATTTTGGTACTGTTAGAAATTGTTTTATGTTGCAAGAGTTATTTGCTTGGTTTTGAAGTTTTCCGAAGTATCTTCTTCGTTCTTCTCGATCTTTTGAGTGATTGCTTATGTGTGGTTACCATTGCTTGCTTATGATAGATTGACCGGAGTGTGACGAGTAGATCTATCTAGAGTATTGAGTGTGAATCATCTTCATCAACATTGCAGGCAAGTTCACACTTTGATCATACCTCTTTTACTACCCAGTTTTATTGCATTAGACAAATCCTCAAACATTGCATGGTTAGGATCTAATTAAATTGTGGGTATTGGGAAGTAGTTGAGGTAGTACCTATTACCTGTTTTATTATCAAACCCTTGGGAGTTACTTCTACGTTTGCTTATATTGCTATGCTATGCTAGTAGACGTGGATTGGGTTTGAGTGTATCCATGACAGATGTGAGATTGTTAATTAATGGTTCAACTTAAGGTGGCTACTTAACTAAACATCTGGGTGGATTGAGGCACCTGGAGAACCCAGTGTTGCCTGTATTTTTGGATATCCCGGAGTACCCGTGTGATCATCCTATGGACCGCCACCCAGACTCAAAGGGATCATAAGATTATTCATGCTAGAAACTTCCGTGTGCAGCCACAAGCTATTATGGGCTCTAGCATAGTTGAGTATGTTGCATGACCTCTTCTAGTGGTAGGCTAGCAGATGTAGGGGATGTAGGTGGTACTGTCTACCCAGGGTTAGAGTTAATGCTTCTGAAAGACTGTGTCTCGGTCATCCGTTTCTCAAACACCATGCAGTGCGAGAAATCCAATGGAGGAGATCGAGTCTTGTGGGGAAAAGTGCGCAAACCTCTGCAGAGTGTATAAACTAATCATGATTAGCCGTGTCCCCGGTTATGGACATCTTGAGTATCTAGTTCTTGGATTATCCCATTGATCTCATCATGTTACTTTAATTAATATTGTTGGGTTAATGATGATACTTAATTGGGATTGAGATGCTGTCAACCATCTCAATATTTCACAACCACCATGATAGTTAAATAAAATTTATTCCTTTGCAGTAGGGAAAAATTGGCTTTTCGCAAAAACATTATAACCATAGAGCTTTTCCACCAGCCATATATGCATGTAGTGATAGCCTTTGTTCATCATTTCTCTATGGTGTGATTTTGCCAGCATATTCCATGTGCTGACCCGTTTTCGGGCTGCAACGTTTCATGTTGCAGGATTCTTACGACGAGTAAGTGAAACGTTAGGGTTACGATTTCTACACTCAACTTTGCCGTTGGTCTTGATGGGAATCCACAACCTTGTTACTTCCGCTATTTGGATTGAGGTAATAGTATTTACGTTACTTTATACATGTGATTTACCTCTGTTATAAATCCTCGAGTACTGTGTGTGTCAGCATACCGATCCAGGGATGACACTTAAGCACAGAGACTTGATCCATTCGGGTCGGGTCGCTACAATGTTGCTACTGCTTTCTTCATGACTTATACATGTTCCTATGACTATGATATTATGCAACTCCCGAATACCGGAGGAACACTTTATGTGCTATCAAACGTCACAACGTAACTGGGTGATTATAAAGATGATCTACAGGTGTCTCTGATGGTGTTTGTTGAGTTTGCATAGATCGAGATTAGGATTTGTCACTTCGATTGTCGGAGAGGTATCTCGGGGCCCTCTCGGTAATGCACATCACTATAACCTTGCAAGCAATGTGACTAATGAGTTAGTCACGGGATGATGCATTACGAAACGAGTAAAGAGACTTGCCGGTAACGAGATTGAACTAGGTATTGAGATACCGACGATCGAATCACGGGCAAGTAACATACCGATGACAAAGGGAACACCGTATATTGTTATGCGGTTTGACTGATAAAGATCTTCGTAGAATGTGTGGGAGCCAATATGAGCATCCAGGTTCCGCCATTGGTTATTGACCGGAGACGTGTCTCGGTCATGTCTAGATAGTTCTCGAACCCGTAGGGTCCGCACGCTTAACGTTCGATGACGATCGGTATTATGAGTTTATGTGTTTTGATGTACCGAAGGTAGTTCGGAGTCCCGGATGTGATCACGGACATGACGAGGAGTCTCGAAGTGGTCGAGACATAAAGATTGATATATTGGACGGCTATATTCGGACACCGGAAGTGTTCCGGGTGATTTTGGATAAAACCGGAGTGCCGGAGGGTTACCGGAACCCCCCGGGGAACTAGTGGGCCTAGATGGGCCTTAGTGGAGAGAGAGAGAGAGGCGGCCAGGGCAGGCCGCGCGCCCCCTCCCCATTGAGTCCGAATTGGACTAGGAGGGGGGTGGCACCCCCCTTTCCTTCCCCTCTCCCACTCCTTCCTTCCCCCTCATAGCAGGACTAGGAAAGGAGGAATCCTACTCCTACTAGGAGGAGGATTCCTCCCCTCCTTGGCGCGCCCTAGGGCCGGCAGGCCTCCCCCCTTGCTCCATGATACGTCTCCAACGTATCTATAATTTTTGATTGCTCCATGCTATATTATCTTCTGTTTTGGACATTATTGGGCTTTATTATACACTTTTATATTATTTTTGGGACTAACCTATTAACCGGAGGCCCAGCCCAGAATTGCTGTTTTTTGCCTATTTCAGAGTTTCGCAGAAAAAGAATATCAAACGGAGTCCAAACGGAATGAAACCTTCGGGAACGTGATTTTCGGAATGAACGTGATCCAGAGGACTTGGACCCTACGTCAAGAAAGCTACCAGGAAGCCACGAGGTAGGGGGCGCGCCTACCCCCCTGGGCGCGCCCTCCACCCTCGTGGGCCCCATGTTGCTCCACCGACGTACTCCTTCCTCCTATATATACCTACGTACCCCAAACGATCAGATACAGAGCCAAAAACCCAATTCCACCGCCGCAACCTTCTGTACCCGTGAGATCCCATCTTGGGGCCTGTTCCGGAGCTCCGCCGGAGGGGGCATCGATCACGGAGGGCTTCTACATCAACACCATAGCCTCTCCGATGAAGTGTGAGTAGTTTACCTCAGACCTTCGGGTCCATAGTTATTAGCTAGATGGCTTCTTCTCTCTTTTTGGATCTCAATACAATGTTCTCCCCCTCTCTTGTGGAGATCTATTCGATGTAATCTTCTTTTGCAGTGTGTTTGTTGAGACCGATGAATTGTGGGTTTATGATCAAGTTTATCTATGAACAATATTTGAATCTTCTGAATTCTTTTATGTATGATTAGTTATCTTTGCAAGTCTCCTCGAATTATCAGTTTGGTTTGGCCTACTAGATTGATCTTTCTTGCAATGGGAGAAGTGCTTAGCTTTGGGTTCAATCTTGCGGTGTCCTTTCCCAGTGACAGTAGGGGCAGCAAGGCACGTATAGTATTGTTGCCATCGAGGATAACAAGATGGGGTTTATATCATATTGCATGAGTTTATCCCTCTACATCATGTCATCTTGCTTAAGGCGTTACTCAGTTCTTATGAACTTAATACTCTAGATGCATGCTGGATACCGGTCGATGTGTGGAGTAATAGTAGTAGATGCAGGTAGGAGTCGGTCTACTTATCTCGGACGTGATGCCTATATACATGATCATACCTAGATATTCTCATAACTATGCTCAATTCTGTCAATTTCTCAACAGTAATTTGTTAACCCACCGTAAAATACTTATGCTCTTGAGAGAAGCCACTAGTGAAACCTATGGCCCCCGGGTCTATTTTCCATTAATCTTCCAACAACAAGCTATTTCTTTTGCCGTTTTTATTTTGCTTTTATTTTACTTTGCATCTTTATCATAAAAATACCAAAAATATTATCTTATCATATCACACTCTCGTAAGTGACCGTGTAGGGATTGACAACCCCTTATCGCGTTGGTTGCGAGGATTTATTTGTTTGTGTAGGTGTGAGGGACTCGCGCGTAGCCTCCTACTGGATTGATACCTTGGTTCTCAAAAACTGAGGGAAATACTTATGCTACTTTGCTGCATCACCCTTTCCTCTTCAAGGGAAAACCAACGCAGTGCTCAAGAGGTAGCAAGAAGGATTTCTGGCGCCGTTGCCGGGGAGGTCTACGCAAAAGTCAACATACCAAGTACCCATCACAAACCCTTATCTCCCGCATTACATTATTTGCCATTTGCCTCTCGTTTTCCTCTCCCCCACTTCACCCTTGCCGTTTTATTCGCCCTCTCTTTTCCGTTCGCCTCTTTTTCGCTTGCTTCTTGTTAGCTCGTGTGTTGGATTGCTTGCTTGTCATGATGGCTCAAGATAATACCAAATTATGTGACTTTACCAATACCAACAATAATGATTTCCTTAGCACTCCGATTGCTCCTCTTACCGATACTGAATCTTGTGAAATCAATGCTGCCTTGTTGAATCTTGTTATGAAAGATCAATTCACCGGCCTTCCTAGTGAAGATGTCGCTACTCATCTAAATAGCTTTGTTGATTTGTGTGATATGCAAAAGAAGAAAGATGTTGACAATGATATTGTTAAATTGAAGCTATTTCCTTTTTCGCTTAGAGATCGTGCTAAAGCTTGGTTTTCGTCTTTGCCTAAAAATAGTATTGATTCTTGGAACAAGTGCAAGGATGCTTTTATCTCTAAGTATTTGCCACCCGCTAAGATTATCTCTCTTAGAAACGATATTATGAATTTTAAGCAACTTGATCATGAACATGTTGCACAAGCTTGGGAGAGGATGAAATTAATGATACGTAATTGCCCCACTCATGGTTTGAATTTGTGGATGATTATACAAAATTTTTATGCCAGATTGAATTTTGCTTCTAGAAATCTTTTAGATTCGGCTGCGGGAGGCACTTTTATGGAAATCACTTTAGGAGAAGCTACTAAACTCCTAGATAATATTATGGTTAATTATTCTCAATGGCACACTGAAAGATCTACTAATAAAAGAGTGCATGCGATAGAAGAAATTAATGTTTTGAGTGGAAAGATGGATGAACTTATGAAATTATTTGCTACTAAGAGTGTTTCTTCTGATCCTAATGATATGCCTTTGTCTACTTTGATTGAGAATAATAATGAATCTATGGATGTGAATTTTGTTGGTAGGAATAATTTTGGTAACAACGCGTATAGAGGAAACTTTAATCCTAGGCCTTATGCTAGTAATTCCTCTAATAATTATGGTAATTCCTACAACAATTCTTATGGAAACGTTAATAAGATGCCCTCTGAATTTGAGACTAGTGTTAAGGAATTTATGAATTCACAAAAGAATTTCAATGCTTTGCTTGAAGAAAAATTGCTTAAAGTTGATGAATTGGCTAGGAACGTTGGCAGAATTTCTCTTGATGTTGATTCTTTGAAACTTAGATCTATTCCACCAAAGCATGATACCAATGAGTCTCTCAAAGCCATGAGAATTTCCATTGATGAGTGCAAAGAAAGAACCGCTAGGATGCGTGCTAAGAAAGATTGCTTTATAAAAGCGTGTTTTTCTAATTTTTATGAAAACAAAGATGAAGATCTAAAAGTTATTGATGTGTCCCCTATTAAATCTTTGTTTTGCAATATGAATCTTAACAATGATGGGACTGAATATGATCCACCTTTACCTAGAAGGCGTTCCAGAAACTCGGAGTTTTTAGATCTTGATGCTAAAATTGATAAAAGTGGGATTGAAGAGATCAAAACACCTGATATTAATGAACCCACTATTTTGGATTTCAAGGAATTTAATTATGATAATTGCTCTTTGATAGATTGTATTTCCTTGTTGCAATCCGTGCTAAATTCTCCTCATGCTTATAGTCAAAATAAAGCTTTTACCAAACATATCGTTGATGCTTTGATGCAATCTTATGAAGAGAAACTTGAGTTGGAAGTTTCTATCCCTAGAAAACTCTATGATGAGTGGGAACCTACTATTAAAATTAAAATTAAAGATCATGAATGCTATGCTTTGTGTGATTTGGGTGCTAGTGTTTCCACGATTCCAAAAACTTTGTGTGATTTGCTAGGTTTCCGTGATTTTGATGATTGCTCTTTAAACTTGCACCTTGCGGATTCCACTATTAAGAAACCTATGGGAAGAATTAATGATGTTGTTATTGTTGCAAATAGGAACTATGTGTCCGTAGATTTTATCGTTCTTGACATAGATTGCAATCCTTCATGTCCTATTATTCTTGGTAGACCTTTCCTTAGAACGATTGGTGCAATTATTGATATGAAGGAAGGGAATATTAGATTCCAATTTCATTAAAGAAAGGCATGGAACACTTCCCTAGGAAGAAACTAAAATTACCATATGAATCTATCATGAGAGCCACTTATGGATTGCCCACCAAAGATGGCAATACCTAGATCTATCCTTGCTATTATGCCTAGCTAGGGGCGTTAAACGATAGCGCTTGTTGGGAGGCAACCCAATTTTATTTTTAGTTATTTGCTTTTTGCTTCTGTTTAGGAATAAATATTTGTTCTAGCCTCTGGTTAGATGTGTTTTTATGTTTTAATTAGTGTTTGTGCCAAGTTAAACCTATAGGATTTTCTTGGATGATAGTTATTTGATCTTGCTGAAAATTCCAGAAACTTTCTGTTCATGAAAATAATTGTTTAAAATCACCAGACGTGATAAAATATTAATTCCAATTGCTGCTGATCAATAAACAAATTGTCTAGGCCGTCCTATTTTGGCTGATTTTTTGGAGTTCTAGAAGTTTGCGTTAGTTACAGATTACTACAGACTGTTCTGTTTTTGACAAATTCTGTTTTTCGTGTGTTGTTTGCTTATTTTGATGAATCTATGGCTAGTAAAATACTTTATAAACCATAGAGAAGTTGGAATACAGTAGGTTTACCACCAATATATATAAATAATGAGTTCATTACAGTACCTTGAAGTGGTCTTTTTTTTTCTTTCGCTAACGGAGCTCATGAGATTTTCTGCTGAGTTTTGTGTTGTGAAGTTTTCAAGTTTTGGGTGAAAGATTTGATGGATTATGGAACAAGGAGTGGAAAGAGCCTAAGCTTGGGGATGCCCATGGCACCCCCAAGATAATCTAAGGACACCTAAAAGCCAAAGCTTGGGGATGCCCCGGAAGGCATCCCCTCTTTCGTCTACTTCCATCGGTAACTTTACTTGGAGTTATATTTTTATTCACCACATGATATGTGTTTTGCTTGGAGCGTCTTGTATGATTTGATTCTTTGCTTTTTAGTTTACCACAATCATATTTGCTGTACACACCTTTTGAGAGAGACATACATGATTCGGAAATTATTAGAATACTCTATGTGCTTCACTTATATCTTTTGAGTTATATAGTTTTTGCTCTAGTACTTCACTTATATCTTTTAGAGCACCGTGGTGGATTTGTTTTATAGAAACTATTGATCTCTCATGCTTCACTTATATTATTTTGAGAGTCTTAAATAGCATGATAATTTGCTTAAATAATCCTAATATGCTTGGTATTCAAGAATAGTAAAAACTTTCTTATGAGTGTTTTGAATACTAAGAGAAGTTTGATGCTTGATGATAGTTTTGAGACATGGAGGTAGTGATATTAAAGTTGTGCTAGTTGAGTAGTTGTGAATTTGAGAAATACTTGTGTTGAAGTTTTTGCAAGTCCCGTAGCATGCACGTATGGTAAACGTTATGTAACAAATTTGAAACATGAGGTGTTCTTTGATTTTCCTCCTTATGAGTGGCGGCCGGGGACGAGCGATGGTCTTTTCCTACCAATCCATCCCCCTAGGAGCATGCGCGTAGTGCTTGGTTTTTGATGACTTGTAGATTTTTGCAATAACTATGTGAGTTCTTTATGACTAATGTTGAGTCCATGGATTATACGCACTCTCACTTTTCCACCATTGCTAGCCTCTTCGGTACTGTGCATTGCCCTTTCTCATATTGAGAGTTGGTGCAAACTTCGCCGGTGCATCCAAACCCCGTGATATGATATGCTCTTTCACACATAAACCTCCTTATATCTTCCTCAAAACAGCCACCACACCTACCTATTATGGCATTTCCATAGCCATTCCGAGATATATTGCCATGCAACTTTCCACCATTCCGTTTATCATGACACATTCATCATTGTCATATTGCTTTGCATGATCATGTAGTTGACATAGTATTTGTGGCAAAGCCACCATTCATAATTCTTTCATACATGTCGCTCTTGGTTCATTGCATATCCCGGTACACCGCCGGAGGCATTCATATAGAGTCATACTTTGTTCTAGTATCGAGTTGTAAATAAATAGAAGTGCGATGATCATCATTTTCTAGAGCATTGTCCCAAGTGAGGAATAAAAAAAGAGAAGGCCATAAAAAAAGAGAAGGCCCCAAAAAAATGAGAGAAAAAGAGAGAATGGACAATGTTACTATCCTTTTACCACACTTTTGCGTAGCACCATGATCTTCATAATAGAGAGTCTCTTGTTTTGTCACTTTCATATACTAGTGGGATTTTTTCATTATAGAACTTGGCTTTTATATTCCAACAATGGGCCTCCTCAAGTGCCCTAGGTCTTCGTGAGCAAGCAAGTTGGATGCACACCCACTTAGTTTCTTTTGTTGAGCTTTCATATATTTATAGCTCTAGTGCATCTGTTGCATGGCAATCCCTACTCCTTGCATTAACATCAATCGATGGGCATCTCCATAGCTCATTGATTAGCCTCGTTGATGTGAGACTTTCTCCTTTTTTGTCTTCTCCACATAACCCCCATCATCATATTCTATTCCACCACAAGTGTTATGTCCATGGCTCACGCTCATGTATTGCGTGAAGGTTGAAAAAGTTTGAGATTACTAAAGTATGAAACAATTGCTTGGCTTGTCATCGGGGTTGTGCATGATGAGAGCATTCTTGTGTGACAAAAATGGAGCATGACTAAACTATATGATTTTGTAGGGATGAACTTTCTTTGCCCATGTTATTTTGAAAGGACATAATTGCTTAGTTAGTATGCTTGAAGTATTATTATTTTTATGTCAATATGAACTTTTATCTTGAATCTTTCGGATCTGAATATTCATACCACAATTAAGAAGAATTACATTGAAATTATGCCAAGTAGCATTCCACAAAAAAATTATGTTTTTATCATTTACCTACTCGAGGACGAGCAGGAATTAAGCTTGGGGATGCTTGATACGTCTCCAACGTATCTATAATTTTTGATTGCTCCATGCTATATTATCTTCTGTTTTGGACATTATTGGGCTTTATTATACACTTATTTTTGGGACTAACCTATTAACCGGAGGCCCATCCCAGAATTGCTGTTTTTTGCCTATTTCAGAGTTTCGCAGAAAAAGAATATCAAACGGAGTCCAAACGGAATGAAACCTTTGGGAACGTGATTTTCGGAACGAACGTGATCCAGAGGACTTGGACCCTACGTCAAGAAAGCTACCAGGAAGCCACGAGGTAGGGGGGCGCGCCTACCCCCCTGGGCGCGCCCTCCACCCTCGTGGGCCCCATGTTGCTCCACCGACGTACTCCTTCCTCCTATATATACCTACGTACCCCCAAACGATCAGATACGGAGCCAAAAACCCAATTCCACCGCCGCAACCTTCTGTACCCGTGAGATCCCATCTTGGGGCCTGTTCCGGAGCTCCGCCGGAGGGGGCATCGATCACGGAGGGCTTCTACATCAACACCATAGCCTCTCCGATGAAGTGTGAGTAGTTTACCTCAGACCTTCGGGTCCATAGTTATTAGCTAGATGGCTTCTTCTCTCTTCTTGGATCTCAATACAATGTTCTCCCCCTCTCTTGTGGAGATCTATTCGATGTAATCTTCTTTTGCGGTGTTTGTTGAGACCGATGAATTATGGGTTTATGATCAAGTTTATCTATGAACAATATTTGAATCTTCTAAATTCTTTTATGTATGATTGGTTATCTTTGCAAGTCTCTTCGAATTATCAGTTTGGTTTGGCCTACTAGATTGATCTTTCTTGCAATGGGAGAAGTGCTTAGCTTTGGGTTCAATCTTGCGGTGTCCTTTCCCAGTGACAGTAGGGGCAGCAAGGCACGTATAGTATTGTTGCCATCGAGGATAACAAGATGGGGTTTATATCATATTGCATGAGTTTATCCATCTACATCATGTCATCTTGCTTAAGGCGTTACTCTGTTCTTATGAACTTAATACTCTAGATGCATGCTGGATAGCGGTCGATGTGTGGAGTAATAGTAGTAGATGCAGGCAGGAGTCGGTCTACTTATCTCGGACGTGATGCCTATATACATGATCATACCTAGATATTCTCATAACTATGCTCAATTCTGTCAATTGCTCAACAGTAATTTGTTCACCCACCGTAAAATACTTATGCTTTTGAGAGAAGCCACTAGTGAAACCTATGGCCCCCGGGTCTATTTTCCATTAATCTTCCAACAACAAGCTATTTCTTTTGCCGTTTTTATTTTGCTTTTATTTTACTTTGCATCTTTATCATAAAAATACCAAAAATATTAACTTATCATATCTATCAGATCTCACTCTCGTAACTGACCGTGTAGGGATTGACAACCCCTTATCGCGTTGGTTGCGAGGATTTATTTGTTTGTGTAGGTGCGAGGGACTCGCGCGTAGCCTCCTACTGGATTGATACCTTGGTTCTCAAAAACTGAGGGAAATACTTATGCTACTTTGCTGCATCACCCTTTCCTCTTCAAGGGAAAACCAACGCTGTGCTCAAGAGGCAGCACTCCTTTATATACGGCGGTAGGGGGCACCCTAGAACATACAATAGACATTGTCTTAGCCGTGTGCGGTGCCCCCCTCCACCATAATCCACCTCGGTCATATCGTTGTAGTGCTTAGGCGAAGCCCTGCGCTGGTAACTTCATCAACACCGTCACCACACCGTCGTGCTGACGGAACTCTCCCTCGACCTCAAATGGATCAAGAGTTCGAGGGACGTCATCGAGCTGAACGTGTGTAGATCGCGGAGGTGCCGTACTTTCGGTGCTAGGATCGATTGGATCGCGAAGACGTTCGACTACATCAACCGCGTCACTTGACGCTTCCGCTTACGGTCTATGAGGGTACGTAGACAACACTCTCCCGCTCGTTGCTATGCATCACATAGATCTTGCATGTGTGTAGGAATTTTTTTAAAATTACTGCGTTCCCCAACATCCACATCTGCTACTGCTCGACCACGTCCAGATCGAGGGACACTTTTCTGCTCGCTACGGACGCTGCTGCTCTGATCTGACCACAGTGTCGGTGCTGCTCCTCCTCAAGGTCAAGGTGGGGACCCACCTTTGGTTCAATTTGCTCTTCCCCTTCTCACTGCTCTTGCCCCTCTCACAGATGTCCATGAGCTTAGTTTCTTCCTCATGCAGGCAGGCTGGGTAGGCTCCTCGTTGGCGTCGGCTTCCCCTTCCTGCCACTCCTCTCCTCTAATGGAGTTGACCTTTGCTGGAGCGGACAAGTTTGGATCCCCCTGCGCCTTTGGTGGTGGGCTAGGTAACCCCCCTCACCCCCATGCTCTCTCTCTTTCTGTAATGTATCCATGGCCATCTGTACGCATTTCAAGCAGGGGCCAAGCAGCTAGCAAAATACTGAGTACAAAGCTCCTTGTGTTTTACGAAAGGAAAAACAATAACATGACAAACAGCAAGTTGTTTCTCACTGAAAAACATCAGTTCAATTTGATAGTTTGACACTGATTTGCACTACTTGAGAAATTAGTAGTATTTACAAACTCAACTGGACATTATAAGAAACAAGAAAAATAACATGTCATAGAACCACTCCTTGATGTGTTTCCTTCTTCTTTGTGTGACTGTATTTTCAGTTATCAGTATCAGCTAGAGAATATGCATATAGTAGGAAAGAGGGGATCATAGGAGATGATCATTATTCATTTGCCTCCCAAAGAACATCACATTCTATTAATTCAGTGTCTGTTTTGTGTATTTGGATGCCTAATTTCAGCAGAAGTTGATACCCAGCTTCTTCGGACAAGTATTTGACTGTTCTTTCAGTTCTTCCCACACCCAAGTACAGTCTGAACTATCTAAATGTATGGTGATCTCTTATGCACCAAACAATTTTTTTTCATGATCGACTCTTTTTGTTACTAACGCAGTTTGTATGTTTAGCTGAAGACAAAGGCTATGTTTATATGGCTTTGACCTCTGCTTGCTGTAACCAAGCTGGATGATCCCAAATAATGTTAAGGCCGACCACATGCATACATCGTTTTAATTGACGTGGAATTGTTGGCTTACATTGTTATCCAAGTAGATTTTGTGTCAATTAGATAAAAAGTTCGAAAGATATATAGTAGTCTTAAGGTTGTCTGCTCCTAGAGATTACTGCAAAGTAGGTCTCTCGAAGGTATTATCATCTAATAGGTGAGATAATGATCTCCTCAAGCGTGCTAATGCTAAGCTAATTTAAAAGTGGAACTCAAAAATTCATCATCGGGTGTGTTGATCAGCTCAGTGATCATTCAGAGTTGCACTTATTTTCGATGGTTTTACAATGAAGGTTTAACTAAAGTTAGAAAGGTGTTTCGAAACCTGAATATTTTGTTTCCTTCCTGTTGTTATATGTATCGTCATTAATACTCATTTTCACATTGTTGGAGAAAGACTTTTGCTAAAGCCACCCGTAGGATTTCTAAAACCTGAAAGTATCATTAGTTGACCTTCCTAAAGTTATGTTTATTCAATGCTTTATGAGAGCATCGATTTTAGTTATCATGTGTGCTCATACATACACTTTACATTTTTTTCTTCACTCACATTTTAGTATCTTCCTCATTCAATATGTATAGTGGCCTTAAAAAGAATAACATGTCTTTAAAAGGCGATGACACACTCCACCTATGGATGTTCACGCAGAGAGAGATGAACAGGGTATGAGGATTTGTTTTGCAATCAAAGCAGAGAATCATGTGGAATTGGGTGTACTGGAATTGTGAAGGAAGAAAGGGCCATTGGACTGTATGGGAAGAATGGGATGCTGTCATTTGCTTCTCGACCATGTTGCCCCTGGTAAGCTCATTACTCTCCCTCCTCATTTGATTTGTATATGTTTGCTGCTAAAACAACAACCACCATCAATTAGCCTAGCAGGCCTCTATTCTGGTAGTTAATTGCTGCACTCAATTATCCTACTAAGTACTAACCAATGTCAGTTTTTTCTCTCATGTTGAGTGGGATTATTTTAGTTCATTAATATTTTTTGCAGGATGTTTGTTGTGAGCTGTCACTGTATGCATCTATTGGATGTCCTACTGCACATCTAGGCTTATTATTGTTCTATATTGCTTTTGCTCTGTGTAGGGATGCGGTTAGGGTTTGCTGCTGGATCGAGCGTTTTCCGTTGATGGTTTCCGTCTGCTCATGTTCATGACTGTCGGACTGGTGGGATCTGTCGTTGTTGTTGCTCATGGTTGTCTCGACGGTTTTGCTTTTGGTCTATGGTCCCATCACAGGTGCTTTTCTTTTCTCATCCCTTTGTTTATGCCTTCGAATGTACATGTTCTAATTTAGAATTCATCTTTTAGGCATGGGTTGTGGCTTACTAAGTCTAATGTTTGGTTTGGGTTTTCCTTTTTTATCTGGAGTTGGTCAGTTCATATGAAGCAAAATAAAGGGATGCAGTACCTTACAATGACACTCTGATTAATCAGGCAACATAAACTATTACATACTGTTGTGTAATGTATGACATGCCAGATTCACTTATCAGCATATATCTGTCTTTCTCTTCCTTATGCAGTAAACCTTCTGGTTGAATTAGCGTGTCCGATTTCTCTTGTGTGTGTATTTCAATTTGCCTTCCTGCCACAAAATTTCTCTGTAGCAGTGGTTGTATTGGAAACATCTCCTTCCAAAAAGTAAATGTTTTCACACCAAATATTTAATGTTTCTTCAGATAACCGATGCAATGAGTATGACTGTAGTCTTTCATAATTTATACTGAAAGACACTTTGTGAACTCTAAACTCAGAATCTTTTCTAAAGATGAATAGATGGTATTGCAATATATCTCCGCCTTTTTCCAACGGGTGCATGCCCATCCCCTGTTTATCCATTGTGTGTTTCTTTCATTAATCAAGAAACATCTTAATTTCATGGCGGGTATGTTGAAGAATATATGAATATATAAAAGCTTCCTTCTTTTGGATAATCTGGTTCCCTTTTGCTGGCCTATGGTACTTGCCTGCACATGTATGCATGATATTCACTACTGCTATTTTGGTACTGCAGTTCATAACTATGTTGACTATAATGCATGTTTCTAGGCGATGGAAAACCTAGCCTCCGCTTCGCCCCGTCTCAGCTCTCTATCTCTCTCTCCAAGCCGCTTGCACACGAATTCGCTTTGTTACACTATTTATTACTTTCTCTATATTATATCATCACTCATGCCTTACTACATGTTCTTTGAGTGATGAGTTAAATCTATCTTGATCTTCCATGTATTCTTATTTCAGCGCTAGAGATACTGTATGGAGCTGATATTCCTCAGAAACTTTTTTGTTTCGTCATATGAAGTTCCTGCAATCTGGGTTCTAATTCTACCCTCCTCCAGCCTGGATATGGTAAATGCTAACTAATTTTTTCGTATGAGATTGTGACATGCGTAAAGCTATTAAGATGACATGATTAATGCACTATTGTTGCTTCCTAATCAGTATTAAGCAGGCAGTTTCATCTTTTTGCTTTTATCTGAATATTGTGATGCCTAACACATCCATGCTTTAGTACCATTTTGAGTTTGATCATTGAATCTGAATTTTGTTTAGCAATAGTTTGTGATGGATTGGACCATTGGATTAGTATCCTTCAGCATTCGTTTTGTGTTAGAGCATCAGATAGACAGATTATGTCAAGATCGCTTCACACTTATTATCCATATTGGAAGTGTCGTAAAATCTGCCTGGAAAATACATGGCCTATAAATGATATAGTTGTTTGGGTCAGGAAATTTGGGTGATTTTGTTTGTGGTGCTCAAATTTTCACTACAACTTTTTAGTTCCATTCTTAGTTAAAACCTGCCTCGAATAGATAGATGGTGCATAGATGGATGATGAAAATGTTTCAGTCTGGATATTCCGCTTTGAAAAAATTGTCACGTACCAGGAAAGTTCTCTGTATATGTTGTCAAACTATTTATTTATTATATTGCAAGTGGAAGTGAAGCTTCTTATGAGGATATATAGTTTGTCCGCTGCTTGCTGCATGTGAAGATCCTTTCTTTTGTGGGGGGAGTTCTTATGGGCATAGATAATGAGTACCAACTATTGTACTCCCTCCGTCCCAAAATTCTTGTCTTGGATTTGTCTAAATACGGATGTATCAAGTCACATTTTAGTATTAGATACATCTGTATCCTGAAAATTAGTTGTCTACTATTGGTCTGAAAATCCTGCTACAAATTAGCTATCTTAACTCCAACCATTTATGTGGCTGTCAAAGTCAATATTTAGAGTATTTGAGCTTTGATTCAATGGCTAATTCCGACGATGATGTTAAAAGAAAGCACTGTGTTACATCCACCTGAGTTCTGAATGCTATTTCTACAATCAATTTTCTTGAACATAAAGTATTCTTATCATCAGTGAGCTTGCCGATAGTACATTCAAGCTATTATTATGATGGTTCTCCTATAGGAGAGGTTGTTTGCGTACCAGATATAATTGATCCTCTAGAAAACGAAATGGCCTTTCACTCTGAAAATACGATAATTTCCTGTCCGACTATGTTATTCCATGATAATAAATATGAACCAGGGTTAGACATTGTCCTTTGTTGGAATTTATATCTGAAATATCATGTTCTATCCATGGACAGCTGTATGTTGTTGTGTCGCGGGTCATATCGAAAAAATCCCTAAAATTACTTATGAAAGATAAAGATGGAAAGTGTATGGAGAGTCAGAACATTTCCCCCCCAAGGTTTATGCCTCAACTAGCCCTATAATAATTAGTACTCCCTCCGTCCGGAAATACTTGTCGGAGAAATGGAGGAAAATGGATGTATCTAGAACGAAATTGCGTCTAGATACATCCATTCCTCTAACAAGTATTTTCGGACGGAGGGAGTAGTAGCCTGCGTTGTATTGTCCTTAACAGTATATCCTCGGATACATAATTTCTTTTTTTCTTTTCTCTTTGGCTACTGAATTTTATTGCTATTCTTCTGCACGTATATGTGATGTGGTAGATTCTTTCTCTTCATGTTTTAAGAAATTACTTTAGGATACTTCATGTTTTATTGTTATTCTCTATGATCGTTAGGTTTCCATTGTGCATTGTTATCCTCTGTCATTAGATAGAGTCTTGTAGCCTGTTTTCCTGATATTTATTTGAATATGTTTTCTTTTACCCACAGATGAAGCCCATCCATCTGTCCGTTCTTCGTCAGGGTCACAAAGTCTTTGGGCCAAGATTCTTCCCTTTGTAAATATGAAAGCAGCGTGCATGATCTATTCACAGACTTGCTCTGCTGCTTTGTAGCCCGACTGATTCTGTCAACTCCATTGTGAATCTTCTCTTTATCTTAAGGTTGTACTCGCTGTGCTAGAATGATCAGATGATATAGTAAATACATCTTTCCTTTTTACAAGGTTCAGATCATAAGGAATGTCATGTCCTGTAAACCAAGTTCAGTACGTTGTCTATCAAATATATCCATGTTTCTTGTTCAAAATGTGATGCTCCAGTTCAGATAATCAGTGGTGCACATTTTGGCTGATATTTCTACTACAGAGCACTTTGTGGCGATGTAAAAGTGTCAGATGGGTTTCTTGTTTGAAGATACTTGCATTGTTGACTATTATAGCCTTTTTCTGTGTAACTTAAGAAGTGTTAACATATTTTTAAAATATTACTGTAATTTTGGAATCTGTTCACATGTGTCTGCACATCTATATGTCGCTCCTATTATATTCTTCACTCCATGTTATCTTGTATGATTGTATATGCTAAACCTGGGTTAATGCTGACTTAGCATTACCCGTTTGATACTGACTTAGCATTACCCGTTTGATGAAAACGTTAGGACCAACACCCTCGCGCGAAGGCGCGAACCCGATCTAGTTGGGTATGAGCAGATTGAGGCATCCAGGATGGTTATTTATCAAGGATTTTAGTGTTTAAACAACACAACATTCACTAACCAGTAGTAGCAATATAATAACATGTACGACGAGGTCTACTTGACTAGAGTGAGCACCAAGCGATCAAAAGGTGTAATACTTAACTGCAAAAGCCAAGCACACCAAAGGGATCAGATGGAGAGCCAAACAATTCCTCGTACGCAGTATGAAAAGGCTACAATGGGCGACGCCTGAGCAGCTGAGCATTTAGTGAACTGTAAATCAGTTTGAGTTCCACTTGCGTATACAAAATGGGACAATTGCATTTTTACCCTTAGTTGGTTCCTACCCACGGGTTTTGCCCTTACTTTTCGAGCTTGCTCAGTTTTGCCCTTATTTTTTCCGTCGTGGTCCCTCGAATGTCCTTTGACCGTTTGACCAAAACTTTGAAAATTCATTACTAATTCATATGAACTCAGAAAAATGCGAATAAGATATCAAAATGTTCAGATAAACATTACCTTTATGTGCATATCATTTGCATTCAGGACAAAAGCACCATTTAAACTACCTGAGGTAATTAATGTTATTAACATTATTAAAAATAAAAAGGTATAAACAATATTTTTTTTTCATGAATAAAAATTACATGCAAATGTAGGTGATGTTTTTTGAACATCAGATATCTTATTTGCATTTTTCTGAGTTCGTATCATCTTGTTATGAATGTTCTAACGACTTTGACCATTATTTGGAAACTTCATAACAAATTGATATGAACTCAGAAAAATGCAAATAAGATATCACGATGTTTAGAAACATCACCTACATCTGCATGCAATTTTTATTCATGAAAAAAATATATTGTTTATACCTTTTTATTTTCAATAATATTAATAACATTAATTACCTCAGGTAGTTTAAATGGTGCTTTTGTCCTGAATGCAAATGATATGCACATAAAGGTAATGTTTATCTGAACATTTTGATATCTTATTTGCATTTTTCTGAGTTCATATGAATTAGTTATGAATTTTCAAAG
Source organism: Aegilops tauschii subsp. strangulata (assembly GCF_002575655.3). Lineage (NCBI taxonomy): Eukaryota > Viridiplantae > Streptophyta > Magnoliopsida > Poales > Poaceae > Aegilops > Aegilops tauschii. The sequence continues at coordinate 546,305,523 of NC_053037.3, read as the reverse complement.
TTTTGGTCAAATGGTCAAAGGGCATTCGAGGGACCACGACAGAAAAAGTAAGGGCAAAACTGAGGAAGCTCGAAAAGTAAGGGCAAAACCCGTGGGTAGGAACCAACTAGGGGCAAAAATGAAATTATCCCATACAAAATTACTTGGGAACTTTTAACATGTTCCCTCTTTAATTTTTGAAAAGGAGGAAATCCTTCAACCTCTGCATCAGAGTGATGCATGCAGCCAATTTATTAAACCAAAGTATAGAAACAAGGTCTCAGGTCTAGTACTGGCTCACAAAAAGAGTCTAGAGATAACAAAAAGTAAAAAAAAAAAGGTGCCACGGCCGGCGAGAAAAATAGGCTACAATGACTAACCAACTAGCCTATTATTAGGTCCCCATACAAATTGATTTAAGCTAACCCGTGCTACCGTATCCCACCAGTTGCACCCAGGAACCAAATGCTCCCTGGAGTCTGCATGAGTGAGTAAGGACCACGTACGAATCCAGTAGTGGTTCTGTAGATAACCTGTAAAAAGTTGTTAAAAAATTTCTCGTTGAAGATTATATCATTTCTGCAGTTTCATATAGTCCAAAATAGTGCACATATCCCTATCCGAATAAGTCCCGCAATATTTAAATCCACTCCATGTAGCCATATCCCAAATAACGCGATGATGCTAATAGAAGGATTCACGTTGAAGGCTATATGAAGAATACGCCAAAGAAATTCGGCTATCGTACAGTCTAGAAAGACGTGAAAGTATATAATAAATTTGAATCATTGATTTCATTAAGTAGTGGATTTGAGACTAGCTCTTAGTGTGAAAAAGAAGCCTTTCGTAGCGTGACCTGTTGGGCCATCGATCGTCGTGAACCAAATGACGCCCGTTAGCCATACATAAATATGTACACCAATCCTTCCAACAGATCTTGGAGTTTTGAATCTCCTTGTGAATCCATATACCGCTGAAGAACCCCACATGCACGATATGCAAGCAGCACCTGAGCAGCTGGGCAGTGAGCTGTTCATACTTTGAGTTCCACTTTTACTAGACCAAACCATGTGGAAAATATATTACTCGAGGCAGGCCTTGATGCTCGGTTAGAAGTTTCAGCCGTGCTTGATGTCGTTTGATCGAACGTTGCTTTTTCTGTAGATATGTACTACGTTGTAGCATCTCCATCTTTAGTAGTACTTCCTCCGTTTTTATTTACTTTGCATATTAGCTTTGTTTTAGGTCAAACTTTCTAAATTTTGATCAAATTTATACAAAAAATAGTTAACACCCACTGTTGAGTATCTTTTTTTGTTTGAAAGGAGGTTATCCCCGGGCCTCTGCATCGGAAAGATGCATACTTTGTTGAGTATCGTGATTGTATTGAAAACATATGATAGATTAGGAAGTATTCTGACTTGTCTTGTACTTCAAGTAAATTATGTACTCCTATATATATGCCCACGAGGCTCAAGCAATAACCATCAATTCCACCAATCTCCCTCTATCCCTTCTAACATGGTATCAGCCTCTGGCTTTACAATACCCTTTTCTATATAATATTGTGCAACGTAAGGAGGATTATGTCGCCACAGTATTGAATTCAGTACCACTTAACATCCAATTTAGGAGATCTCTTGTAGGGGAACGTTGGAGTGCTTGGTTACACCTGGTCCGTAGGTTGATGGATGTTCAACTTTCAGACCAGGCGGATAAAATTAGTTGAAAGTTAACCACAAATGAATTATTCTATGTGAAATCCATGTATCTGGACTTAATTGACTCCGGGCCCTTGTCGAGGTCTTTGCACATATGGAAGATTAAAGTTCCACTCCGCATCAAGATCTTTATGTGGTTCGTCCACAAAGAAGTCATATTGACCAAAGATAATTTGATGAAAAGGAATTGGGTTGGTAACTCCAGGTGCTGTTTTTGTGATCAAAACGAAATGATTAAACACCTCTTTCTCGAGTGTCCACTTGCAAAATTGTTATGGCGATCTATTCATAACATCCAACCTCCAATGAGCATAAACACGTTATTTGGGACGTGACTTAATGGAGTAGACATACACATGGCTAAACATATTCGGATAGGGATATGTGCTTTATTATCGGAAATCCCTTTTGGAGCTCGGCCTCCAGTGAGGCCTCCAAATTCAAATTTGAAATTTCATCAAAATTCATATTTCAACATTTCAAAAAATTCTGAAAATAAATACAGATATACATGAAGGCATAACACACATGTGTGTAAATTTTCAGTTCAAAATACATTGAAATGAGGGCTGTGCAAAAAAGACAAATCTAGAGCTGTTTAACACATGATGCTATTCATCATTCCAGGCCATGAATTTGTCTTTTTTGTACAGGTCGCAACTCAAGGTATTTCATCATGAATTATTACATCCTTACGTACACGCATATTTTTTTCAGAATTTTTTGAACCATGAAAATTTGAATTTGAAATTTTCAAAAATAAAGGCCTCCATGGAGCTCGGCCTCCAAAATGCCTCTCTCCTTTATTATGGGTTATATGGAACACTAGAAATGATATGATTTTTAATGATACATCATTCACCAATTTTTTGCAGGTTATCTACAGAGCTACAGCCTGGATCCGTATGTGGTCATTACTCACTCATGCGGACTACAGGGGGCCTATGGTTATTGGGTGCAACCGCTAGGAGACGGTAGCACGGGCTATCTTCAGCCGATTTGGATGGCGAGTTAATAATAGGCTAGGTGTGTAGGCATCGCAGCCTATTCTTTATCGGCGGATGTGGCGCTTTATTGCCGGAGGTGGCACTTTGCATACTTATTTTCTCCTTTTTTTTCCTCGGATTTTGAACTTACTTGGATGTTTAGACTCTGTTTCGATTTTTAATAATATGGTTGCATGCATCAACTGATGCAGAGGCCGAAGGTATTCCTCCTTTTCCAAAAAGACATGGTATCAGCCTAATCGATCCAAACCCTAGGCGCCGCCCGCCGCTTCCGCCCCGCGGTCAGCCGCCATGACCGCCGCCGGGGGCCGCGCCGCCCGTACCTAGGGTTCGTCTGCCGTTGTGTTGACCGGCTGCCCTAGAGAGTCTTTTCCCCACGCCCTTGCTCCGGGTTTCTCTCTATCCCACCGGTCATCTTGATCGGCATTTTGATTTTCCGATCTAAATTGGACACGAGCACATCCTTGGGACTGCGGCATAGGTACACAACTCGGCAACCGAGGGTCGCTACGCACGGAGGCAGCAGCGTGACCGGCATATCGGTGGAGAGGAGCCTTGGGGAGGGGAGCTTCTCGAGATCAGTGAGAGGGTGGAGCTGACGGTAGGGCATCTCGAGAAATGGCACGAGGTCCTGAGGGTGGTGGGTGAGCAGCGGGTGGTCGTCGTCGGTGATTGCATGGCGAAAGCGGTCGGTGATGGTGAAGACAAGGGCCTTGATCCAAGTGGTGCCGCACTTTGGGTACGTGACGAGGAGGATGTCGTCGGGGCGCGCCTCGAACTGCTCCTGCACGATCTCTCTGCACAGCTAGGGGTCTCAGCCAGCAGCCTTGATACAGCACCCAGAAACCTTGCGTCTGTGGAACAATGCTCTCATCTCCTCCTCCCTCTAAGATGCTGGCGTTGTGGTTGCTCTCAGTTTGAGCTTCCGCCATGGCTAATCGTCGAGCTAAGTTGTGGGTGGTGGGTAATTGTGTTTGTGTATGAGCAGGTCGAGGCCACCAGGATGGGTATTTAGTATCATGGTTCATGGATTATATAATGTTGAGAAGCAAAACATTAAACTAACTCGCTGCACCAGGTAGCAGTGATATGATTCGATCGACTAACATGTAGTACGAGGTCTCGTCAGACTAAAAGTATTCAAAAGAGAGCCTTGGCTTAGTGGTTGGGTATGTGGTTGTGCAGCATAACGACCCGAGTTTAATTCCTAAAATTAATAGGTGATGCACATGGGTTTTTTCCCGTTTATTGAGAATCAAGCTTGGTGTGTGGTGGAACCACGCATCAAGAAATATCTTGATACTCATTTAAAAAATCATGAGGACCATAATTATCTTGGTACTCATACTAAAATGGCCGTATGCATCCCTGGTTGGTGCAGAGGTCGGGAAGTGAAAATCTGCTCTGAAGATGGACCAGTGGAAGATGGCGACGACGACACATATGAGTGCGTCAGACCTGTTTGTGCCCCGGACCCGGTAGATGGCTTGGTCGGGGCCTCCGGCTTTACATGTTAGGCTTAGGTGAGAGGTCTGGGTATGTGGCCCGGCTTGCACCCCTTCATCATATGGATAGGAGTAGCGACAGATGTTGCCAAAATAGCGGATTCAGATATATTGTTGTTTTACTTTGTAAGATCCTCGAGAATAATTAATAAAATGGCTGCATGCATCTCCCAGATACAGAGGCCGGGGTATCATCTTTTTCTATAAAAAAGGAAAGAAAGATGCAATACTTAACTGCGAATGCCAAGCAATATCGATCAGCACCAGGCGATCAAAAGGAGCATACCCAAGAGTGGGTTTTCTCTATGAACGGTAAATTTAGAAAAACAGAAAATAAAATTTAAAAAACGGAAACTTTTCGACATCAAATATGCTCAAACTTTGTAGGTGCTTGCAAGTTTTGATGTAGAAAAAACATTCGAGAAGCTCTACACAAGAAAAAGTTTTCAGTGCTCAAAGTTTTTAAGCACTTTTAGCACTGAAATCAGAAACTCGTGCCTACACTTTTCTCTACATGATATTTCGTTGTGAAAACTTGCAAGTACCTACGATGTTTGAGCATATTTGATGTTGCAAACCTTCAGTTGTTTTTCTGAATTTTGTTCTATTTTTAAGAATTTACTGTTTATAAAGGGTGTAGAGACACCCGAGAGCTATCACACCTTTCTCAATATGAAAACACAAGGCGACACCTGAGCTGCTGTGCTTCAGCGCATTCGGTGAGTTTTGAGCCGCGGTAGATGTCGTTCGATTATTCGACGTTCTCCCTACGTAAAATCCCATGTAGTACGTCCATGCTTAATTAGCACCACAGTACCACACTTTGTTTATGTTTTAATGAAGGTGGTGTTTGGTTCTCTAGTTCTAGAACTTTTTCTAGTCTAGGACTTTTTGAAAAAGACTCTTAAGAAGGTGCTTCTAAGGACTTTTAGCAAAAAGTCCCAAAAAAGTCCCCCTTGTTTGGTTTGCTAGGGATTTTTAGGGACTTTTTTTAGTCCCAACATAAAAAAGTCCCTGAAACCAAACACCCCCGAAGTCTTACTAGTTCAAGACGTGATGAACCCCTTTAAACGACGAAACGGAAACGACAGGCAGCACCGTGACCCAAATGATGCCGGTTGCTTGTGCGAGGTGGGATGCCAACGAAGACCAGTGTGAAAGGAAGCATATTTGTTTGAACTGTTGGGCCAGATCGTGAACCAAATGATGCCCGGTTGGGCCATCGAGAAGATAATACGGAGTAGGAGTAATATGTGCAGAATTCGCCAATCCTCACCGGCAGTCATGGAATTTTTAATCTTCTGCTAGAACAATGCTCATTGTGATTTATACGGATATAAATATTTTAGTACGCTGGCATGTGATATACCTATTAATAATAATGTGATTGTATAGATAAATGTTCATCAAATTCTGATCGTGAATTATCTTATATTTTGATTAGAAGTTTGGTGAGTAAATTAAAGTGAAATTGGTTAAGGTAAGTAAATTAAGGTGATTGATTATCATATACATGGAAGGTTGGACGAAGGGGTGGTGGGAATAAAGATGAAATGGGAACCTTACGTTCTTTTTAACTAGTGTATATATATATATATTGATTATCATACACTCCCTCTGTAAACTAATATAAAAGCATTTAGATTACTAAAGTAGTGATCTAAACACTCTTATATTTGTTTACGGAGAGAGTACATGGAAGGTTGGACGAAGGGGTGGTGGGAAGAACACCTCTTTGTCTAACCTTTCATGTATATGATAATCAATCACCTTAATTTACTTATCTTCTGAATCAATTTCACTTTAATTTACTTATCAAACTTCTAATCAAAATATAAGGTAATTCACGGGCAGAATTTGATGAATATTTATTTACACAGTCGCATTATTATTGACAGGTAAATCACAAGCTAATGTACTAGAATATTTATATCCCGTTGCAACACACGGGCATTGTTCTAATATAGTTATAGTATAGAGAGTAGAGATTCTTGTGATTGCAAGACAGTGCGGGGTTTTTATGGCTCACTTTTCTGCCGTATCAGGCTCATGATATTTGTTGGATGCGCGGTGCGGCGCACACGCGAGTTTTGCTAGTAGCATTGTTATTTTTTTCCTCTAAGTTTCACGCCTACAACTTTATTAGGGCATCTCCAACATGAACCTTTAAATCGCCGTAACCGTCCGCGCCGTACAGTCCGAGGTCCGCCGACGAGTCTAGACACACTATTTTTCCATATATCCGAGACAAACTGGGGGTTGCGGGTGTCTGGACTGCTGCCATGCCCACTTCTAATCGTCGTGGCCCACTAAAAACACCCTCTCCCGCGTTTTCCTTCCAACGCCCACGCAACGCATTCATGCTGGCCCATAGCATGCAGCGGCCGGCATATGCTGACCGTCGTGACCGGACATGTGGGCGGCGCTGACGGACGCAACCTCTCAGACGTCGCCACTTCAATGCGGACGCCGCATCCCAAGAAACCAACACCCGCCGTTGCACCGCATTGAAGCGGGCTGGCTGGCCCTTCGCGTGGCTCTACCGTGACTATTTAAGCCGTGTGCCCATGATGCACACATCCATACTGCATCTTCTCCGAGCCCTTCCTCCTCCTCCTTGTGATGCCGATCTGGTTCTTCGCGCCAGCAGACGGAAGTGGCGGCAGTTCTTTATCAGGCGGATCATGGCGCTACCGCCCTCGCTCTCCAGGCCCCTCAGCATCCACGATGGCCGGCTCCTCCAGCAAGGAGGAGATTGTCATTGTCATCTCCTCTGGTGACGAGGAGGACTAGGTACCACTGCAGGAGCAACAACAGCTACAACCGCAGTCCCACCTCATCGCGGAGGCCGCTCTAACGGACGAAGAATTCGTTTGTCGGACCTAGATCATGATGGAGTGATCGCTCCGTCATATGGGCCGGCGCCACCTTCGCCGCCGCGTGCGGTAAGGAGGAGCCGTCATCCCCGCCACACTACCGCGTTAAGTGGGAGACAGTGTGTCCTCTCCGGCAGGTGAAGGAGGAGCCCGCGTCCCCCCCCCCCCCCACGCAACCGTTGCGGCGTCTAGGTCGGATGTCGTGTCAAGGAGGAGCAACCATCCCCGCTGCGTAATCGCGGTGGCGGCATCCAGATCGGGCATCGCTTGAAGGACAAGACGGCCTCGCCGCTCCTGGCCACCCGTTACGCCCGTAATGACGGGGCTGCGTTGCTGGCCCCGCTGCAACCGTCGCGGGCAGTTTGTTAAGGACGAGCTGCCGCCCGCGATCACCAAGGCGCACAGCCGCATCCTCCACTCTCGGAGGCGGCGACGGCGATGATCCCTCAAGCTTGAGGGCCTTTGTGTCTGAGGAGGAGCGGGCGGTGCAACAATAGATGCGCTACGAGTGGCGCGACGCTGCCTGTCGCTCCACATTCGCTAAATCAGACGCGACACCGAAATCGTTCCGCAACGACCCAGACCTCGCCGCCGCCTGGGCCTTCGACCACTCCGTCACCACCGTGGAGATGGTCGTCAGGTGCCGTCACCGCGTTGACGGCGAGCTCGCCAAGATCGGCGAGGAATGGTCGCTTAGCGACTCCTTCACCAATGTCGGCAGGGGCAAGGCCGCCGCTAGGGCTCCGCGTGCACCGTCGGCATTGGCTGCGGTAGCCCTCCGCATGACGTAGGAGGAAGCAGAGCGGCTCCTTCGTGAGCGCCAGGCTGCGGCTGGACAGGGCTCCCGTGGGCCACCAGTTTGATGCTCCCGCTCAGTGCAAAGGTTTGGGGTGCTCGACATGGCCCAAGATGACATTTGGCAACTCAACTTCTGCTTGGTATATGGGTTCCTCCCTTGTCCGAGGTGCCACATGGGACTTGTTAGAATTAACCCGAGGCATATTGTTGATCTACCAAGGACCAAGCAAGCACACGAGGCACGATACCGAGATTTATTAACGAGGTTCAACATCATGGCTACATCCCTGGGGCCTAACTATGGGCACTCCTCCCCACAAGACCGCTACAATACCACACATCGGCCTCCTGGATGTCAGCACACGCTGCCGGCTCCCCCTACATGCATGTGCTATTATGGGCCTGTTTGGGACTGCTCTGCTTCACCAAAATTAGTTTCATTCCACGAAATTCACTTTGGAGCAGTTTCATACAGGAGTTGTAGCACTACCAAAGAGAATGTTTGGCTTCCATCTAGCTCCAGCTTCAGAAATGATAAATTTGGTGAAAAGGATCTATCTGATTGGATGAGGGGATAGAAACGAAGGGGTATCCACTTACTGGTGGCAGTGGTGGGTAATTTCCTCCCAACTCCAGTTTCTGGAGTTTTTTGGAGCACCCCCTGAAGAGCTTCATAAAAAACTGGGAGTTGTACCCCGGATTCTAGTTTTTTTGCGGAGCGGCATATCCAGGAGCTACCCCGTTTGGCTTGTGTTTTCTAGAGCGGAGCTGGATTTTAAGGAGCAGAGCAGTCCCAAACAGGCTCTATGTTGGCATATATTACATCGTGTGTCTACCCCACCCCCGCATTATATAAGACATCTGGGATACAAGTGTCCTACACTCCTACTCAAACGCATCTCTGTACCTTCAAATCCAAGTCCAACTATAACATACCTTGTACAAATATTCGACACAATTCCAACAAATACCACCTTAGCGAATATTCTCCGCCACCTTGGATTCATCCATGTGTCGAACCTTCATGTATATTAGACTTGAGATACACCATGACTACTGCGGCTACTCCCAGACTCCATTTGACTCCACCTGCAACTTGTAGCCCCTTCTTACCTACTGTCAACACTTGAGCCAAAATTAAGTTGTCTCATCCTTTTTCGGATTCTCTTTTACATATTTCACAACTATAGCATCTTGTCTCCTTCTGCATTTGTCACCCGCACTTTTCCATGTGCACTAAACACCATAGAATATACGGGCATGTACTCCCCAAGCTATTGACATTTAGAGTTTCCAACACTTTCGCAGATTCTCCATGGTCAACTCCCGTCCATCTCCAGATGCGCCCAACTTGATAGACACCGCCACAAACTTGAACCTGTCACTCGCCAACACTACTCCAGCATCTTCTCCACACTTACTCTAACCACAAGTCTGGACCATCAGTGTCATGATCTGTCATCGTGCCCCGTGCTTACCGCATGCCTCACCGCTATCACCGCGTCGAGCTTCTGTTATGCAGATCAAGTATCTTGGATAGCTATACAACAACATTTCAACCCCCAAGGTAGAGAACCATCGGTCATCGCCGATTGATGATGAGTTTCACATATCCCTCAAACCAGTTAGCCACAACCTAAACAACATGTTACTCGCTTTTTTCGGCTGAAACAGGCTTCGACTCTCCGTGCACTTACGCCGTAGCCCCTCCATAAGCACTGAGTGAAGTCTTCCATCATACTCCAACTCCACCTTCAACATGACTGCAATATGCCACCCCGCGCCCATTGACTTTAATCTCCCGTGTGTACACCACCTTGAATAAACCCGCACCATCGCCATGATGAAGTGCACAAGCCCTTAGACATGCGCCACCTGTTACCATGCCCGAAAGTCGCCCATCATCAGCATCACGCTCCTATGTCGTCATCACTGAAATCATTGCCATCTTTTATTTTGACCGACATCCCTGTCGATCCGCCAGATTGTCCATGCCACACGCCTTATATATGTGACCCAGTCGAACGTATCCGACTGCAACCATACTCCACCTTGCACCGTATCAGCCCAACACATCACTATGCATTGCTCGATGCCTTGTAAAACATGACCCCTGCATGACGCATTTTAGGCTTATATATCATCTCCAGCGAATTTCATCCATCGGATAATATTTCTATCTTAGCTATCTTGACTTCCCACAATGCCTTTCAAGCATCTCTACTGTACTATAAAATAATTTTTGCACTCATGCCGCAAAATGCCGTAGTACACAAAGCAAATCTTGAAAATCTGGTACTCTTGTGTGAACTTTGACAAATTCCAATCAGGCAACCTCCTAAATTGGCTCAAGCAGTTATTCTTCCATCGCACAACCTCCTAAATTGGCTCTGCGTAGGTAGTCTGGACTCTCGGCGGCATAGAATCAATGGAGATGGCCGACGTCCCTATCACTGCCCGCGCGACTCCCTACGCACTGCCCGACAACATGTGTTGCATGGACATGGTTCTAATTGTGTGGCTAGGTCCGTGCCAAGATGGATGTGTAGGTGGTGACAGCACATGGGATGTCGGCTAGGTGATGCTCTTTGAGTGCAAGGGCTCAAGGTCCAACTTCCATTAGTTTAACCGGGAAATGACGCCGTTCCCTTGTTGAAGTCATTGCATTGAGTTTACTCAAACTTCTCTCAAGGAGAAAGCCCATGATCTAGCCTCGGTGATAGTGTCCAGCGACAACGGTGCTCGGGCATCATTTTTGGATGGTCCATTATTGAGGCACCTATCCTTTTAGCTTGGGTTGCCATCAATGAAGGTTGTTGCTCTTGTTAGCTGTAGATGTTGCATTGGCCGTTTTTTCCTTCTCTTTTTTGCATTATTTAACTGTGTGCATCCTCAATGTCCCGAGTAGCTCTTGCAATCGTGTTGGTGGAAAGACTGGATGTGATTAATACCTTCTCAATGTTAATATATTCTCTTCACAAAAAACTGTTGCGCTGTCTCCATCTATAATTAATATTACATTGCCGGTTTATTGTTCATTTATTTTGTTCGATGCCAACAATCATCGATCACTAAAGTTCGTTCAAATATAAAGGGGAGAAATATCTTCATAAGATGGCTATAAATATTTTAGTAAGAAATAACTATTCCTAAAATCAATTAAGAAATAGGCTCCATTGTATTTCCATATAAGTGTTGTTGGTCCCCCATAGTAGTTGTCATCAACATAATCTTTAAACTTAAAATTTAACCACTAGTTCATATTACTACACATTTATAAATCTCATGACAATTGATGTCATTGCCTTTTACACATAAGTTTTCTTTATTTCTCAATACCTCAAAAGCACAGTAGAGTCAATTAATTTAGAACAAAAAAAAGCTTAGCAAATATAGAAGTACATAGTCTTTCACATTATTATTGAGAACACACATTTTGGTTGCACAAGCACACACATAGTTAAGCATGACAATGGGAATGTCAAAATGTGAGACCTGACCCTCTCAGCTTCTCCTCAACGATGTCATCCAGCTTCTTCGACATCTCTTCCGTCAAATGGTTTGCCCAGTCACCAACCTTCCCGGTCCTAAAGTAGGAAGAATTAGCCATTGGCAGCCCACCAATCCTATCAGTTTCTCCCGATGAGTTGATTGGTATGCTCTTGAGCTTATCAAAGCTACACAGGTGCACGACATCCTCCACGACTCCGTAGCTCACTTCCTGCTCGGTGAAGGGGGCACAGAGGAACTTGGCGAGCATCTTGACGTGCTTGACCGGTTCGGCCATCATATCATCATACTTCAAGAAAAGAACATTGTCGCTCTCCGCCGTGCATTTCTTCCAGAACCCAAGATTGTGTTCCCAGATAGGCCCGTACGGGGATACCCCGTCAGAAAACAACTCAAATGCCTGATCCATGGGTGTGGTGTAGTCCGCGCCTACCTTGTTGGTGAAGTGCCATAAGGACACGAACACGTCCTTGGGATTGCGGCACAGGTACACAACACGACAACCGAGGTTAGACACACACGGAGGTAGCAGTGTGATCGGCATGTGGGTGGCAAGAAGCCTAGGTGAGGTGAGCTTCTCAAGATCAGCGAGAGGGTGTAGCTGGCGGTAGGGCATCTCGAGAAACGACACTAGGTCTTGAGGGTGGTGGGTGAGCAGCGGGTGGTCCTCGCTGGTGGCGGCGTGGCGGAAACGGTTTGTGACCGTGAATGCGAGGGCCTTTAGCCAGGTGGTGCCGCACTTTGGGAACGTGACAAGGAAGGTGTCGTCGGGGCGAGCCTTGAAGCGCTCTTGCACGAGCATGACGCTTTGCACGTTGTGGGATCTCAGCCAACAGCCTTGATACAGGACCCAGCCTCCTCGCACCTCTGCAACATGGCTCTCTCCTCCTTCCTCCACGATGCTGGTATGGTTGCTCTCGCTTTGAGCTGCTGCCATGGCCAATTTTTTAGGTGAGCTGGGGTTGGTGGGTGATTTTGATTGTGAGCACGTCCAGATATAGCATGGGTATTTGTAAGGGGCTATAGACAAAGGGAAAACATTAAACTAGCTTGTCCGCCCTAGTATATAATCGTGTGCATGTACCGCGAGTTGTACTAGTTTAATTGCACATCACTGTCAAAGTGGGCGCCGAATATGCATACACAAGGCGACACTTGAGCAGTTGAGCTGTACATGATTAACTTGAGGGCAGTGAGCCAAACCAAACAAAGTAAAAAAAAAAAATGAATTATTCGGGGAGAGTGGATTTCTTGCTCCTGAGCTCCATGGAGCCCTGTTTCTGAAAACTTCAAAAATAATGTTTTAAAGTTTCAAAAAATTCTGAAAATAAATAGAGCTGAACATTTAGATGTATACTACATTTCTGTAAAAGGTTTCATGATCAAATACGCATTGGTGTGAGCTGTATAAAGAAAATCATAGACTTTTATAATGAATAGATTTCATGTGCTAGAAAGACATGTTTTCTTTTGTGTAGCTTGAACCAGAATGTATTTCTTCATGAAAATTTAAGGCGTGTACTACACATCCATAGGTTCATGTGTAATTGTTTTCAGATTTTTTTTAAAAAATCAAAATATGTTTTTGTATTTTTTAAATGAAATTTTACATGTGCTTTGATGTCGTTTCATTGACCGGTGTTCTTTCCACATTATGGATATGGCCTTCGTGGTGAAGAAAGGCGTTGGGTGGGTGGTCGTGTTGTTGTTACATGTCGCAACGTTGGTGTACTGGTGGTGTTTACATGAGCCCTACACGAACACCACAGTTACGGGCGAGTATGCCCATAACCCCTCACACAACGAAGCACACTCTTACAAACGAGCCCCACGAACGATCCCCGTAGCCCCAAGCCACCGCAACCCATCATTTCTAGGTTGCTTAGTAACTTAGTAGTTGCTCATTTAAATCTTCCATTCCTATGAACCGCAAGATTACTTGCGGGGATTTTACTCCTCACTTGCCACCATACCATGTTCATGGCTTATTGGACGCGTTGTGTAACACGTGCACATGCACATGTTTTTGCTAGAAGTTATAATTCCACAAATGACAAATAGCATTCACATTCCCTGAAAAACACTAATTGCATTGTCATAAACTTCCCTGAGGGCATCTCTACCAGATCCCCTATTCTAAAAGTCAAAAATCTTCTTTATCCCATTTTCCTAATTTATTTAGGGAATACTTTTGCTTAGCTAGCAGATTCCCTATCATAAAATTGTCATTTTGCCAATTCTTTAAAATGTTTACTCAAACAAATTAAACAAATTCATCATATTTCAATACAAACATAGAGAATTCGGATGCGACAAATCATAATTCAACTACGAACGGAAATTAAGTTTGTTGAATCCTTCAAACATAGCCATAATGTGTTCTAAAAGGCACGTTCATTCCAAATAAACATTAATACATGATGGACCAAAAGCCATCGTAGTTCAAATGGACCTCAATCACTCATGTCGTCACCGTCGGCAGCACCACTGCCGCCACCACCACACAACTTAGCCAAGATGTCCCCACGAGTGAACTCTTAATATTATCTTGCCTTGTCATCCATCCTGCTAGGATCCATCCACATGGTAGCATGTTCCTCAGCCAACCACTTGTTCCGTTGCTCCTCGACCACCATTGCAAGCTTTGCTCCTCAATCACAATATTTCCCTTTTTCTTTTTCTCACCCTCCAATTCAAACAATATTTTCTCCTCTAGTTCAATTTGTTTCTCCCTTCAGTAGCACCTTTCTATCCTCGGTTGTCATCTTTGCCTTCCAGTTCTCCTCTTCCATCAACTTCATCTCATAGAAACAAGCCATCTTCTCCTCCTTCTGTTCGGCCGCTAATGCCCTTTTCACCTCCACCATTGCAATCAACTTTTCTTTTTTATGTTGTGACACACCACTCTTCTTGACATTATTTCCATATTTTGATCCATCCGAAAACACATGAGTGGATAGGTTCTCTACCAAGTCATTATCGTCATCATTGGTGTTGAGCCTTTGCCTCTTTGTTGTGGCTTCAAAGTTCCTTCTCAATCCTTTCATACGGAAATAGTCTCATTGTTATTGTATTACATGTTGATCCTTTGCCAAAATTTATCCTTTATTTTGTCGGCACCGACCGTGGCATCGAGAGTGATGTTCACCCAAGATTCACACAAACATTTTCTTCCTCGGTCTTGTAGTTGCACGGCCTACACCCCTCTTCTTGTTTACTTGAGTTTCCCTCAACCTTCTCCACTACCTTGGCATTTCTCGTTTGGGTATGTCGCATTGACATGGCAATGTTATTGAGGCCAAAGTTGTGGCTTACATTAAATTCTTCCATTAAAGTGGTGGCATCATTCACACTACTAGCAAAAGGCTAATTAGTGGCGCATCTGTTTTAGCCATTAATGGCGCACTACAGGTGCGCCACTATCATCACGCCACTAGTAACTAATACTAATGGCGCATCCCTGGTGCGCCATTAGTATACCAGACAATAGTGGCGCACCAGGGAGTGCACCATTAGTATGTCAAACGGTGCGCCATTACTGTGCCTCTCAGGGGGCCATATTTACCTTCTGCTCTGGGTTACTAATGACGCATTACTAGATAGTGCGCCACTAGTGTGTTTATTGCAGTGCGCCACTAAAGTGCAGTGTGGTGCGCCACTAGTATGAATATTAGGAATTATTTTTTTTTCTTTTCTTATATTTGCACGGGTTACAAAATATATTACTGCACAGAATATAGACAGTACAACATATAAACATCAGATTTATCGAATACAATAGAAGATTAGTCTCCGAATACAATTCATCATATTAGTCTCCGAATTCAAAAGACTGAACAAAGTTAGAACATTACAAGTCTCGAGACCGCGAGTAGCGAGTTTGTCTTCACATTACAAGTCGATATCGATCATCTAAACTACCATCACATAGAAGAGAGCTGCGGTCATCACGATTAGCATCATCGCGATGAAGCTGGTCTTCATCCGGTTCCTCCTCCGCTCCCTCCTCTCTCCCGCTAGATAGCGCGCGTATCTAGCTTCCGCCTCCGCCCTAGTGGTGTACCCTTTGTAACTGTTACCGCTGAAATGGTGAACCTGTCTCCGACACTCCTCCCAGTCGTCGTAGACTCCGGGAACCTTACCCTTGTACACGACATACGACGGCATCTCTATGCACTAGCCAAACAAAACGTTAGTAGCAATTCACAGACAATACATAGGCAATATATAAGTATGCAACAAAAGGATGAGAAGAGAAAAGCAACACATTAATAGCATGATTCATGGTCCTACTAATAAATAGCATCGATTACATATAAGTTGAACGACTGTCCAAACCAAAGAGACATACAAGTTCATTAAAGTTTAATTACAACATGAGCTAATCGATATTTCAGAACTACATAGCATCACTACTTTCGACTCAACTTAGGGACCGGAGCATGGATGAAGCCGCCGTCTGTCGTGATGGTCATGAAATCGCGGGCGTTGTCAGCCTGCATTTGTAGCGTTGTTTCTATCTCACTGTTGTACGATTGATATCTGAGGTAGAACTGCCCCGAGGTACGAAGGACATCTTGATGGATGATTTCCGCAAACTCCGACTGGATGCGAAAGAATTCTTGTCTGATGTCCGCGTCCTGGATTGCCGACAAGCGTGCGGCCCAATCTTTGAGATTATTTGGTAGCAGAAGGTGATTATGGTCCCGTACGATCGCCCGCATGTGATGGAGGGCGTAGTAGGCATCCTTCTGACCGCCAGGCGGCTGCTTGACGCAGGGGAACGTCGTATTGTGGGTGAACACGTGCTTGTCGTACCTACGAATTGGCCTGCTGTAGGTGCCTCCAGATCTGGCGTAGCCGGGGAGAACATCATCAAGAACTTTCTTGATATTTGTGTAGTCTTTCTTCGACTGACGGTCCGAGTCGAAATACGTGGCCATGGAATATTTCGGGCTTAAGAGGATGAGTGTGCAATGTGTGTCACTGCACAAAACACAGAATGTTAGAAAAAAACGATCGAAATCTAAGAAATCATATGTTACGGGGCGGTGAGGGGATGACTTACTCGGGAAAGTAAGGCACGAGGAAGTTATCCTTATCTGGGTTTGCCAGAATGGCGCCTTCGAGGTATGAACTCGCGACTTGCCGGTCCCTAGCGCTGCCCATGATCTTGGCACGCATGTAGAATGGGTCGACTATAACGATGTCCGGGGTCTTGTCTCTAATGCTCTGCATCTCCATACTCAGCGAAAATAGCCGAACGAAGGTGTAGTGCAGCGGATGAAGGTTAAACATAGCGAAGATGTCATCAAACCGCAGGACGATCATACCCCCGATGGCGCTATCCACAAAGCCCTTGCCCTCTGGCACCTTGGCCATGAAAACCGGGTATGCCACATCATTCTCGGAGAGACACCGCTTCTCCAAAGAAAGAACACTGTCATGCAGACTCCGCATAGCACCGGTTGCAGCATTGAGCAGATTAGTCGGTAGCATCGGCCTACCCGCCACATGCACCCTCCTCGAGATATCCTTAGGTGAAGGTGGCCCGTCCTGAGCACGGATCGTACTCGGTGCCGGCTGGCTCGCACCCTTGTTAGTCTTTCTTTTTCGTCCCTTCTTCTTCTGCTGTAATGGGATCGAGTTCTGCTCAGAGACCGCCTTCTTGAGTGTGTTGGGGCTGATAATATTTCGCACCTCGGCTATCTGAGGCTCGGTGAAGGCGGCAGCTGGAGACGTCTCCTGAGAACTGAACGCCAGACGACGCCCGTTGCAATTGGGTTTCTCCGCGGTACCAGCTAGATCGCGATCGTCTTTTGCAGGGTTGGGTTCTTGAGAAGGAGGCCCCAAGAATTCGTCACCGTACCCATGTTTGTTGAAGTACTTATCGACGTTGGTAAATGTACCGTCGTCGTCGTCGTCGGGATCCTGTGCCATATGCATGTCCGGCATGTCCGGTAGCGTTGCGGCGGTCTTGCCATGGCTTGGTGCCGGCACGACTGGCGGTGTTGTCTGTGGAGTGGTGTCCCCCGCCCCCAAACGAATCTGGCTCTTCGGCCAAAGCAGGGGCCAGCTTAAGCAGGCGCTGAGGGTCATCACATCATCTTCGTCGGCCCCAGGGGGTCGAAACGGAGGTAACAAGTCGTCGCAGCCCCGCAGCACCCGAACCAGTTGAACCCTATACACGTTGGGTGGCATCGGATTACCGTGGAATAGGCGGTTGCCCGGTTGAACGATTCTGGCCTTGGCGACATCGATCAACTCGCCATCCACGAAGTGCAGGAGAGTGCATGGAACATCGGCGGTGCCCTGCGAAAACATGTAGGGCGTCAGGGATGCCCAGTCAAAGGCAAGGAGATGAAGTCATCGGCCGAGAGGCTTAATTAGTTACCATGATGGCGCCGAGCTCGGCTAATGTCGAGGCACCGCCAACGGCGGGCGTGCAAGTGACGGAGGGGCCGCTTGCTGCCGAGGTGCCGGCCAGCGTATTCTTCCCACACCCGGGTGCATTAAGCTGCATTGCCGGCGCCGCCGCGGGAGACACCAATGCCGCCTCCGCCGGAGACACCAATGGCGCCGCCGGCGCGTTGCGCGAGTTGCTGCCTGTGAAGCTGGGAATCGGGGGCGGCCCCTGTTGGCCGCCTGCCATCCACGCCTGCAGCCCAGAAACCAAGGTAGGTATAATGGCGGTGATCGTCGCTCCCAGTTGGTCTCGCACTTGCTCTTCGACCATCTCCGAAATCCGCGCCACTTGTGCCTTGAGTTGTTGAACCTCGCGCTCCTGGCTTTCCGAGCTGGTCTTTCTCTCCTTTCGCCCAGCGATATAGTATTCCGACCATTTCGTGGACAAGCCTTTGCCGGCCACACGACCAGCTGACGACGGCTTACTGAGCTTATCCTTGTTTTTCATTACGTTCAACGCCCTATTTAAAGGGGTGTCGAAAGGGGAGCTCTGAGACGACCCCGCGCTACTGCTTTCAGTGTCCTGCGGAAGGAACGTGAACCATTTAGAAATTTGGCTTCATTAATTAGAATGCAACCATATGGAGCTAATTACGCGGGGGTGTATTCCTTACCAGAACAAGCTCAAGCGCCTTGGTCTTCGGATCCGTGGTAAGCTCCTTGGTTACCGGGTCAATCTTGTACCGGGCCCTGACATAGTTCCTGGTCTGCTTGTCACGGTATTTCTCAAAGAGGGGCGATAGGCCTTGCTCGGCATGCTCCGCGTCCTCCTTGTCCCATATAGGTTCCGCCACTCTGTAACCGCCGGAACCGAGTTTGTGGGCCCCTAAGTTCAAGTCCCACATATCTTTCCCCCACTGACTTGATTCCACGGTTGCGTTGCTCTCGCACTTGATCTTGAACTCCCGGTAGTCATCTTCGCTGATCGAAGGATTTTTCTCCTTGATCTTCTCATAACTATCACCTTTTTCAATCATTCTCTTCACCGCGGCTCTCCAAGTAGCCAGGGCCGTGCTCATCTTCGTGAGGGCGGCACTGTTCACTTTATTCCCTGAGAGGCGTGTGTTTGCGAAGTCACCGGGGAACTTGTATCGTTCGTGCAGCTTTGTGAAGAGGAGGTTGCGCAAATTCCCTCGGTCACGATGCCTTAGGTTCTCGGTGTTGATCGAGACGGTGCTCCGGAGAATGCACCCGAGCTGTCCCGCGTACCCCTTGACTATTTCTTTGGGCGCCGTTGGATGCCCCTCGGAGGACACTTCAGTAAATTCCTCCTTGACGGTGCCGAGCACGTTCGGGCGCCGGTCCTTCCATTGCCTCTTCGGTTGGCTGCCATCTGTGCGTGCGATGCCATCTTCAGTGGTGGCATCCTCGGCGGAACCATCAGTGGTGTCATCCCCGACGCCACTAGGGGTTGTGTAATCAGGATCGGTGTCTTCCGCGGCGTCCTCATAGCGGTGAGGTTCTTCCTCCATCTCCTGGGACAGCTCCTAGAATGCCTTGCCCGAACCGCCGGCCTCATCGTTGTGGGCCATGTTTCGCTCTAAATAGGAAAAAAATTGGTCAAAAAGTTGGTTATTGTCATGGAACAAGATCTCTAAGTTGACCAAATAACCTAATTCTCGAGGAATGTCGCCAAAAAGTTGGTTATTGTCAAGGAACAATTGAGAGATGTTTGTGATATTGCCTAGGTGTTTTGGGATGGAACCTGTTAGTGTGTTGTTGCTAAGGTCCAAGTCCCTTCCTAACCCCCTTCTTCTTGTCTCCTCATTTAGGGTTTGTCGACACCGAGGCATCCTAAAAGCTAAGCTTTTATCATTTAGGGTTTGTCGACGCCGAGGCACCCTAAAAGCCTAAGCTTTCATCATTTAGGTTTTTATCGACACCGAGGCACCCTAAAAGCCAAGGTTTTATCATTTAGGGTTTGTCGACGCTGAGGCACCCTAAATGCTAAGTTAAGTTTTCATCATTTAGGGTTTATCGATGCCGAGGCACCCTAGGTTGACTGATATATATATATATAGGTATCTTCTATTAATATACCCTATCAAGAAAAGGGAAGGAGAATTCTAATACACGAAGAGACAGTAAACATATCACACTTCTATATGTATAACACAAGAGGCAGTTGATCCTACTTAATTAAGTACTAAGATACCACGGCCCATGCATTAGTCGCAAGTACCCCATATGTCCTATTTTTAGCAAAGTCATGCTAAAATTCACGGAAAATTTCAGCATGACCTTTGCTTAAAATAGGACATATGGAGTACCTGTATTTGCCGGAACGGAAGTTAATCGACATTCCATTAAACTCAAGGGCCTCTCGGGGTACCTGCAAAATCATCACGACACGATGGTCGGAGACAAAACCCAGCAAACTAGGAGAGTTACTGACGTGTTTACAGAAATTGTTTTCTGTAAAAGATGATCATCATCTTTACAAGTCTTTCTCAATGTGATCATCAGTGCATCACCTTCAGGCTAGCTCACATTATCTTGTCTAGAATTCAAGAGACCAAATTTTTTGATTATACTGAAACTTTTTAGAACAAAACTGATGTCATTCTAATAGAACATATTCCCAGTCATATACTTGGATGGCCTCATCAAGCTTATAATTCTTGTGAACCTAAATCTCATAATATAAATTATCATTAGCCGCATGCAACCTCTTTAGTTGACAACTGAAATCTACATGAGTGTGTGCACTACAGGAAGGGAACTATGCAATCAGGCCACACTTGTTATAACGCACTGTCAGCTTAAACAGGTCAACTTCCTCACCAATCTGCTATGCTGCAGGTACAGTTTAATCGTGTTGAACCAAAAAAATATTTCATCTAGTGATCAATGAATGGATAAATACTTGTACCAATCAGGGAAAAAACCTCTACTTTTTGCATATAACAAACCAAAAAAATCCTCTATTGGTCAGCGAGTGAAGAATTACAGGACTTCCTACAGTTGGAGCTATGAACATATGATCTCTTCAACAGGAGAAGAAAGTAAGAAACAAAATGAAATCAATGCGCGTTACAGAAGGGCCAAGACTGCCTAACAGTTCTGAACTCCTGCCAAAACTGAACACAACATATACCAAGGAAAATCAACACTTCTAGATTCATATCAGACTAACAGCCAACACTGCATAACAGTTCTAAACTTCTGCCAAAGCTGAACACAACATATACCAAGGAAAATCGACACTTATGAATTCATATCAGACCAAGAGCCAACACTTATGATTTGATTTGTCTGGGGCCATCTGTTTGCCACTTGTTGGACAGAACTAGCAGTGTAGTCTTTGGGTATGCTTGGACATCATAGTGTGCTGCCATATGTTTCAGTGGAAATCATAAGTTAACATCACTAAGAATGAAGACGTGCAGTATACATAAGCACTAAGAACTGAACTTGACCATAGTTCTTTGCAGCACAGTGGTAATAATCGGCACAATGCAGCGATATATATTCAGAGAAACGAAACAAGCAGCATAATAAGCACCAAGAACTGAACTTCAAGCAGTAAATCGGATCACACGCGTAGGCAGAGAGAGGGGGAGAAGAGAGGAGTGGTTGTGTAGACCGAAGATCTCCCTAAGATGGCCCTCGATGACGTTGCGGGGGAGGCGGCTGACGAGGAGGACGAGCAACAACTCGTCGGGGACCGGAGCAGGGGAGGGCTTCCTCGCGGGCGGAGGAGGGGGAGGCGAGGGTTTCTTGGGCGGCGGCGGCGGCGAGCGGCCCCTCCGCGCGGTGGACGAGCTGCGAGGAAACAGAGCAAGCAATCAGAAATGGGGCGAAGGGGGAGGCGAAGGGGGCAGCTCCAGCGGCGCAGCTGGGTCACCTGCGGCGGTCGGAGGAGGCCCTCGCTCGGCCGATTCCGTTCGGGGGAACCGAGCAAGGAGACAGGGGAGGGTGCGGGGGGTCGTCGGCGGCGGTGGAGCGGGGGAGGGTGCGGGGCGGCGGCGGCGGTGGAGCGGGGGAGGGTGCGGGGGGTCGGCGGCGGCGAGGGGGATCGAGATGGAGGGGGTTCTGGCGCGGGGGGCGAGGGGGAAAGGGATAGAGGGGGGGAAGGTTAGCAATGGCGCACCTCCCAGGGGTGCGCCATAAGTACATCCATAGCAATGGCGCACCACCGAGGGGTGCGCCATTAGTAAAAAAATTTATTATTATTTTTTGTTGCGTCTAATAATTCTTTAGAAAATGACAATCAAATTTGAAAACATTTATGAATGTGAAAAAATATCATCAAATTTGTTATTTGAAAATATTTATGAATATGAAAAAATATCATCAAATTTGTTATTTGAAAATATCATCAAATTTGTTATTTGAAAATATTTGAAAAAATATCATAAAAATTGGTATACCAATGGCGCACCTCCTAGGGGTGCGCCATAAGTACATTGATAGCAACTTTTTTTAAAATATCATAAATAGTAACTTTATTATTATTTTTAGTTGCATCTAATAATTTTTTAGAAAATGACAATCAAATTTGAAAACATTTATGAATGTGAAAAAATATCATCAAATTTGTTATTTTAAAATATTTATGAATATGAAAAAATATCATCAAATTTGTTATTTAAAAATATCATCAATATTTTTTTTGGATTTTTAGTTGCATTCATTTGTGAATTGGTAAAACATTTATGAATATGAAAAAATATCATCAAATTTGAAAAAATATCATGAATTCAAAAAGTGCCCATGAAATTTAAAAATATTCATGAGTTCAAAAAATATTAACAAATTCAATACTTTTTTGTGAGTTAGAAATTCAATACCATAATAAACATAAATAAATATTCATGAGGACTAGAACAGAAGAAATATCATTTCAATATGTCGAAATACAATCGAGAAACGAAGACTACGATTTAAATACAATCGATCTTAGCTAGCTATCTTTTCACAATCTTCTTGCCCTTCTTTTTCGCAAATGGAGTTTTTCTGTTGAACGGACGTCCTTTAGGTAGGGTGGTCCTGCTTCTTCTTGTGGTGTATGGTACTTCATCGTCGTCGTCATGTTCCATCTTCGGGTCGCTGTACTTGTCG
This sequence comes from Aegilops tauschii subsp. strangulata, assembly GCF_002575655.3. NCBI lineage: Eukaryota > Viridiplantae > Streptophyta > Magnoliopsida > Poales > Poaceae > Aegilops > Aegilops tauschii. Next base: position 546,282,598 of record NC_053037.3, on the reverse strand, counting down.
AAGTCTTGCTCATTGGCGACTCCATCCATTCCGATGATCTTCCTTTTGCCTCTCCTCACGACAACACGACTGGGCTTTGACGGGTCGGTAATGAAGAAGCATTGGTCCACTTGGGAAGCCAGTACCCATGGCTCATTTTTCGCGGTGACGTTTGCGCCCGCGGTCTTGGATCTGGCTTCGGGTATAACCATGGTGGTGAAATACCGGTCTTATTTTAGGACGCTCTTGGCCCATCTGACACGGAACATCGGGACCTTCTCTCCAGCGTAGCTCAGCTCCCAGATCTCCTTGATCCTTCCGTAGTATCTGTCCTTGTCGTTACCGGTGTAGGATTCCATCGTTACCCTGGAGTTCTGATAACCATCGCTCTTCATGTCCTTTCCCTCGGTGTAGAATGTGTAGCCGTTGATATCGTACGCCTCATAGGTCATCAGATTGTGCTCGGCGCCCTGTGACAAGGCGAATATGAGTTTTTCTTCCGCGGAAGAATCCTCATGTAAAGGGTACGACAGAAGCTTCTCCTTGAACCAACGCGTGAAACATGAGTTGTGCTCTTTGATTATATCTCCGTCCGTCCTCTGTTGGCCTTGGTCATGTACGTCTTCTCAATAAAGGTTTTGTGCACTACCACCCAAGGATCGACCACGTCTATGTGTTGTAGCGCGACTAGGTTTGCTCTTTCAAAGTCGGCGAGTCGACCCTCGAAGTCGACATGCATTTCGCGGCGACCATCACGGTGACCCCATCCAGCGAGCCTGCCGAGGTGCCTGTTGACGGGCAGACCAACGGGGTTCTTGATGCCTAGATAATTCGTGCAGTAGGAGATGCACTCTTCGGTCAGAAAGCCCCTGGCTATGCTTCCCTCTGGACGTGACATGTTGCGGACGTATCCTTTGATGACACCATTCATCCTTTCGAACGGCATCATGCTGTGCAGGAACGTCGGCCCGAGTTGGATGATATCCTCCATGATATGGACCAGCAGATGCACCATAACATCAAAGAATGCGGGCGGGAAGTACATCTCAAGCTCGCATAGTATCACCACGATCTCTTCCTGTAGCCTTCTGAGTTGCCTCGCGCCAACCGACTTCCGAGAGATGACGTCGAAAAAGTTGCATAGGCCAAATAGCGTTTCACGGACATGCGCGTCCATGATCCCACGGATTGCAACTGGAAGTATCTGCGTCATCAGCACGTGACAGTCGTGAGACTTCATCCCACTGAACTTCTGCTTCGCTGAGTCTAGGTATCTTCTTATCTTCCCCGCGTAACCGTAAGGAAGTTTTACTCCTACGAGGCAGGTGAAAAACTGCTCGATCTCCTCCTGACTTAGAGTGAAGCACGCGGGAGGGTAGTCATTTTCGGTCTTCTTGGCCTTTTTGCCTTTGCGACGACTTTCCGTGTCCTGCTTCGCCTCATCATCATCATCATTAGCGTGAAGCTCCTCCCTGATGCCCATTGATTTCAAGTCTGCCCTTGCTTTCGGCCCATCTTTGGTCCTCTCTGGCATGTTGAGCAGGGTACCAAGCAGACTCTCGCACACGTTCTTCGTGATATGCATGACATCAAGGCTGTGAGGCACACGGTGGATCTTCCAGTACGGCAAGTCCCAGAAAACAGACCTCGTTTTCCATACCTTCAGCAGCGGCTCTGGCGCCTTTCGCTTCTTTCCCGGCTCTGGCGCCTTTTGCTTCTTTCCCGGCAGTGGGCAATCTTTCCAATTTTTCAACAGCTCGTCTATTTCCTCGCCGCTCCTCGTACGCGGGCGTCTTCGGGGTTCGGTTTCACCATCGAACAGATCCTTGCGTTTTCTCCATGAGTCATCGTCGCGAAGCCACCTTCGATGTCCCATGAACACGGTTTTCGAAGACCAGGGATCTCTATCTAGCTGGCAATACGTTGTGTCATCCATGCACCTGACGCATCCAGAAAATCACAGGCCAGGTGCTATGTGTGCTTCTCTGGCTGCCAAACGGATTGACTCCATCGGTGCTCGCGCTCAGCACGATGTTCCTTGGATAGTCCCCAAATTTTGGGTGTTCGAAGTTCAACGCTTGCCACTGGCTCGCATCCTTAGGGTGACTCAGCATCTTGTCTTTTTTATTTATCTCCGGATCATTTCTGTCATCTTCTCGCTTCTTCTCCTCCCTATCCGCGTGCCAACGCAGGAGCTTTGCTAGCTTAGGGTCCGCGAAATACCGCTGCAGACGAGTAGTGATTGGAAAGTACCACACCACTTTTCGAGGAGCTTTCTTCCTCTTCTTGTATCGAGTGACGCCGCACACCAGACATATGGTAGACTCCGCGTGCTCGTCCCGATAAATGATGCAATTGTTCATGCACACATGGTATTTCACGTGCGGTAAATCCAGAGGACACACGATTTTCTTCGCCTCCTCGAAACTGGTCGGGCACTTGTTCCCCTTGGGAAGACGTTCGTGCCAGAATGACATGTTCTCGTCGAAGCATGCGTCGGTCATTTTGTGTATTACCTTCATCTCCAGAGCCATGAGCGTTACTTTCAGGCGGGTATCCTCGGGCCTGCATCCTTCATACAATGGAGTAACCGCGTCTATCTCCAGTTGATCCAGCTTGGCTTTCTCTCGGGTGGCAGCTCTTGCGTTATCCGTCTGCTTGAGAAGCAGCTCTTGAATATGAGGGTCCTGCACCCAGCCCATCGATGGTCCATCGTCGTCTGCTCCGGCATCTTCATCTTCATGATCATGCCCTTCGTCTTGATCTTCCTCATCATCATGTCCGGCATCTTCTACATGATGACTGTGTACTGCATCACCGTCGTGATCATGTCCTGGAGATTCTTCGTCTTCTCGCCCGCCCTCGCCGCGGTGGTTGTCTTGCTGCCCTTCCTCATTTGTTGCCCGGCCCCCATGGACGACTTCATAGTCATCTTCATCACCTTGCCACCGATAGCCATCCATGAAATCACGCAAGAGCAGGTGGTCCCGCACCTGTCCGGAATCCGGATCCGTAATAAGGCTCTTCAGCTTGCATCTTCGACAGGGACATCTTATCTCCGTCTCGTTCTTTTGAAGCATCTCGGCCTTCGCGGAGCTCAAAAACCTATTCACGATGCCTTCGGTCATCGTGCGGACCATGGTCGCCTGCGGGGTAGAGCAAAACGATATTTTAGAACCAAGAAAAAATTTGGCATGACTTTGCCTAAAAATAGGACCAAAAAGAATGCATAGTGCCAAATTCTTGCCGAAACGGAAATGAATCAACATTCCGGCAAAATATTGGCAACTATCGCATTTCAAATACCGGTACCTGCAAACACAAACATATGCAACACCACAAACATACGTAGATCTAGGCCATAAAAAGTGCATGTGCCCGATGTTGGAGGGAGAGAAAAGTAGATCTACAACATAAAGAAAGCTTTCCCCTTACTTACCTATCAAAAAAGGTAATTTAACCATTTAATTTGGGTGAATCTATGATGCAAATGAGGTGAGGAGGAGGAGGCAGCCAAGACAAGCTTGGAGGAGGAGGTGGAGAGAATGAAGTGGGGAAAGTGAGTGTGGTAGGTGGCTGTCCAAAATATCTAGCTGCTCTCAGGTTACCAATGGCGCACCACATAATAATGCGCCATTAGTAACCCTGGTTACTAATGGCGCACCTGTTACGTGGTGCGCCATTACTAGTTTTGCAAAAAAAAATATAATTGTTAGTAGTGGCGCACCTTGGCTGTGGTGCGCCATTACTAGTTTGAACTAGTAATGGCGCACTGTACCCTGGTCGCCATTACTAGTTTAAAAAAAAGTAAAAAAATTGTTAGTACTGGCGCACAGAGTGTGTGGTGCGCCATTACTAGTTAAAACTAGTAATGGCGCACTTCGCCTTGGTGCGCCATTAATAGTTTTGGAAAAATAAAAAAAATTGTTAGTAATGACGCACCGTGTGTGTGGTGCGTCATTACTAATGAGGACACTAATGGCGCACATGTATCTGGTGCGCCACTGCTATATAGCAGTGGCGCACCACATACATGGTGCGTCATTAATGTCCATATTAGCTATTACCCTTTTCCTAGTAGTGTCAATTGCTCACTACAAAAGCAAAGAGAACCTAGCAATTAATATCAAATCATGCATCACTCTCTAAAGTAATTGCAAACCAAAAAGGAAAAAAAATACTCTCGAGCATATCCTCAAGAACATTGGCCTCGCTCGTGGTCTCGTCCGGATCCAAGCCATCCTCGGAAACCGGAGGTGAAAAGGGTGGTGGCATGGCAGCAGGAGACCGTGTAGTAGTAGTCGGCACTGCGCGAGGTCGAAGGGGAAGCGTCGGGAAGGTCATTGTCTCATTCTTCTTCACCGCCCCTGTCGTTTTGTCCTTCGCCTTAGCCGACGTTGCCGTTTATCAGCCGGCTCGAGAAAGGGTGATAGGTAGGTTGTGGTTGTGTGAGTGACAATAGTCATCAACGACGAACCTTTGTCGATGAAGTTTATCCCTTGTTGTCATCGTTTCGGTGTTGTGGCACCAAATTCTTCGTCGGTGATAGGTCTCCGGCACCGGCGGGGGTGGCCCAGGGTGCAACGGGGGAGTGTCTTTATGTTCCGCCGGTCATCGGGCCCGAGGACGACCAGTGTCGCGGCAAGGGGCGGCAGCGTCGGGGTTGGGCAGGAAAGCTGCGGCCGAGAGGGAGGGTGCGGAACTTTTCTTGAGAACGCCTACAGCTAGACTAAAACTAGGAGACTGTGGGATTTTTTTGGAGGGGGGAAGATTTAAGAAAATTTTAATTTTAGGGATCTGCTAGCAACCGCTCTTGTAGTAGTTTATTGGTTGAGCTGGGCGATTAGTTTTTTTTGGGACCATGAGGTGTTACGGTCCCCATAGCAGTTGCCATCAACTCGCATCACCTTTTGCACAAAAGTTTTGCTCGTATCTCAAAAGGCAACATAGTCAACGAGACAAAACAAAAGGTTAACAAAACATCACGTACATAGTCTTTCACATAATTATTGAGAACACACATTTTGGTTGCACAAGCATGCACATAGTTCAACATGACACCGAGATGTCAAAATGTGAGACCTGATCCTCTCAGCTTCTCCACAACAATGGCATCCAGCTTCTTTGACATCTCTTCCGCCAAGTGGTTTGCCCAGTCACCGACCTTCCCGGCCCTAAAGTAGGAAGAGTTCTCCATTGGCACCCCACCAATCCTATCAGTTACTCCCGATGAGTTGACCGGCATGCTCCTGAGCTTATCGAAGCTACACAGGTGCACAACACCCTCTACAACTCCACATCTCACCTCCTCCTCGGTGAAGGGGACACCGAGGAACTTGGCGAGCATCTTGACGTGCTTGACCGGTTCGGCCATCATCTCCTCATACTTCAAGAAAAGAACTTTGTCACTCTCTGCTATGCTTTTCTTCCAGAACTCAAGGTTGTGCTTCCAGATAGGCCCATACGGGGATAGCCCCTCGGAAAACGAATCAAATGCTCTATCAATGGTGTACTCCGTGTGTACCTTGCCGATAAACTGCCATAGGGACACGAACACATCCTTGGGATCGCGGAACAGGTACACAACACGGCAACCGAGCTTGGACACGCACGGAGGCAGCAGTGTGATCGGCATGTGGGTGGCGAGGAGCCTCGGAGAGGCGAGCTTCTCAAGGTCGGCGATAGGGTGGAGCTGGCGGTAGGGCATCTCGAGGAATGGCACGAGATCCTGAGGGTGGCGGGTGAGCAACGGGTGGGTGTCACTGGTGGCGGCATGGTCGAAGCGGTTTGTAACGGTGAAGGCAAGGGCCTTGAGCCAGGTGGTGCCGCACTTCGGGAACGTGGCGAGGAGGGTGTCGTCGGGGCGAGCCTTGAAGTGCTCTTGCACCATTGACGCTTTGCATGGCCCGGGGTCGCAGCCAGCAGCCTTGATACATGACATAGACTCCTCGCGCCTCCGCAACAAGGCTCTCTCCTCCTTCCTCCGTGCCGCCGCTGCGGTTGCTCTCGCTTTGAGCTTCTTCGGCCATGGCGATTTTTCGAGCTAAGTTGGGGTTGGTGATTGCTTGGTTATGACTTATAAACAGGTCGAGGCATCCAGATCAATGATTGGTATTTCTAAGAGGCCATATACAAAGGAAAAACGTTAAACTAACTTGGCTGCCCTGGTATTGAATTCTAGGCATGGACCACGAGCTCTACTAGTTAATATGTAAACACATGGCGACACACAGCTGAGCTGTACAGGACTAATTTGGGCGCCACCTAACCCAAGTTAGAAAATATATTATTTGAGGCACAGACTTGATACTCAGTTTAAATCATGCATGTGCATGTGTCAGCTAAACAACAAAACTGATAGAAGCGCAGCACCAACCTCTTTTTTCTGTATGGTTACCGTCAGTCAAACTAGGCATCAGTTTTGTCATCCAAGTGTATCTGTTAACATGATAATCTTTATCTAATATTAAAAAACGGAGACTTTCATGGTTCTTCATATGTCATTTTTTTATAACTGTTAATTTTATGTAAACCATAATTGATGGTTGAGATTTAAAAGCAGATATACATCATTCAGACTAAAAAATGCATAGCAAGATAGCACACACAAATAAGGCAGCCGACACGCTCGGCGGCCAGCACGTGGCCACGACACGCACGGCCGGCGACCAGCACACGTGGGAGACAACCAGCACATGGCCGTGGAACGCATGCCCAGCAGCCAGTAGACCAAGGCGATGGTGGAGTCGCAGTTGCAGGGCTATGGTTGCCGCGCACAGGCCCATCTCGCCGAAGTCGGAGCAGGCGCCGTCACCGCGGAGCTCGTCACCGAGATGGCTGCACGGACGACGTGTTCACGCCGGAGCATCCTAGCATGCTGGATGGTGCGAGCACGGTGGCTCTCGTCCGTACCCATCTGCGACACAGACGCGACACACACACACGAGCAAATCATGCACGTATACACGCAGCAGCAACATACGTGGGCGCCGGAACTCCTGTCCCTCGGGGCGGAGCGGCAGCAGCGCTCGTGGATGGCACCCGCGGCAGCAGCGGCCAGCATGCGCGGCTGCGGCCGGCTGTTCACGCCGTTGCCAGTGCAACGCACGGCACACCGGCCAGCACGCGGTGGCAGCCCGCTTGCTAGCTAGCACGCATGCATGCGACGGCTAGCTAGCTAGCACGCCATGGCCAGCAGCTTGCTTGGTCGTATGCCCGCGACAGCCAGCGGCTAGCACGAACGCCAGGAGCTACGCCTGCCAGGTCGGGAGCATCTGCGGCAGGGCGAGCAGGGTGCAGGTCGGGAGGCGGGGCGAGCAGGGTGCAGCCTGTTTGGCGAGATCCGCAGGTCGTCAGCCGAAGATGGCGGGCCGACTGGTGGTGCCGTGGGGCGAGGTTTCGGCGGTGTCCTGGTGGCGTCGGCTGCTCCGCGTCGGCAGGGATTGAGAGAAAAGGGATAAAGCGTCACTGAAGGTGGGGTTGGATGTGTTCTATGCCATCTCAACAAATCTAAGCTGTCATCATTATTTTTTTTGACGCGTCTAGGTAGCGCCTGGGCGCCTGGGAAGGTTACCGAGCGGCTGACCAAAAAGGTAACACTTGGTCCCCTCCACTGCCAAAAAAGGAAGGTCAGCAATTCCTCTCCCCCGCGCAAAAAAGGAGCTACCAACCGCCGGCCCCGCGCGCGACAGCTGGCCCTGGGGATCACGTGCACCCGTCCTTCCGTCCCTCCCCACCCCACACCATCTGCTTCTCCCCCACGAAAGGAGAAGAAATCCCCAAGGGGAAAAGCTCCATCGGCAGAAAAAGCCATGGCGGCTCCAAAAAATTAACAAGAGAGGGAGAGAGGGGAGAACAAAGGAACCATCGAAAGCTGTAAGAAAAGGAGGAGACAAAGATTGAACAACTTACCAGGAGGATAGAAAAACCAGGTGAGACATCTGCCTCCTTCTGATTTGCTTCTTCTTCCAATTCATCTTCACATGAACTGGCTAATTGCCCCTTTTAGCTGGTTACCTTGAACGAGCAATTCATGGAGAGAGTTGGGGAAGACTGGACAACACAAGGATTGCGTGGGGGGTGTTTGCACAGAATATGTGCAAATCAGTATGCTAGTTGGTGCAACTAAACAAGTTACAGAAGCCAACTGTATCCACACTCTATGCATTAAAAACTAGACTAAAAAACAAGAAAATTTGGTTGCGGGGGGAGTTGCACCAGATTAGGTGCAGCTTTATGTTGCTTTCGTGCATCTATATCAATTACAGCACCAGCACCTGTAGCCATAAAACATGTGCAAAGAAGTGTGCACACAAACATTTACTAATACATATCCATACATAAAAAGTTTTTCAAAAGTAAATAGTTCTGAGTTCAAACACTCCAATAAGAAAAACACAAATGAGGAAAACAAAAACTGTTCGGGTCAATACCTATACAAATATCTTTCAAATATAATTGCCAAACAATTGATGTAGTCATCATCTTTTGAAGTACGTTTCGAAGTATCAGCAGACCTGGCCTATTATGTTCAATTTGTAGTGATCTGCCATGTCATTTCCCCTCCTATGAGACCTGCACAATGTACATGGAAAAAAATCCTGAGAAAATCAAAATTGTGCAAGTTTTATGGTACTTTGTGCAACTTGAGTGCATCCTGTATGCAACTAGCATCCCTACTCTATGCAAAAACTGGTGAGTTGGGTGTTGGAAGTAAGGTTTCCCTGCCAAATATGACTATAGACACCTGACTGCCTGCCACACAGGGGGTATCTGCAAAAAGCTCCAAAAAAAGTTATTGTGACCAACCTAAAGTGACCAAGTGTGCAACTATGATGTGACTATATGCAACTATCATGGAGCTATCTGCAAATACCATACCCCTGTGCTTAGTGTGCAACTACCATATATCTCTGGTGACAACCTAAGCATAGCAATTGTGCAACTACCATATGTCTCCGTGCAACTATCAAATGTCTACACACCATTTCATAAATCATTTGTCGGCAAACCTAGGAAAAAGCATGTGTGCAAACAAATATAAAACATTTGATTAGAATGACAACTCACTTGAAGCTTGCCAAACACACTGGGAGATATCATGTCTTTCTTTATAATCTTCCTGATAAGATTCTTATCGAAAGCATTAGCTCGGACATCACATACACTTACTCTCACATCAAGATTGAGCGCATCGAGATAAAGGATCTGTCACACAAGGATCATCAAAAAACAAAAAACAAAAAGAACATGTTAGCAAACATGCAAGAAATGGGAAAATAAAAAAACCAACAGCAAGGTGGTTTTTGTGCAACTGGATAAGTAATGGGTGCCAACTCAAATACAGCATGAGCCATCTGACAACAAAAACTTGGTAGTTCTCTAAATAAACTGCACCAATACAACAAGAAAGCAACATAAAAAGTATGGACTCCATAAAAACTATGGACATCTGAACAATGTACACAAGAGGGAACATAAGAAAAATATAATAGGATTTACATGATGGACACGATTCAGGTAAATATATAACTTCAAGTAAAGAAACTGCCATCATCAAAAGAATAAGGTGCCACCTAATACAAACATTTTCATCTGCCAGGAAAAAGCAAAAAAAAGTAAAGAGCTGCCAACTACTACCAATTAAATGTGCAAAAGCAAGGCTAGAAGTTGCCAACTACTATTCATTACATATGCAACTGTTATTATTTTCATGGGAAAAAGAAGATGACCCAGCATAAATGATGCCAACTACATTCATTTTTAGATAAAATAAACTTCCATAAAAATTACTGCCAACAACATAAATGATGCCAGCTACATTCATTTTTCATGTGCATCAACAAAAAGGGGTGAGAACTACCATCTACTACCAATTTAATATTCTACTGGGAACATTTACAAAAGAAAAAAATGTATATGAATTATACCTCAGCAGCTGCTGTGGAGGATGAACCACCTACATCAGTTGCTGCGCCTTTCGCTTTGCATCTTTGACGTTTTATAATTCGGTACTAGTCACCACCCTCTGCCTACAAGCATGACACACAAGAAAAAAACAGGACAGCAAAAATTAGTGAGAAAATGAATAAACATCATTACAAATGTTAGTGCCTAGTTCTCATACTGAGGGAAAACACCTGTGTAGGCTAACCTAGATTCTTACCTCAGCTTCATCAAACTCATCCCCACCGCCGGAACTGCGAGAGATCCGCTGCGCAGCCCTTCTCCGTTTCCGCCGATTAGGCTGCACGACATTCCCCTCCATGTGACAAAAAACAATAGAACCAATTACTAAAAAAATGAACACAAGTGCATAACACAAAACATGCTTCCTCAAAAAAGTCTTCCTAAAAACAATAACATCACCAATTACCCCTCTTTTGCTTCTACCGGTTTCTCCTTCTGCATCCATTTTCACTGCAAAAACAGGTTATGCACAAAGAGCCAAAACATTCTGGTTGCACATATCATTTCTTTCAGTTGCACACTAAAGAGCATGTAGTTGCACACACTCACAAAGGCCCAAAAAAAGACAAAAAGGCAAAATGAGCCAACTGCATATTGTTTTGGTGCAACTCACACATATACACATGCCAACTGAATACAACTCAAATCGCGATTAAAGCAAAAAAGGACAAAAACACCAGAATCAACAAAGTGGATAAAAACCGCATCTAAAAGTGGATCAACCACTGTCGCAAAAAATGAGCGTACATAAAAAATGTGCGTACATAGTCAAACAACTAGTTGCACATATCAGTCCTTTTAATTGGCAAAACTGAAATAAGCCTATAGTTGCACATACTCACAGGGACAAAAGGGAGAAAAAGAGGTGCGCCAACTACATATTATTTTCATGCAACTCATAGAACTACACATGCCAACTGAAAAAAACATATAAGTTGCACATACTCACAGGGACAGAAGTGGGAAAAAGAGGTGCGCCAACTACATATTATTTTTGTGCAACTCATAGGACTACACATGCCAACTGAAAAAAACCTATAAGTTGCACATACTCACAGGGACAAAAGGGGGAAAAAGAGGTGCGCCAACTACATATTATTTTCGTGCAACTCATAGAACTACACATGCCAACTGAAAAAAAACTATAAGTTGCACATACTCACAGGGACAAAAGGGGGAAAAAGAGGTGCACCAACTACATATTATTTTCGTGCAACTCATAGAACAACACATGCCAACTGAAAAAAACATATAAGTTGCACATACTCACAGGGACAAACGGGTACGCCAACTGCATCTTATTTTGGTGCAACTCATTCATATACGCATGCCAACTGGATGCGCCTCGATGGCAATTATGCAGAAAAAATGCCAATGACCCCGAAATCGACAATGTGGATATACCACATCTACCAATTTATCGAACAAATCAAAGTGGGATCAAAAATGCACATATAGGGTTTGGGGTGAAAACGTCAAATCAACCTGTTTCGCCGAATCAAACTGACCAAAAACAGCACTGGATCCTCCCCTGTACCTACGTGATGAAGATGCGCCTGTCTGAGACGAGATCTAAGCTACAAACAACCGGAGGAAAAGTCACCGAGACAAAACTGTAGAACAAAATCATGGCAACCTACTGGGAACTACTAATCACCGCGCTATAGACACTACCTCCCCGCTGACAAGCATCAACAACCCCCGAGCATCCCCTAGGACGGAAAACGACAAGGGGGGAGATTGACGGAGGGCGAAGACCGTACCTGCCGGTGACGAGCAGCGGATGCAGCACGCCCCCTACACGGCCGAAATCCTCTGGGTCGAGGGTAGCGGCGCTCGACGGCGGAGAGGCGTCTGACCATGGCAGAAGATGAGCCGCGACGGCATCGGAGGTTGGAGACTGCTTCCTGTGGCGACTCATGGTGGTGGGAAATACATGATGCCTGCTGGGGTGGCGGTGGGCAGCCGCGACGGGAGCTCGGCGACGGCGAGTTGGAGTCGTCGAGGGGCGGCGCGAGGGAGGACGCGGGGTGCGCTGCGGCGGTGGTTAGTGGAGGAGAATGGTCGTGGGGCTCGGGACTGGATCAGATTTGTTTTTCCTTTTTTTTTCTCCAGCGGAGAGATGGACCGAGCGATGAGGTTGTCGTGGGCTGTCGCGTAGCGCGGCCGCTCGATCTCCCCAAATAGTGCGCGTGCACTATTAAGATTTCAGGTTTTTTTTGTCCATCCAGACGACATATGGTAGGAGGACGATGCTCCAAATGATATTTTTTTTAATAGTTGTGAATGTTTTTCTGATGTGTTTGCAACTTGGCATGAGAGGTGTCCGATTTATGCAGGTAGTTATTTTGGTCTAAATATTGACAAAGGATGACGCTTCCTCATTTGAAGAGGCTAAATTCTTTACCGTTGATAAGTTTCTGCATTTCGATGAATATCTGAGAAAAAAATCAAGGGTCTTTAATGAATTAATTTTGCCCACGAGAGGTTGTCTTGACATTGGACGTTCATCATGTCCCTCTTGCACAAACGCGGTTCATTGACATGTGTGCTCTTGACATCCTTAGATTGACAATATTTGGCTGCGCTGTGATCGGCTAAACATATAGTTCGTTGATTAGGGTGGAAAAGAGGATAAGTGGCCTCAAATAGAGGCTTAGAGCATCTCTAGCAGAAGATGGAGGTGTGGCGCCGCGAAGCCGACGCGCAAGACTCCGTGTTCATCGACTCACCTCCTCCGACGACGACGAGTGATCGCCGCCATGCCGCCGCATTGCCGCTGAACCCAGAGGGTTCCAGTGAGCCTCATTTTTGGCATTTAAGGTTAGGGTTAGGCCGACGCTTCGACAAATCTAGCCTATGTAAATCGATTAACTCATATATGAATTGATGATCAACTTCTATCTACTATTGTTTCTTCTTCATCTCACGCGCGAAACCTTTTTCCCAAAGTTTAAAGTTTAATATGCGGTTTCTGTTCTGACGCAACTAAATTCGTCCCTTTTAAGAGGGAAAACGGGAACCGTAAACCCCTTATAAGGGCTAGCCTTATAAGGGGTTTGCTAGAGATGCTCTTATTAGGTTAGGGTTGTTTCATAAAAAAAATCTCCCGTTGCAACGCACGGGCAAGTTTGCTAGTACTACTAATATCAGTCCAACAAACATGGTTTTTAAACAAACAAATATGGATAAAAATGGAACTCTACCAACTGCTCGAACACACACAAGCAAATACTCAATAGCAGTCAACAAAAAGCATTTTTACGAGTTAGCTGCTCTTTGGATAACAAAGTAAATACCCCTCTGTAAACAAACGTCTTATATTTGTTTACAGAGGAAGTACATAACACATCATGAATTCAAGACATTTGTGCAATGTTTTTCGTCTGTGAGCTGAACAACACATACATATTTCAAATTTGGGGAGTGCTTCGGTACAACACCCCACCCCCCCCCCCCCCCCCAAAACATATAATGGACAGGATGGTCATTTCACATTAGGTATAGGAATACCCATCCGACGTCGTACGTATGCGCGCGACGTCGTACGCCCGCCCGCGTATGCCGCACCCGTCGCTGTACGTCGCGCCCGTCGCCGTACGCCCGCCCGCGTATGCCGCACCCGTCGCCGTTGTACGCCCGCACGTCTCAGCATCGATAGTTATGGAAAAAAACGTCACGGGAGCCGCCGACGCCGGCCGTCGTAACCCTAAACCCTAAACGCATCCACGTCGTCTCCATGTCGCCGCCCATCTCCACGTCGCCGCCCATCTCCACGTAGTCGCCGCACGTCTCCACGTCGCCGCCCAAACAGGCCGCCACGCGTGCCCCGGCGCCGTTGCTGCTGCGCCGCGTTCCTTTGCCGTCGCCCAGATGGCCGCCCACCCGTGATCTCGGCCACCATCCTGACGCCGTCGACACCTGCCTCGGCCGGCCAGCAACGTCACGCCGTCAGCGCGTTGGTCATCGGACAAAATGGATCCAGCTGACATCCTCGCCGTCGTGCAAGAGGTTGGTTTGAGACGTCGTTGTGCTTGATGAACTACTTATTTTAGGGATGATGTTACACGATGTTCGATTGATCTTAGAATTTTCTTAAACATGTATAGATAGAGGAGGAGGGCGATTATGATGGCGATGATTACGGCGACGACAACGGAACCTCGTCACTGAATATGGATGAACCTGTTGAGGAGAACTACCTGAGTTTGGATGAATCTTATAGTGGCAATGTAAGTTTGATCAATATTGATAAAAACAATAAATACGATAAACCGCACGGACAATTACAAGTTTTTTTTTTCATCATGCAGCGACATGGCGATAATGATGATGATATGGGTATAGATGATTCATTTGCTGAAAGTGCACTCCGGGTATGTTTTAAAAACAACAGAAAAAGAAATGACATAATAACCGTATGAGCGCTTACATGTATTTTTTAAAAATGTGCACAGATGGACGAGGACGGGGACTTTGTGAGGAATATTGTGGACGATGAAAGTGACAAATCGCACGTTGATGCATCTCATGATGATAGCTCCAGCAAAGTAAGTTTTGAAACTCACATACATTACATATTAAAATAATAACTGACTGACATACATGGTTTCATGCCTTAATTTACAGGGAGATGTAGATGGTCCTAGCGGGAAGGATGAGCATGTTGTTGATGATCTGTTCAATTTTGACATCGGATTTGATGAATATCAGCAAGATTCATTGGACAGGCATTGGAAGGTCATGAGGAAGACGTTCAGGTCACTAGGAGAGGCTTACATTTTCTATAACCAGTATGCTAAGGAGCGTGGTTTCAGCGTAAGAAAGGACTCGCCGAAATTTTCGAAAGGTCCTGAGGGAACTATGCGCTTGAGAAAGTATCTGTGTGCGAAAGCTGGGAAACGACAGGCAAAACTTTGTACAATGGAAGGCAGGACCCGCTGGCTCAGAGCGGAGACTCGTTGCTTCTGCGATGCGCATATAACTTTGAAGCTTGATAAAGAGTGTGACGTTTGGTATGTCAGCAGTTTCAGTGATGATTAGAGTCATGTTCTAGCTAGACCAAATGAAGTCACGTTTCTTCGGTCTCCTAATCAGATAAAAGAATTTCAGAAAGCTGAGATCTTAACTATGGCAGGTGCTGGAATCAGGAAACATATGATTTATGATAATCTCGTCAGTAGGTACGGGTCATATGCAAAGGCTAGTTTTGGGAGGAAGAAGCTTTATAACATGTGTTATAGAGAAAAAATGAAGTTGCTTGCACAAGGTGATGCAGACACTGCCATTGGGATCATGATAACCAGAAGAGAGAGGGATCCAGATTTCTTCTTTGAGCACACCGTCGATGATGAAGGAAGGCTGAAAAACCTATTCTAGTGTGATTCTCAATCACGTCGAGACTATATTAACTACGGTGATGTGACCGTCTTCGACAGCACATACAGGATGAATAGATATGGCATGCCATTTATACCTTTTGTCGGTCTGAACAACCACCGTTGCACCACGGTATTCGGTTGTGCTCTTGTGTCTGACGAGACAGAAGATACATATGTCTGGGTGCTTCAGACGTTTTTGAGGGCTCACTGTCAGAAGAGGCCCAGGTCAGTAATTACTGATGGAGATGCAGCTATGATTAAAGCCATCAGAAAGGTACTTTCGGAGGTTTGGCATCGTCTTTGCTCGTGGCATATTGAGAAGAACATGCAGAAACACCTTCATCATAAGTCTCTAAAGGAGTTCGGGTCTCTACTTTATTATGCCACTTCAAAAAAAGTATTTGAGGAGAGATGGGCAGCGTTTACCGCCAAATGGCAGACGGAGAAAACAAAGACATGGTTACGTAGGATGTACAAGAAGAAAAGGCTTTGGGCTGCATCATATCTGTCTGGTGGGTTTTTCCTAGGTATGCGAAGTAACCAGGGAAGTGAGAGTCTGAATTCATGCCTTCACTTGCATCTAGACTCCGGTATGACTATCGTTGATATGATTGTGCACTATGAGAACTGCATAGTTCGTCTCCGTGAGAACGAGGCGCATGACGATTACACAAACTCACAGACATACCCAGTACCAGTATTGGACGAGTGTAAAGATATTGAGAAATCAGCTGCCCGTGAGTTCACTGCGGCAAACTTTTATATCTTACAGGAAGATATGAAGAAGGCACGGGAGCTTGAGGTCCTTGAGAGACTGAGAGGAGCAGACACTCACAGGTTCATACTGACATGGAAGGAAAATAGGGATATCAGATTCACTGTGGACTACACCCCAGGTAACTCCGAAGAAACCGTGAAGTGCAGTTGCAGAAGTATGGATCGCAAAGGACTTCCTTGCATACATATTCTTCACGTTTTGATTCAGCTATGCTTACGTTAGATACCTAAGTGTTTAGTACTGCGGAGGTTGAGCAAAATTGCAAGGGGTGGACTTCCCATGAAGCGCACTAGCGATCTGTTTGTGTGGGGATGGGCAGGTGCAGGGGAGAGAGCTAGGTACAGCGAGTTGACTATCTTATCTGCCGAAGCAACTCATAAAGCATGCTATAAACCATTTTTATTCGACAAGTTGAAGGCGACTCTGAGGGACATAATAGATAATGATTACACTGAGGATGAGGCTGGTGCGGAGAAAAAGTTTGTGAACGACGATGCATTTGAGCCTAACCAAGATCATGTTCTGGTTTGTGATCCTACAAAAAATTAACACCAAAGGCGCACCAAAACATAATGTTAAAGGCCGCGGTAAGGATGGTCCTGATGTCACTAAAAATGGGCGACCTAAAGCTTTTGATGAGAAAAGCAAACGTCAATGTGGCCAGTGCGGTCTTACGGGTCATTATAGGTCCACGTGCCCTCAAAATCCTAAGTACGATTTTTGTATGTTCATGAAATCTTATTGTTCAAACCAAATTTATTTGTTTATTATGAATTAACACATATCTTACTGTTTTGGTGTGTAGGAACTTTGCTTGAATTCGGGAGTATGGAAGATTGCTTCGCCGTTTGATTGAAGACAGTTTCTTGATGGATTGCTTCTATCTATGAGGTCATTTTTAATTGTTAGATTATGGTATATGAGACTTATTTTACTTTGTTGATGTCAGACTATTTGCTAAGATACCCACATAAGTATTTGTTGATGACAGACTATGTTATGTAAGAAGTATTTTTACTCTGTTTATTTTGATGTGTTCATTATGCACTGTAGTGTCGTCGCTGTTTAATGTTGTTTTTCTACACTGTCGCCGTCGCTTATAACAACATCGTTTTTTAGCTTTTTTTAAAAAAACAGCCCGACAAGTGCGCCGGCCAGTCTGACATTACACAGACCGGACCGACGGCACTGTCCCACAGGGCAGCGACGGACGGCGGTAGCATAGTGAGTAAATCAGAGGAGTACGACTACCTCTGTGGCGCCGGGTATTTAAGCAGGTCGTCGCGCGCTCCGTCGGGCGAGGTGGGACTAAACAAATGCGCTCATGTTCCCGTCGCCCCGCGGGGTACTTGGGCCGTCGTCTGTCCGGATGTAAAGTCTTATTGGGCCGGCCCACGCGGTTACGCGCATCGCTCCCGACACGGCGGCGGCGATGGAACGTTTAGTCCCACCTCGCCTGCCGAACGGCGTGTCGACCGGCTTATATACGGAACGTCGGCATTTCTGTTGAACTTCTCTACTAACTCGACAGTCACTGGGCCGTCTTGGCTGCCTTGTTGGCCCGTTTGCCGATGTGCAAAGGTATTCACCGGGCGGGCATTTTTTTAACATTATATAAACATGGACTGTTTAAGTCACACAAGTAGACGACGGTAGAAGCATTTTTTAACATCTGTTTTATTCAAACAAGTAGACGACGGCAGAAGTATGAATATGAGTAATTGAAAATTATAGACGACGGCATGAAGACAAAATAATAATCCGAATGTCATTCTCAACTTAAATATTCAAACAAGTAGTGTCTTCTTCATCACAAAATATCATAGTCAAAATAAATGAAAACATCATTTGAGCGTACAAAATTTTCTGTTACATAAATTTTGCCGCATTTATTTCTTCTTTGCAAGTCGGGTAACTTTGTCTTTCACATCGTTGAGTGTATTTCCCTCTGAAAAAATAAGCTGCGCAATCATTATGTCCCTCGATTTATCAACTGACCCATGTTACAACTTCATATTAGTCCAATCCGAATTGTATCACATAATGAATTCAATTAAATATAAGCATTTGAAATAAAACCATACCTGTGAAAAACGGCTTGTCCATTTGTCACCATCCCAGTATTGAAAGCATCGAAGGACAAATATTCCACATGAATTGCTGGTCCATACAAACAACGATTCATAAGTTCGCATTTCAGATAAGATATTAAAATAATGTGAAAGTATATACGCACCCATCTTCCTGTTGTGGCATATTATACGTTTTAATAGGCCAGGTAGACACATCCGGATAATTCACAGCACCGCTCGCATTCGCATCACGTATGTCATATCCAAATTGTTTTCTCTGTTCATATGATTGATAGCACGCAAAGGATTTAAGATAGTTAAATTATGAACTGATAGTTTCGATATGCCCATGTAAATTTAAACCGTACCAGCTCCTCAACTTTGTCTTTAACTTCACTGTCAAGTTCGCGTCCCATCAAAGAATCAAGAACCTGAAACTCTTCCTTCGGGCGATGCATGACGACCGAAACCCAGTAGGTATTTCCCTTATTAAGAGGAATATAAGTCTGCATCACAACAAATATACGATGTAATCAACACATATTGTTTTATTATTTAAAACCTGTAAATGCATACATTAAGCCAGTCGAACTTACCTTGTCTTTTTTAAAATACTCATTCGTGCATCTATTCACGGGTCCATTCTTCTTCTCCATAACTCGTTCTCATTTTTTCCTGGCTCGGTGTCTGGTCTAAATTCTAGTAACCAATTGACCAGCCAGGTCGGCATTATATGACGATCGTCACCAACAACTCCCAACAGATACGACGAATAAGAATTGATAACCTAAAAGTAATTTAAAAGATGTATAACAATTCCAATTTACAGTGAACAGTAATATAAAACACAACAATAACTTACATCACCGGTTATCCATTGATGGTTAAGAATCTTACAAGTCCTCTCTGCACTAAGACCTTCGCGCATGCCATCATTGAACATTTCCTTCTTTCTATGTTTTCCTGAATGCTCATAAGCACGGACAAACTTAACAGACGCTTTCACCACATCGTATTCATCACTAGAATTTTTGAAGACTTCTTTCTCGAATAGTTCTGCAGCACATAACTCTAATATGTTACTAAATCAATGATAAGTAGTAAGTTCAGCGCAAAGTCAATTAGAACGGCCTGAAAATTTATAAAACTAACTTGCTTTTGCAGAACGTTTTGCACGCTTAGTCGGTATAGTACGCACATAAGGAGACTTCACAAGGTTTGATACCTTGCGCTTCCGTTTACCAACAACCTCCTCTAGTACCTCATCTTGTCCAATAGAACCAACGGATCCACGTGATGCGATTTCATCTGTTCCTAAAGATGTAACGGATTTCTCATCCGATACCTCAGGAACTTCGATAGGATCATCTTTATCACCCTTGAAACTATCCAAATACTCACGTGTGCAATAATAAGGTATCTTTTCTTCAGAATCATTAAGATCATCTTCATCATCCTCTTGCACATTCTTTTTTGAGTTAAATACACTATGGGTGCCTAAACTTGTCTTGTGCGGTCAGTTTAGTACCTAAAGTTGTAAAATACACGAAAGTGGTGCTCAAACTTGTCCTGTCGTGCAAATACGGTGCCTCCTACCGTATCTGGGCGTTAAGACTGCCCACGTGGCATGCCAGCATGGCAGCGGCCCGCATGTAAGTGACTAGGAGCATTTTTTACAGCCAACCCCCTCAGATTTTATTTAACTACACATAATTGTATCGCATACGGATGTGGGTCTTAGCATGTCAGCGCAGGCGAGCGGATGAAAAGATAAGAAAGAAAGAAAACATGCCTATAGGGATTGGAGCACTGGACCACACGAGCACACACGCATCATATTTACCACCTCATCAACAACGGCCGTATGTGTAAATAACAGATACAACTCATTTTATAATAATAATACTGTGTGAAATAATAAAGAGATAATAATAAGAAAGAAGAAGGAAATTAGAAGTTCGCAGGAGCTCATGTGCCAGCCTTTTAAGCTGGCCAGTAAACCAATCAAGGTTTTTTTTGACAAATTTAGAGAAACGCCATCCTGTATACAATATGAATTACCAATTTTTTTGTGGTGTATATAAACATTTGTACTATTGTTTTTCTCAATACTGAATCTGGTGTGTGTGGTATGCATCTGTGCATACGTCAATAACACTTTATTTGTTTGGTGCACCTAAATTCTTCACTTGTTACCGTATGTAACAATCTCATTAACGTATAAACCATATTTACCCCATTAGAGCATCTATAGTTGGAATTTTCCTACGGTTTTTGTACCATTGATTTTTCCCCTTAGGTTTGTCCAGGTGAGACCTTGGAAGGTCGTGGTTCGAACAATACTGTTCACCCGTGGACCTCTTGATGCTACCAACGCGTGTGTGTGAGCTAACCAACAGATAAGACACCACTTGATGCCTTAATGAGATAATTTAATGAGGGAGATTTAGAAAATATGTCGTTGCATCTCAAAAAAAATGCTCAAGATGTTTTTGAAAAAATGTTTCACATTTATTATAAATTTGTAAACATGTTTTTGAAAGACTTTTGACATGCATTCAAAAAATTGACAACAAAAAAGTTCAACGTGTATTGAAAAAATTATTGTGTACAACTATTTTTACATTTCAACAAACACTTTTAACATGTTTTAGTACATTTCTAGAATTACTATTATTACACAATAATTTTTAATACACATTGAACAGTTATATTGTCAATTTTTTGTGATTGTGTATTTTAAAAATACAATGAAGATAGGCAATAATTGTCCGTGCTTGTGGTCTTGCATGAAGATACATAAATCAACACAAAAAAATAATATACATTGAACAGTAGATCCACATAAATTGTAGAAAAAATTCATTTTTACCTCTTCAAACTACACAATAATGAAAATAGAATAGATTATCAAAAAAAGAATATAGAATAAAGAATTTTTTCAATATAGAATATTGAATTAAAATACACAATATTTGCCTACTGATAATTATTGTATTTTTATATGGTAAAATTTCCATATCATGAAAACTAACCAGGAACTTGAAAAAAGAACATGAAGAAAATGTGTCCAGGGATTGCATGCACAGCAATATGCGGAATTGGTCTATATATGTTTCTGGCTAATACTATGATGCATTATTTAGATTGGCCTGGTGGCCATCTCGTGCCTACGTTATGCCCTAAGCAGTAGTTCCAGGATCCCCGTCCCTGCAATTTATTTTAGTGATTTCTCACTCTTTCATACTGGCACATGGGACTCGCATTTCAAATTTGAGAAGCCTTACTATGTATTCAAATAAAACATGAGGTGTTTTCTGTAAAAACAAAATCAATCTACTTGCATACGGTAGCCCATATGGCCGCATACGGGCGGAGGCACCGTATATGCGCAAGAGGACAAGTTACAGCACCACTTTTTTGTATTCTATAAGTTTAGGTACCAAACTGACCGCGACGGACAAGCTAAGGCACCCGTGGTGTATTTAACTCTTAACAAAACTAACTGGAATTTTCTTTACTGCTTTCCCTTGGTCCATACTCAAAAAACTAGAAACATCCACTCCTTCATTCTTCAAACCAAATATAGTGAACACATCATCAGGCCTCAGTGAAATCAACCCTTTCTTTCCGGCTGCCTCTTGGACCATGAATTTTTTAGTACTTGGATTGAAACCTTGAATCATAAGCGCAGGCAAATTATCACGCATCTTCACCGAAGGTATTCATAACATGCTCTCCATCTCCGTTTCGTAAAATGTGAATCGCTGACTTGGTGTAAACTTATTAACAAGACTAACCCTCTTTTCTACGGAACATGCAATCACGCCATCGATGTCCATTCTGCATATAATAATGTCTATGTGATGTTGCATGCAGCTGAGATGTTATATTATAATGAAACATATTCAAAGAAATACCTATCCTACAGCGACCAGTGTGGGCGGCGGCGGGCGCTGACGGCGATTAGTGCGGGTGACGGCGTGCGCTAACGGCGGGCGCTGACGACGACCAGTGTGCGTGACGACGGGCGCTGACGGCGACCAGTGCGGGCGACGGCGGGCGCTGACGGCGACCACTGCGGGTGACGGCGGGCGTTGACGGCGACCAGGGTGGGGTGACGGCGGGCGCTGGCGGTGACCAGTGGGGGTGACGGCGGGCGGGATCAGATCGGGTGCGTTGTCGACACGAACGAGGTCGAAAGTGCATGCACGACGTGATTGGGCACCGACGTCCGAGATTGTCGGGAATATTCCCTCAGATAGCGACGGTTCGTGGAGATATTTACGGCATCAGGCCCGCGGTGATCAGTTTGCAATCAATACATGCGGCGTGATATAACCGTCGGTCGTGCTTTAGTCCTACACCGGTCGAGATTTTTTAATTCATTTTTAATAAGCGTCTGCCTGTAATTAACTCTATTTGGAGGAGATGTAGGGTCAATAGAGTCAGCGCATCTCTCCTTCGCCACCGCCAAACGGGCCCATTTTTTTCCACGTGCTAAAGTGACCATGCAGGGCATGCACGCCCAATTTTTTCGCGTTTCCAGGTTGTATGGAATTTCTACGATTTTCCGGGCCGAAAACCCCTACAATACTGCCCGGACGTGACGCAACGTGCATTCGTTGTCGGGTTTCATTCATTTTTGGCGTGGGGTGCCCGGGTGGCGCCCCACACGCGCTGGCAAAAGTTGGGTGCATTCCGTGAAACCGCTCAGGGACTTGCTGTGGAAGGCGGTGGCTTCGGTATGGACGGAGGGGTCCCTCGGACGCACGTCTCTCCTTCGCATCCGCCAAACGTGTGACACCCAAAATTTTATTTGGATTTTTCAAAAAAAAAATTATTTGACTTGAGGGAGGTGATTTAAATTTTTCTTCAAAAGAACCCTCCCTTTCAAAATATTCTTTTTATGGCAAGAGTTTTATTTGGATTCACCCAAGACTTGTTTTTGGTCTTGGAGGTCCTTGCTTTTTATTTGGACTCAAACCAAAATGCTTTTCACTTGAGAAAAATGTCTTTTGAAGATTTCTTTGAAAATACTCTATAGCTCTTGGAATAATCCTTTACCACTTTCAACAAATCTCTCTTGCCATGGCCTTAGTGCAAATCCACTCTCCTAAACCTTCCCTCATCTTTGGATCATGATTTACATCAAATCCAGCAAGTTGGACCTCCCCATATAATTATTTTCCATTTAAATCTTATCAAAACAATTTCTGTCTTCTATTCTAGCCCTTGGAAATTTACAAAGGAGCTACCATTTCTGTTTTGATTTTTGCCCCCAAACCATTTCCCCTTCCTAGTCCTTTGAACCCTCAACCAAGATCCATGAAGATCCACTGGTCTTCAGTTCAAATTTTTCAAACTATACTTGCTGCAAGTTTGGACCAGATTTGTCAAATTTGATGAAATTCATTCAAATTCTTCTCCAAAAATTCTGAGGGAAATCAGGCAGCCTCTGGGTGCATTGAGAGGTCACCTCACCAAGTCCCAGCTCCAGAAAAAAAATTCTTCATGCCAAATCATTCTGTCAAACACCTGCAGAGCATTGTCAATGTCAAGTTCAGAGATTCAGAAATACAGTTCAGTGATCTACTGTCGTTTTCTTCAGAACATGTTGTCGATCTCGATAGTGCCGCGTTGGCGCCTTGCTCCCCGTCCCCTCCCCCTTGTTCCCGCACCGCACGAGCGCCTGGATGCTTGCGGGCGTCGGCGACGTGCTGGAGGAGGTGCGCCGCCCCGTGACCGACGCCAGCGGCGGCTTTGCGGCCGCCAGAGAGAGGCACAACGCAAACGGCGCCACCCAGCGCCGCCCAAGCCACCGGAGACCGCCGCGTGGCCACCCACTCCCCAGTGCGCGCTGCTACCCTCGTCGTGAACCGCTGGGCGCGGAGCGCGCTCTCTGCCGCCGTCGTGCCCGTGCGGCCACCCCACCATGGACCGGCGCCATTACGCCAAGACCGACCAGGATTAGCAGGGGAACGACACCAGTACATCTCACTGATGCTGCCTGGCCACTTAAGCTCCCTGCCAAGACACTGCCTCGCCGTAATTGCTCGCCGGAGCAACCCCGTTCACGGCCACCCCCTCGATCCGCCTATAAATAGGGGCCCCGAGCTCCAGCTAGTACCCACACCACCTCTGCACTCCACCAAGACCCTGCCTACCCACTGGAAGCGCCCCGAGGAAGTCTCCTTCCTCAGCTCCGGCCGCCGCGACCCGCCACGGGATCCAGCTCGATTCACTCCCGTGCGTGCACCTCTAACCCCCAACTCCTGCCAGTAGCTTCCCTATGCATCCACTCTCCTGACCCGCGCTTCAATTCGGAGTTTGCAGCACCCACCGGAGTTCTCCACCATCACCCGAGCCGCCGTCCGCCGGAGAAAGTGTCGCCGTCGACGTGGTGCTCTCCGTCGGTCGAGTCCACCACCCACCGACGCGGAAGGACACGCTGAAGCTCTTGGTACACTCCGATCTCCCTGTCTCGCCGTGGTTCGACGCCGGCGACCACCGCAGTCTTCGGGCGCCGGCGAGCTTTTTAAACCTGACATGTGGACCCCCCTGTCAGCCTCTATTCTTTTCTCCCTCGAAACGTTTTCTGTTGGCGCCTTCGGGCAAATACGTCTTCCCTGTGAGCTGGCGCGTTTCTTTCCGAAGCGTTTTCTGTTTTCTCAGTTAAGCACCTGGAACTTTTCTGTTTCATTACAGATGAGTCCCTGGACAGAAACCTTTATAACTTTTTAATAAAAAGTGATTTTTGAGTGATTCTTTTTCTGACAGTCTTAAAATTTTGTCTAGTTTTTTATGGGATTTATTTGGAAAAAATTTGGAACAACTTTTATGCACGCGTTGGTTTTCACGTTAGTATGCATTTTTCGTTATGCCGTAGGTTCCGGAAGAGGTGACGGAGCCGCGAACTTCGTCGAGCTAGACTCCGACTTCTCCGAACCAGGCAAGCATGTTTGAACCTTTGATATGATAGGTGTTTTGCATGTTTGCGTGTAAGTTTGTGCGTGGCATATGAGTGTCGGTGAGTACCTCGTTGCTTGTGAGGCAACTACCCGTATGTTCCGAAGTTGCGATGATCTCTGGTGAGAGATGGCCTAGTCATGTGGTGACATGAAGGGCAGCAAGGTGGTACTGTTGTAGCATACCAGCCTTGCGTCATCCGACAAATTTCGACATTAACGTGGACGGAGTCACATTATCGTCCCTTTCCCTTCCATGCTACCACATGTTTCTTTTGCCAGGATGCGGTTTAGTAAGTTGGTAACCTCTTTCCGTGTACACACCAAACAGAGGGGCCGGGATGATGGTTCCATGGCCCTGGATTAAAGCCAGTCATCCGGTCAGGGGGCATGGGTGTTTCCGGTTGGGACCGAGAGGGGGGCACCCCTTAGAGCGCGCGTATAGAAATTTGATCCCATGCTACGCGAGGTTGTAGCCTCCCCATCTCAAGGTTTTTCTTGAACGTTGCCGAGGGTGATTCCTGGCTTCGGATTGTTGAATGGGTGTGTACTGGTTAGATGTGTTTCTTCCAAAACACCGTAAACGGAACTAGTCCTCGTGACTACTGAAATCCGTTGGCTGTGGTTAAAGTACAAACTCTGCAGAGTCAAATCCTTCCGAGTCATTGTATCCATGATCAAGTAGGGTGATCAGTATATCCATATCTATCCTCGTGGAAATTTATCCCCGGTGGACAAGCTCAAGTGGTAAACCCAGTTTAATTGTTATTCCTGCGGATGGACTAACCTTATATTTGTCTCGTACTCGTAATAATTTATGTTCTCGAGCTACTGAATTATTGAGCTACAATATAAGCCCTTTATGTGATGTCGCTCAGACGTCCGACTGTGGCATGTTTTTCTTTTACTTTCAATATAAGCCCTTTATGTGATGTCGCTCAGACGTCCGACTGTGGCATGTTTGTCTTTTATTTTCTGTTATAAGCCCTTTATGTGGTGTCGCCCTGACGCCCGACTGCGGCATTATTATTCTTGCAGTTTCCTCTCGAGGAGTCATTCAGACCCTCGTTTGGCACCGGTATTACTATTCTTGCAGTTTCCTCTCGAGGAGTCATTCAGACCCTCGTTTGGCACCGGTATTACTATTCTTGCAGTTTCCTCTCGAGGAGTCATTCAGACCCTCGTTTGGCACCGGTATTACTATTCTTGCAGTTTCCTCTCGAGGAGTCATTCAGACCCTCGTTTGGCACCCAGTATTTATTTTTGGATTTCGGGAGGACTACCGCCCGACTTCTCTGTTATTTTCCCATGCATTATTATCTCTATGTCTGAACACACTGGTTAATCTGTTCATATGCTTCATGTTTACATTTGTTATATCTTATGTCCAAACTGTCTTGCGAGTACTTTCATAGTACTCACCTGGCTTGTTGATTTGGCCAGATGTTGACGAAGGCGATCTCTTGGATGAAGAGTTTGATAGTGAGTCCGACGCCTAGAGGAGTCCCAGTCAGTCCCGTGCGATCCTGGATATTGGTCACTAGTTTTATATACGCTTCCGCCACCCGCCATAAGTCTCCTCGAGCCTCACTCCGACGCTCGAAGAGCTGTAGTTTTCAGGAGTCATATCACCCACTTCGCGGTGATATTTCCACCACCGTTGTTATCGTGAGTTAGTAGTCATGCCACCCTATCCGCCGCTATGTTTTATCGGTGTTCATGTAATAAATTGTTGAGCAGTCTCCGCTCAACCTTGTATTATATTCAGTACTCCTGGTATTTTTCTTCTGTGACCAAGATATTGTCTACCAGTGAGAAGGAATTCTTCTTTACTGGTCCATAAAAGGGATTGGTCTCTCAATAAATATTTTATTGAAAAACCGGTCAAGACAAAACGGGCCCATTTTTTTCCACGTGCTACAGTGACCATGCAGGACACGCACGCCAAATTTGGTCGCGTTTTGAGGCTGTATGGAATTTCTACAATTTTCCGGGCCGAAAAGCCCTAAAATACAGCCCGGACGTGACGCAACGTGCGTTCGTTGTCGGATTTCATTCATTTTTGGTGTGGGGTGCCCGGGTGGGGCCCCACACGCGCTGGCAAAAGTTGGGTGCATTCCGTAAACCGCTCAGGCACTTGATGTGGAAGGCGGTGGTCTCGGTATGGGTGGAGGGGTCACTCGGACGCACGTCTCTCCTTCACATCCACCAAACGGGCCCATTTTTTCCACGTGCTACAGTGACCATGCAGGGCACGCACGCCAAATTTTGTCGCGTTTTGAGGCTGTATGGAATTTCTACGATTTTCCGGGCCGAAAACCCCTAAAATACTGCCCGGGCGTGACGCAGCGTGCGTTCGTTGTCGGATTTCGTTCATTTTTGGCGTGGGGTGCCCGGGTGGGGCCCCACACGCGCTGGCAAAAGTTGGGTGCATTCCATGAAACCGCTCAGGCACTTGCTGTGGAAGGCGGTGGTTTCGGTATGGGCGGAGGGGTCCCTCGGGCGCACGTCTCTCCTTCGCATGCGCCAAACGGGCCCATTTTTTCCACGTGCTACAGTGACCATGCAGGGCACACACGCCAAATTTTGTCGCGTTTTGAGGGTGTATGGAATTTCTACGATTTTCCGGCCGAAAACCCCTAAAATACTGCCCGGACGTGACACAACGAGCGTTCGTTGTCGGATTTCGTTCATTTTTGGCGTGGGGTGCCCGGGTGGGGCCCCACACGCGCTGGCAAAAGTTGGGTGCATTCCATGAAACCGCTCAGGCACTTGCTGTGGAAGGCGGTGGTTTCGGTATGGGCGGAGGGGTCCCTCGGGCGCACGTCTCTCCTTCGCATGCGCCAAACGGGCCCATTTTTTCCACGTGCTACAGTGACCATGCAGGGCACACACGCCAAATTTTGTCGCGTTTTGAGGGTGTATGGAATTTCTACGATTTTCCGGGCCGAAAACCCCTAAAATACTGCCCGGACGTGACACAACGAGCGTTCGTTGTCGGATTTCGTTCATTTTTGGCGTGGGGTGCCCGGGTGGGGCCCCACACGCGCTGGCAAAAGTTGGGTGCATTCCGTGAAACCGCTCAGGTACTTGCTGTGGAAGGCGGTGGTCTCGGTATGGGCGGAAGGGTCCCTCGGACGCACGTCTCTCCTTCGCATCCGCCAAACGGCCAAAAAAATTTCCACATGCTACAGTGACCATGGACGACACACATGCCAAATTTTGTCGCGTTTTGAGGCTGTATGGAATTTCTACGATTTTCTGGGCCGACAACCCCTAAAATACTGCCCGGACGTGACGCAACGTGCATTCGTTGTCGGATTTCGTTCATTTTTGGCGTGGGGTGCCCGGGTGGGGCCCCACACGCGCTGACAAAAGTTGGGTGCATTCCGTGAAACCGCTCAGGCACTTGCTGTGGAAGGCGATGGTTTCGGTATGGGCGGAGGGGTCCCTCGGACGCACGTCTCTCCTTCGCATCCGCCAAATGGGCCCATTTTTTCCACGTGCTACAGTGACCATGCAGGGCACCCACGCCAAATTTTATCGCGTTTTGAGGGTGTATGGAATTTCTACGATTTTCCGGGCCGAAAACCCCTAAAATACTGGCCGGACGTGACGCAACGTGCGTTCATTGTCGGATTTCGTTCATTTTTGGCGTGGGGTGCCCGGGTGGGGCCCCACACGCGCTGGCAAAAGCTGGGTGCATTCCGTGAAACCGCTCAGGTACTTGTTGTGGAAGGCGGTGGTTTCGGTATGGGCGGAGGGGTCCCTCGGACGCACGTCTCTCCTTCGCATCTGCCAAACGGGCCCATTTTTTCCACGTGCTATAGTGACCATGCAGGGCACGCACGCCAAGTTTTGTCGCGTTTTAAGGCTGTATGGAATTTCTACGATTTTCCGAGCCGAAATCCCCTAAATACTGCCCGGACATGATGCAACGTGCGTTCGTTGTCGGATTTCGTTCATTTTTGGCATGGGGTGCCCGGGTGGGCCCCACACGCGATGGCAAAAGTTGGGTGCATTCCGTGAAACCGCTCAAGCACTTGCCGTGGAAGGCGGTGGTTTCGGTATGGGCGGAGGGGTCCCTCGGACGCACGTCTCTCCTTCCCATCCGCCAAACGGGCCCATTTTTTCCACGTGCTACAGTGACCATGCAGGGCACGCACGCCAAATTTTGTCGCGTTCTGAGGCTGTATGGAATTTCTACGATTTTCCGGGCCGAAAACCCCTAAAATACTGCCCGGACGTGACGCAACGTGCGTTCGTTGTCGGATTTCATTCATTTTTGGCGCGGGGGGCCCCACACGCGCTGGCAAAAGTTGGGTGCATTCCATGAAACCGCTCAGGTACTTGCTGTGGAAGGCGGTGGTTTCGGTATGGGCGGAGGGGTCCCTCGGACGCACGTCTCTCCTTCGCATCCGCCAAACGGGCCCATTTTTTTCCACGTGCTATAGTGACCATGCAGGGCACGCACGCCAAATTTTGTCGCGTTTTGAGGCTGTATGGAATTTCTATGATTTTCCGGGCCGAAAACCCCTAAAATACTGCCCGGACATGATGCAACGTGCGTTCGTTGTCGGATTTCGTTCATTTTTGGCATGGGGTGCCCGGGTGGGGCCCCACACGCGCTGGCAAAAGTTGGGTGCATTCCGTGAAACCGCTCAGGCACTTGCCATGGAAGGCGGTGGTTTCGGTATGGGCGGAGGGGTCCCTCGGACGCACGTCTCTCCTTCGCATCCGCCAAATGGGCCCATTTTTTTCCACGTGCTACAGTGACCATGCAGGGCACGCACGCCAAATTTTGTCGCGTTTTGAGGCTGTATGGAATTTCTACGATTTTCCGGGCCGGAAACCCCTAAAATACTGCCCGGACGTGACGCAACGTGCGTTCGTTGTCGGATTTCGTTCCTTTTTTGCGTGAGGTGCCCGGGTGGGGCCCTACACGCGCTGGCAAAAGTTGAGTGCATTCCGTGAAACCGCTCAGGTACTTGCTGTGGAAGGCGGTGGTTTCGGTGTGGGCGGAGGGGTCCCTCGGACGCACGTCTCTCCTTCGCATCCGCCAAACGGGCCCTTTTTTTCCACGTGCTACAGTGACCATGCAGGGCACGCAGTGCCAAATTTTGTCACGTTTTGAGGCTGTATGGAATTTCTACGATTTTCCGGGCCGAAAACCCCTAAAATATATTCTGATTCATAAATGTTAATGAATTTAAAAATATTTCAGAAAATGTTAATGATTTTTTTGTTTTATATTTTATGTGTTTTCATGATTTTTTTTGCTAAAATTTTTGGATACTTGCAGACCTTTTTTGTGCTATGTATATTAGTTGGAAATTTCTGAAATATATTGTGAACATTTTTATGCATGGGTCAGAAAATTTTCAAATACATACCGACTATTTTTTTCAAAATAAACGTTGAATATTTTGCTAATTTTTTCAACAAACTTTGAAGAGACATTAAACATTGAACGTAAACGAGTTCATCCAAACCTAAACGATTTCATACATAGTTCATACTGAGAGATATTTTACATACTTCATTCAAACCTAAACGAGTTCATCCAAACCTAAACGATTTCATACATAGTTCATACTTAGAACGATTTTTTTAAAACAACTACTCCTCGCCGTCGCTACCCGCGAGATCGATGACCTCCGCCGCGCCGTCACCGCCGTCGTCGTCGTCGTCGCTGCTCCGGGCTAAGCGGTCCTAGTCGATGACGTCTTCCTCCGAGGACTCCGCCGCCTCCGCCTTCGCCTGCGGGACCACCGGCGGAATCGCCGCCGCCGCCTGGATCGCTGCGCTCGGCGGCCAACCTCGCAGCAGCCGCCGCCGCTGCAGCCACTGACGCCCGCAGTGCGACGAGGTAGCCCGGCGTATCTTCGGGATCGCCATCCTCCCGAAGAACGACCTGCTCCGGCGGCAGTTCCACCTCCGACGGGGCGGGGGGTCGGCGGGCGTCGACGCAGGTGGTGGAGGGGCCCGACGGTCGCGCGCTGCTGGACGGGGGCGTGGGACAATAAGGCGGCGGCGGTCGCCGTTGAGGTCGGGCATGACGTCGGACTCCGCCAGCCGGAACGCGCCGATGACGGCGGCGTAGTCCTTGTCGTCCCAGAACTCGTGCCGACCGGCGATGTTGCAGCGGCCGCCGGTCCGCTTCTCCTCCGCGGTGGCACCGGGCCCGCGCGTCGGGTAGCCATCCTTGTCGAGCTTCCAGTCGTGCGGAAGACGGCAACCCGGCGGCACGAGGAGCCCAAACCGGTACAGCTCCTCTGTCTCCGGCGTGCTCAGGCTCGACGGCCACGCGCTCGGGCCGTCGTCGCAGCCGGTGTCGGAGCTGCTGCCGCAGTGGAACGACATCTCGTCGGCGGGCTTTTGGGAGGTGGATGTGACGATGGGTCGGGGGAAGAACTAGTGTGAGCGGCAACGGGTGGACGGGGTGCTTTTTATAGGGCAGACGGCGGGGCAGCGGGCGGACGGGCAGTAATCGCGACGGGCGGGTGGGTGGACGGCATTGATGACCACGGGATGCGACGGGGTGGCAGGCGGCGGGGCAGCAGTCGAGGAGACGGATGGGACGGGGCGGCGGGGCGGCAGTCGAGGGGATGGACGGGACGGGGCGGCGGGGCCACAGTCCACGCGCCACGACGCATTTTCCCCGGGCCACGCATCGCGGATTGACCAACCGTCGCCGCTTGACCACCGACGTTGTTTGACCACCGACGCGCATACGCGTACGTACATCGCCCCAGTGTAGAAAAAGACGTCGTCCGACGCTCGTACACGTACGTACGTCGCCCGAGTGTAAAGAAAAAGCCGTCTGAAGCCGCGGGAGCACGTACGTCGCGGGAGCGGGGCTGGGGGGAGGGTGAGGGGGAATGACCATCCTACCCTTTTTTAAGTTTTCAGATGAAGGGGTATAAGACGATCTGGACCGTTGATGTGTCTAGGGGGGTTGTACCGAAGAAGAAGTGTTCAAATTTAACTCACCAGAATGTTTAGAGATCTCAAATGTTTATACCGAGTCGGGGTTTCCCATATACACTCCAATTGCACCCCGTGCTTTTTGATTTCAAGACTCGGCTGGCCTGCATGCTTGCCAATGATGGTCTTCATCTGCTCCTCAATATCATAAGTGTTGTTGGACAAGCTGTAATATGCAAACACTTGCTTGAGGGTTGACAGATGCTCGATGCCGGAAGGTAAATCTTCACCATTTTTCACTAGAAACAATGAATTCAAGCGACAACTTTTGGATCTTCTGCATGGCCTCTGGTTCAAATATGAGACATGGCTTATCATGATGAAATGCGAAGTTCCTTATAGCAGGAAACCACCCAGCAGCGGGCCAATAGCTCATGTGCGACGTCTTTGATGTGAATTGGAAGGAGTGCGACATTATTGGAATGAATGGATGTGATGCGACACATTTGAGCATGTTAAATGGGGTTAAATTGGTCGTCAACCAAGCCCATTTATGTTAGGACATGTGGGTCCAACTTAATTGGTCCTCAAAACAGCTGACCGTGCCCTGCCGCCCGACCGTGCCAAGCCCGCCACTCTGCCCCCCCCCCCTTCTTCTCCGGTGGCGGCGGATCTTGCCTTCTCGATGGCGGCGGCGGAGCCCTCGTTCTCAACGGCGGCGGAGCCTTCGTCCTCAGAAAATGGTGAGTGAATTCGAACCCTAGTCGCCCTCCCATTCCTCTCTCGGGCCCATAGATCTCAGCTCGTTTCCTCTGTTTTCGCTTGTTGAATCGATAGGTTGTGAGGGGAGCCCGTGGGCATACTGAGATGGAGCCGCCAGATTCAACTTCGAATAGGTAATGCGCCTCTCTCCGATCCAATTTTGCATGCAATTAGGGCCTCGTCTGCTCTTTCTCATGAGCTCACACTATCCGCCACTGACAGAGGGGATGTTGCCGCTCGGACCTTCGAATTGACGGTCAATTTCTTTCCATCAAAGGCAAAATTAGTTGATGGTAGCATACAGAACATTGAGAGAGACACAATTGTTAAATGGGAGGTTAAGTTTACAGAGATTCATCCAGAAGTTCTACAGAACATGGGAGAGAAGGCAGTGAAGAAATGGGTGGAAAACATTGGGGAGAATATTGTTTGGGGTCCAGAGCAAGAAGTATCACTGTTGCAGTTTGATGACTGGAAAGGA
Source organism: Aegilops tauschii subsp. strangulata (assembly GCF_002575655.3). Classification (NCBI taxonomy): domain Eukaryota; kingdom Viridiplantae; phylum Streptophyta; class Magnoliopsida; order Poales; family Poaceae; genus Aegilops; species Aegilops tauschii. Next base: position 546,249,281 of record NC_053037.3, on the reverse strand, counting down.
GAGTATGTGAGAATAGAAGATGGTGAACAGATTGTTGAAGAAATCGATCGGCAAAACGGCTCGACAAGCAAACGGGCTAATTTTTTTGCTGAGCTCGTTGATCTGAATATTTTTTTGAAGGTTGGATATGTGTCATCACACTTGGCTGCGCAGATGGTAGATGATGATTGGGCTACACAGAGGCCATTGATTTCCATGTGTACTGAACTTACAGTAATAGCCGAAGAGGGACAGGTGACTGGAACTGAAACTGAAACTGCAGCAACTGTTGATTGGAATGTAGTTGAATTAGATGAGCCTGCTGATTTGGTCATTGCACCAATGCCTGACATTGAGATGGCCAAACTTTTTGGCATTCCAGCCGATGACAGAGATAAGCAGGAGAGGGGCGAATCTAGTTTGCCTGCTAATGCTGATGAAGATGTAGATGGACAGTTGTTGGAACAAGCTGCAGATGAAGTAGATGATGCACATGATGATGAGCTGGTGCATGTGTATGACAAAGAAAAACCTGTCAATGAAGTAGGCAAGTTGTTCCCAAGCATGAAGGAGTTTAGGATGTGTTTCAAGACTTATGCAGTGAAACATGAGTTTGATGCCAAGACTGTTTGGACTGATAGAAAGAAGTTTTATACGAGGTGCAGAGGATTTGATGGTAGTGTCAAGCCTTGCAAGTGGTACATATCTGCTAGACTGCAACCTGATGGAAGTACTGTCAGGGTTAACCAAATCCCCAATCAACATACTTGTATTACAAGTTCACAAAGAGTATCAACCATGACATCACAACTTTGGGTTGCAGAAAAGATCACCCCAATTTTAGCCAAAACACCAAACACTACTGCCAAGAAACTCAAAGTAGACTTGGAAAAGATGTACCCCATTAAACTGAAATATACCACAGTGTGGAAGGCAAAACAAAGGGCAATGAAAAATTTATATGGTGATTGGGCAAATACATTTAGGATGCTTTACAACTTCAAAGCAGAGGTGGAAAAGAGGTCACCTGGCAGTGTTGTGGAGATAGATAATGAGGTATCAGCCGAAGGTGAAGTCAACTTCTCCAAGTTTTTTATGGCTTTGAAGCCTTGCATCGATGGCTTCAAAGCAGGGTGCCGTCCATATTTGAGCATAGACTCATCATTTTTTACAGGCAAGTGGAATGGTCAGTTGGCAGCATGCAATGCTCTAGATGGACACAACTGGATGTTTCCTATTGTTGTTGGCTTGTTTCAGTCAGAAACAGAGGCTTAATGGACATGGTTCATGATCCAGTTGAAAAGATGCCTAGGGCCAGTGTCACCTTTGGCTATACACACAGATGCATGTAAGGGGCTGGAAAATTCAGTGAAAAATGTTTTCCCACATGCTGAGCAGAGGGAGTGCTTTGGTCATTTGTGGATGAATTTGATCAAAAAAATTAGAGGAGAAGAATTTGGGCGCATGTGGCCAGCAACAAGATCTTACACTAGACAGACACACAAATATCATCTTGATAAGATAATGGCAGCATGCGATGAGTTTGGTCCATGGCTGAACACCTACCATTCTTTGTTATGGTACAGGTCAGCATTCAACACTACCATCAAGTGTGACCACATCAACAACAATTTGGCAGAGAGTTTGAACAACAAGGTTAAGGAGTTAAAAGATTTGCATGTGCATGACATTGTTGACCAAATCAGGATCATGCTCATGCGGTTGTGGGAATTGAGAAGAAGGATAGGTGATTGTCTGCAAGGTGATAAGCTTCCAGCAGTGGTACAACAGGTGGTCAATAGGAGCAGAACTCTTTCACATTTGTTTGTTGAAAAATCTTCACCTTGGGGTGCTGAAGTTAGAGATAACAAAACTGGAAGGAGACTTGTTGTTAACACTGAATTGCATGATTGCACTTGCTTCGAGTGGCAACACACTGGTAAACCATGTGAGCATACCATTCTTTCTTAGCATCCCAACCGAAGGTAAACATGCACCCATATTTGCATGAATATTATTCGGTAGCAAGATTCAAAGCTGCATATGCTACTCCAATTCCGGCACTTACAGATCAGTCTTAGTGGCCTGAAGTGGAGATTGAATTTTCCATGTGTCCTCCCTTGACGAAAAGAAAGGCAGGCAGGCCTAAACAGAGTAGATTCAAGGCATGGTTTGAGAAAGGTGGGAGTAGTAAGAAGGGAAAGAAAGATGGAAAGCCAAAAAGGGCCCAAAAAGGTAACAAAAACAGATGCAAGTTGTGCCAGGAACTTGGGCACAGAGTGGGATCTGTCAAATGCCGTTACACTCCTGATAAGCCAAAGTATGTTCTTGTTTATTTGTCTGTGTTTTGATTTGGTGCTTTTTTCCAATTACTATATCTACAACATTTTACCAATGGCCAGGAGGAAGCGAGCAAGTCAACCCCTTGTTGTTTAATAGTGTTGGCCAACAAAAAAAGCAAGAGTCAATGGCTGTAGAAAGAAGGGAAGTGTGCCTGAGCCTGAGCAGACTGAAGAAAATCCTGCTGCAGTCAACATTCAGACTGAAGAAACTGATGTGGAGGTGCACACCGAAGAAACTGAAATTGCAGTCAACATTCAGACTGAAGACGCTGCTCTCGAGGTTGAAACTGAACATGAGCGTGTCGAGGTTCAGACTGAAGAAACCCATGTTGAGGTACACACCAAAGAAACTGAAACTGCTGTCAACATTCAGACTGAGGACACTGATCTCGAGGGTGTTGGCGAGGTGTTGAAAAGACCAGTGAAGAAAACCAAGATGATTAGTGAACTTGTGTGTGTGGTAGAACCAAAAACAAGAAGTGCTAAGGCGAAGAAGGGCACACGACGTGGTAGGAAGAGGTAGAACAGAGAACAGTTTGAAAATTTGTGTCATGTAATAATATTTGTAACTTGGTGCGTACTGGTAGTCACTATGTATCCCCGTATTTCTATTCGAACTTGTTTGTTGGTACCTTGTCTAAACCAGCCAAATAAAATAATAGATAATATTTGTGTCATTGTTTTAAATTCAAATTTGGATTCAAATTTGGGCTCAAATTTGAATTAGGGATGGGGTATTGATGTTTTAATGCTATCTAAAGTACCTCAACTGAAATATGTTTGCTTGCTGATCAATCCGAGCCCTTTTGGTAAGTTGAACTCATAGTCATGAAAAGTGTGTTTCAAATGACCTCCAAAGGTAGGGTAAACGGCCTCATATTTAAGCAATTTTTTTGGCACCTTATCTAAACTAGCCAAATAATTTTTCTACACATCTATTCTACCTATATAGTGTAAATCTAAAATCTCACTATTTATTGAATTAATTTTCTTTCTTTTCTTTTTGAAAAAACAAGGTTTAATAGAAATTATATATATAACAAGTTTAAAACATGAAAATGAGAAAAGTAAGTTAAGATCTTTCTTAGTCAATCCAAAATGAAGTTTTGGTGAGGTTTTCACACTTTTCATTTTCAAAACCCCACCTACTCTCGGGTGCCCAGTACTCTCTCCCTTGAACTCCACTACATTGTTCGAGGAATGACAATTTAGTGAAGGACTTTTCGTAAAAATGTATGTAAACCATATTTATATTTTTTTTCTCGTTACTATACGACATAATAAGACTATGTGCGCAGGTTTTATATTTTTTTGATTTTTTCGAATTAGTTATGCTCAACCCTAATCACTCAAAACCCCTCAAAACCTCTCAAAACCCCGCACACTACCGGGTCGTCGATCGTTGTGCGTGGACGGTTGAGATCAGGCGCTAGGGTTAGCTACAGTGTCCTTCGATCCGCATGAGACGCGCTGATTGGTTGAATCAGTGGGGTTTGGATCAGCCTCTCTCGTTGGGGCATCAGGACCGTTCATTTGAATCCAACGGCATGAGTTGACGCGGTGCATGGACTAAGCCTACGCAGTGCCCTTCCATCGTTGCATGCATGCCCGTGCCTACCCGCAGCATGCATGCCCACCCGCAGAACTGCGCATGTGCGTTGCATGCATGCCCTCGACGTAGCCCTGCTCCGCCACCCCTATCGACGCAGTAAGCTGTCGCATGCGTACCATTAGCACCGATGCAGCGTCGCATCAAAGCATGCACCAGGCCACAATGCAGCAGCCAGACCCCGATGAAGACAACCAAAAAGCCAACGGTGCATGGCGTGCTCCTCTTTGAACGACACAATACTGGCATGATGGGTATCGATGCAGTTCAAACGGCGTGCTGCCCATTACAAGATGGGAAAATTAAGGCGTCCATTATTGTCACGTCTCCCATCGACCGAATGTTGCCCTCTAGCCAGGCCCTAGCAAGGTGGGAAAATTAATACGGCATGCATGCACGGGCGGCACACGCAGAGAACCCGGGGCAGGCATGTCCCCTTGACCCACGACGGCACAGACGCGTGCGTGAGCCCGTCCCCCTTGACCCGCGACCGGTGGCAGAGAAGCGTCGTAGCCTGTTTCCCACGCTCGTGTACACACTTTCATGGGGCGCCACCAAACGCCGCCCGCCCATTAATTCTATGGGGTGAAACCACGTCGCACTTGGGCTATTTAAGCCGGGCACTATCATCTTACTCTCCCTCCTCATCCATACCCCATCCTCTGCCTCCTCTGCCCTCCTTCTTCCTTCTTCTCCATCAAACCCGATCAAGCCCTCGAGCCACCCCGCCACCATGCAGTACAACGCCCCCACCTACCGCTTCCCCCCAACCGTGCCGGAAAGGCTCTACCCGGCCGGAGTGTATGTAGAGAGAACCCTTAGGGTGTGGGCGATCTCGAGGTGGAGGGGCGCAAGGGAGTTAACGGAGTTCTTCCTTGCGGCCGGCTTCCGCCACCTCCCCCGCGGCTCTCCTCGGATGTACCATCTTGAGGAGGTCAACCACAACGGCGTTGTGGTTAGGCTCCTTGCCACGTTCACTAACCCTTTCGATGCTTTCCACCTCCTCGGGCGAGCGTATTGGGTTGGTTGTGAGTTCATAGCTTTCACCACCTATAGTATCTTCACCGACTTCAACAACATCCTCCCCAACAACAGCGTTATGCACACGCTCCCGTACCCCATCAACAACGGGGAGGAGTGAAGGGCGGCGCCCGGAGGAGCGAGGTGGCGTTGTTCACCCAGAGGAGGAGGAGAAGAAGAACCCGAAGAAGAACCCACGTTTGGTGCCCCCGATCTATCTAGCTTGCTATATATCTATCGTATTAGTTTTTTTAAGTTGTAATCGTTATGCTACTATTATTAAGTTGTATTAGTATTTTAAGTTGTAAGGCTATCATGGAGTTGTAAGGCTATCGTGGAACTATGGGTTGCAATCGTTATGCTTCTATATAATCGTTATGCTACTATATATATTGTGTGTTTCGTGCTACTATTTGTAGATTGCTATGGGTTGTTCTTGCTTATTATTTGTGTATTGCTATGGGTTGCTACGAGTCCGGGTTGCTACACCCCAATCACCACGCACACCATCTTCAAAATATTGGACAAACCATGGACATGCAACTAGGAGCCCCATGCAAACCCACTATGGACATTCAACTAGGAAATGCAAACTAATTTACTTCATGCAAGCATGCAACTCATTTAGTTCATGGAACCGTAGACATGCATAAAAACAATTAACATTTAGTTTTAGTGCATCAAAAAATGATCCATCACAAAATTTAGTGCAAGAAAAAGGCCAAAGTAAAAACAAGTAACATTTTATTTGCCGAAGTTAGAGGTGGGCTGGTGCCCCTACGCGGGTGGACTGGTGCCCCTACGCGGGTAGGCTGGTCTCTATTTGGGCATGGTTATTTTCTCACGGCCCAACATCTATTCGGCAGCCCGGTTTTGTTTTTACTAGAAACTGAATTTGGGTGTGTACTTTGTTAACTGGAGAACAAAAACAGAGGAAACAGAGCATGAACACTGAATAGGGCCCCTGAGAATATCATTACAATAATTCAAGCAAGTTTTGCTTCACACAAATTCAAATTCATCTAACAAATGATCCCTGGCTAACTCAAACTACTGGGCACCCCTGAAACTAGCTGACACACTAACTGAAACTCTAACAAATTCTAGCGATTGATGAACATCAAGTAAAATAAACCCATATGAATGACACAACAATAAAATGCTCCAGCCATCATATTTGCTTGCTGCTTCAAATCGATCAGATGCTTTAGTTGCTTGCCCATTTTCTTCAATTCACACTTCAGTTCTGCACTGTGCATCATCGGATCGGCTCTGTCTGCCAAATTGGGGCTTGTTCCACGGCAAGCCGCCCCCCAAAATTGAGCTCTTGGGTTGGGGTTGATCCCTCCAATTTCAACCTTTCAACATAGTCATCGAGCCACTCAAAATGCCCACATGTCTTCGGAACCTGAAAAACAGGGGGCCGGCGGCGCATGAATCCTAGATCCACCACCCAGATCCACCGCCCTAATTCGAGGAAAAAAGAAAAAAACGGGAGAAATTAGACCATAGGATTGGTCAAGAACAAAGATCTAACCTGCCCCAGCTGTGGCTTGCTCAAGCATTTCACAAACTCGCGCCCACGGTTGCCATTTTCTTCCCTCACACAAGTCAAACGCTTCAGAGGCTCCATGCGCGGGCGATCGGGGCATCTTGTCAATGGCAGTGGACCGTACTGCGTGCATGATTGGCGGGTGGCCGAAGTCGAGCTAGACATCACTCGCCGGCGGCGCGCTTCGTTGCCGGAGCAGAGGAAGAAGAAGGTGGGAAAGGAAAGGGGCAGGGCAAGCAATGGAGGGGGCGGGCTGGCTCGGGCTCATGGCTGGCTCGGGTCGGGGCACACTGATGAGAACGGGCATGCTTGTGTAGATAAGTTGTGGGTCCCACCCGCATGCGAGTAACTGGTGGGTCCCGCATGTCATAACTCAAATCGCTAACCCCTTGTGTTTTTCATTTCACAGTTAAACAGAGCCATGTCGCATTGGAGCTATTGTTGGCTTCGAAGACGTCGCATCACAGCCATTCATTCGAACTACATCGCACTCCTTCCAATTTGCATGAAAAACGTCGCACAGGAGCTATTGGCCCCCCAGCAGCGATGACGATCTTTTGTCCAGGAACTGTACGGACAGAAAACTGAAGATCGACAAGGGATGGTTAGCTTCCCGAGAATCTCCAACCCACCCCGCTGGAGCACATGAACACGAAGCCCCAGACGGGTGAGGCTGTCAAGGGATGCAATCCATGCTGGAACTGCACTGAAAGAGCACATCAGCAGATGAAGCCTCTCGAGACTTCGTGGAGCAGGTTCCCAGTGGCTCAGTACATCAGCTGGCATGCGCCAGGAATAACGAGAGAAAGCAAAGGAGCGAAGGTTGCAGCCGAGATTGACTAGGGAGATCACCAAAGCTTCCTTACGTTCAGCTACATCAGGATCTTGGCCACCTCTATGTACCTGGTAGCTTAGTTGAAGATCCCTTAGATTTGTTAGCTTGGCAAGAGCTCGAAGCCTATCCATGGGACACCCTGGAAAATCCAAGGCACACAGAGTGCGGAGAGCTCTCATGTTACCCATTCCGTCAGCCAGCTCAGCATTGCCTGGAACAATCAGATGCGACAAGGACTGCAACTTGAAGACATCCGACGGAACATCAAGCAGGTTGTCATTCAGTTCCAGTGTCTTCAGATGTTTCAGTGTTCGTATTTGATCAGGCAGTTTGAAGGAATTGCCTCTGATCCTCAAATATCTCAGTAAGAAGAGTCTGCATATGCCGGTCAGGTCACATGAAATATTCCTAGAAAAGCTAGCTTCAAGGTCCATAACTCGGACGAGTTCAAACTTCCGTATACATGGTATGTCTTGAACAATGCCTGAAAAGATGAGCGATCGAGTTTGCTTGAGTTCCATGCTTCACAGAACGTTGTCGTGTTCTGCATTGCTGGTGAAGGGTTTGGCCTTCAGGTCATTTGTTGTAGTGATGAAGTTCTCCTGCCTGGACTTTGAGGTAATAAGCTCTAGCACTAGATCATGCAGCCAGGCAGACGTCAACTCTCCACCCTCACCGAAAGAAACAGTTGAATCATACTCCTATTGATGAGTTCAGTTAAATAGCCTTGAGCAATATCCTTTAGATCTTGATAAGGTATTTCCATGACGAAGCCTTCTGCGATCCATCGCCTCAACAAATGGTCCTTCCTAATGATAGAATCCTCAGGAAATGTAACAAGATAAAGTATGCATGTCTTAAGATCATGAGGGAGATCATTATAGCTAAGATTTAGGACATGGTTCATCCATCCGAAAGCAGGGTTCTCCAACATGGAACCTAAAGAACTTAATACCATCTCCCATTCTCCTTAGCATAACTGGTTGACTAGCCAATAGGCTAGCTATGCTTATTATGGCCAAAGGCACACCTCCACATTTCCTTAAAATTTCCTCTGAAATTTTCTCAAAATGCTCAGGACAGGTATCTTCTGTACCAAAAACTCTCCTGAAAAATAATCTTCTTGAGTCTTGGTTGTTGAGATGTTCAATCTTATAAAACCGGTCATGGCGATGATTGCGACAAACAGCATCTACATTCTCAATTCAAGTTGTCATTATAATTCTACTGCCAAGATCATTCTGTGGAAACATGTACTAAATACTATTCCAAGCTTATGTACTCCATATATCGTCAATCACAATAAGGTACCTGAGACAATTTTATGAAAACAAGTATTGGTCATATTCTCACATAGTATCAGAATAGTGCTGGAGAAAAACTATCTGTCAAGCTAGTAGAACCTAGGCAAACTCTGTAAAAAAATATTAAATACTTCTCAGGAACTAATGAGCTTGGAGGGGGGAAATCATTGCTCTCCACAACCTAGTTTTAATGAGCCGTTCTTAGTTATCTGTGAAACCAAACAATATTCTCTGAAACTATTGGATTTGCAGTTGTTACTGCACATCATTATTCAATCCTTATTGTTTCATTATGACGCCATATAGGAAGAAACACATCATTCAGATGCTATATATAGATAAACATGAAGAATGCAGCCATAACTAAGTTCTTGCTAGGTAAAAAAGAACAGTTCTTGCAATGTGGGATGTGATTAGCAAACTGGACTTGTTTGACATGCCTTTTGCTTAATTTTTGTGTTGGACTGAAAATTGTAAGTTCAAATTTTAGAATTTTTTCAAAATAACTAAAACAAATGAGCTAGCAAGTAGGGAGTTCTAGCAGAGCATGACTCGGGAGCAGGAAATTAGCAAAGGTTTGGTGTTGGTAACTAGGTATTTGGTCCAACTGATGCTTGGTACAGTAGGGGAAGACTCGGACTCGGAGATTTCTTGATTTTTTTTAAAGGGAGATGTCTCGAATTAGCTCCCTCTTACCCCCTCTTTTCACATGGAAGGTAAGAGTATATAACAGATCTGAGTCGTTGATCTCATTAATTAGTGGTATGATTAACTCTTACCTTCTTACCTCACATGTTAAAGGAGGGGGTAAGAGGGAGCATATTAAAATTTGCCAACAATATGATATACTCCCTCCGTCCCAATAAGGGTACAAATTTGTACCAAAGTTGAGACACTTATTTTGAGACAGAGGGAGTAGTATGATAGTAATAGAGATTATTAGAAGGTGAGATAAAATGAAGTCGTTTAGTGTTCTTGCTCATGCTTATGCTTACAAAACAAGGTCTATGTCAAATGTTCCCAAAACTCTTCCTAATGAAGGGACAGATTTTAACCAGGTTTCTTGAAGACAGACAATATGAAAGGATGGGGGAGTGAGCCTAGCTCAACTGGTTGGGGGAGTGGATGTACAAACCCAACACTCAGGTTCAAATCCTCATAGAGGCGAATTTAGGTTACTATTTATTCTTGAGGACCAAGCTTTCCTGGTACTCGCGCATTTATTGAGGACTAGGCTTGATGCGTAACCGAGACTAAAAATCCTAGTACTCATACATGTAAGGTTGTATGCAACCCTAGTTGGTGCAGAGGCCGGGGAAGTGAAATTCTCCCCCAAATTAAGCTCTCGACCCCGCGCGGTCGCCGCCGGGCCGCACCGGGATGCCACCACCCAACCTCCCCTCAACTCCTCGTGCATCTCCCTCCTTCCGCCGCCACCGGTAACGTCGGGCGAAGGCCCTGTGGCGCGGTGGCGACGGACCTCCTCTGGCGTCTCGAGATTTGAGGCGGCGGCGGCCTGAGTTGGTTCTCCTTGCGACGAGGATGGCGGGCAGCGGTGGCCGGAGCGAAACGGTGGGCTTGGCTATAGTCGGCGGGATTAGTAGGAGATGGCGGCAGTAGCGCCTGGGGTGCGTCCCGGGCTCGATCCAGGACCTTCGAGTCTAGGCGGGCGACTGTCGTTACATCCTCAAACTACTGCATCTCATTGGATTCGGCGATGGCTCGCTGAAACACTCCAGGTCTGCATTGCATCACGAGGATTATGGCGGTGGTGGGCATTTCCTACGTCGGAGGTCATCGGCCTGAGGTTGGGTGATCGGATCTCGACATCTGTAATCTAGTCCCGGCTGCGAGTCGGGGAGACATAGTTGCCGGTGAAAACCAAGCCGATGGCGGACGATGGCGGTGTTCTGTGCCGTTACCTTGATGAAGGCATCGTCATGTAACTACTGTCGACCCACTCGTGCTGCTCCGGGGAAAACCGTAGGATCTGGTTTTCCAGATCGGACGATGGCGGCACTGCGGTGTCGTTTCTCTCTTGGGAGCATCGTTTGTGGAGCAGTGCTGGAAGCCAGAGGTAGGAGGTGGAGCGGCTTTTTCTTGCACGGAGCTTCGGTGGATATGTAAGTCATGCCTGGCCGACAGGTGCTACGCTTTGTCATGCCTAGTTGGCAGGTGCTACGCATGACTGATCTTCCAGAGACTTCAAGCTGTGTCGGCTGGTGGTACTTGGCGGCATGGTGCTGAGGTGTACCGGCGGCGACCACGACGTGCTCAGTAGTTCACCCGTAGGGTGGTGGTGACGTTGGGCACCGTGGTGGTGTCCATGGCAGCTAGACCGGGAAGGATGATACGTCAGTACAACTCTGAAGATGGAGTGGTGGCAGTTGGCGGCGGCGGCCTCTGAGAGCGCGTCAGACCGGTGTGTGCCCATACCCGGTAAGTGGCTTGGTTGGGGCCTCAGATCTTAGATGTTAGGCTTGGCTGCGAGGTCTGTGGTATTAGGCCCAGACTATCAGCATCCTTTCATCAACTGGATAGGATTAGCAACAGCTGTTGCCTAGACGGTGGCTTCAGACTTACTGTTATATTTCTTTGTAAAGTCTTTTATGAATAATTAATAAAGTGGTCGCATGCATCGCCTAGACGGTGGCTTCAGACTTACTTTTTTTCCTTCTACTGGTTTTTTCGGGTTTCACTGCTTGACAATTGATACGTCTCCAATGTATCTATAATTTTTTATTGTTCCATGCTGTTTTATTATCAATCTTGGATGTTTTATAATTATTTTATAGTCATTTTATATCATTTTTTGGTACTAACCTATTGACATAGTGCCAAGTGCCAGTTGCTATTTTTTGCATATTTTTTACATTGCAGGAAATCAATATCAGACGGAGTCCAAATGTCACGAAACTTTACGGAGATTTTTTATGGACCAGAAGGAAGATATTGGGCCCTAGTTGCACCTGGGGGGAGTCCCAAGGAGGGGACAACCCACAGGGCGCGCCAGGAGGCCCAGGCGCACCCTAGTGGGTTGTGCCCACCTCGGGTGACCCCCAGACCGCCTCTTTGCTCTATAAATACCCCAAAAATCCCAGAACCCTAGGGGAGTCGACGAAATATTCATCCAGCCGCCGCAGAGTCCAGAACCACCAGATCCAATCTAGACACCATCTCGGATGGGGTTCACCACCTCCATTGGTGCCTCTCCGATGATGCGTGAGTAGTTCTTTGTAGACCTTCGGGTCCGTAGTTAGTAGCTAGATGGCTTCCTCTGTCTCGCTGAATTCTCAATACAATGGTCTCTTGGAGATCCATATGATGTAACTCTTTTTCCGGTGTGTTTGTTGGGATCTGATGAACTTTGAGTTTACGATCAGTTATATCTTTTTATATCCATGAAATTTATTTGAGTTTCTTTGATCTCTTATATGCATGATCTCTTATAGCCTCGTATTTCTTCTCCGATATTTGGGTTTTTTTGGCCAATTTTATCTATTTATCTCGCAATGGGAAGAGGTGCTTTGTAGTGGGTTCGATCTTACGGTGCTTGATCCCAGTGACAGAAAGGGAAATGACACGTATGTATCGTTGCTACTAAGGATAAAACGATGGGGTCTATCTCTACATAGATAGATCTTGTCTACATCATGTCATCGTTCTTATTGCATTACTCCGTTTCTCCATGAACTTAATACACTAGATGCATGCTAGATAGCGGTTGATGTGTGGAGTAACAGTAGTAGATGCAGGCAGGAGTCGGTCTATTAATCTTGGACGTGGTGCCTATATAATGATCATTGCCTGGATATCGTCATAATTATTTGAAGTTCTATCAATTGCCCAACAGTAATTTATTTACCCACCGTTTGCTATCTTTCTCGAGAGAAGCCACTAGTGAAACCTACGGCCCCCGGGTCTTCTTTCTTATATTTTCCTTTGCGATCTACTTTCCCTTTGCATTTATTTTCAGATCTATTAAACTAAAAATACAAACATACCTTGCTGCGTTTTATTTCTATCAATCTATTACAACTTTCTCCCGTCTGCACGCCGTTTCTGGCACCGTTACCCGAAAGGGATTGACAACCCCTTTAACACGTCAGGTTGTGAGGTGTTGTTATTTGTGTGCAAGGGTTGTTTACGTTGTGTTGCTTGGTTCTCCTACTGGTTCGATAGCCTTGGTATCATATATGAGGGAAATACCTACGGCTGATGTGTTGCATCATCCCTTCCTGTTTGGGGAAATACTGATGTAGCTTCAAGCGACATCAACAATCCGTCTCAATGACAATCTCTACTCCTAATGTCTGAGTTGGTTGAATAGTACGGTTTATTTTCGTCCCACCACTTTCAACCTTTTTTTTGCTGGGTTTTTTCTCACCTCCACCACCACCTAGATTTTATTCTCTGTACAAAATATTACAAAAGAAAAAAATCGTGCCGCCACTCCTCCCTCGACATCCCTCGATTTCTTTCTAGGGCTCCTCGCGTCCGCCTCCACCATCACGGAACCGCAGGGCACGCTGCCGCCTCTGCCGATCCCAAGGGACGCCGCCGCCGCCGATCACCAGGGACGTCGTCGCCATGCTGCCTCCCCTCCATGGTCGCGCTATTCCCCTCCCCCCTCCCTTCGTCGTGATACTTCCACAGCCCACCACGGCGCCATGGAGGGGTCGAGATAGGGGCCGAGATGGGAAGGGCCGAGGTGAGGCCATGAAACCATCCCCTCTCTACCCAAGCGTCTCTTGTTGGTCATCGCCGATATGTCTCATCCATCGCCCCGCCGTCGCCCCTTTCTCATGGCCAACGTATCCATCAATCCTCGCCGCTCTCTTTATCTCGAGCCTCAGCAGATCTGCATAGGCGGCGGCCCACCGTGGACATCCATGGCAGCCATGGTGAATCCCTGTAGATCATCTCGTTCCTTGTATTCCTTGTACACCACGCTCCGTGCTTCTTTTGCCCCCCCCTCCCCCACATGCAGCTTGTTGCCACACTGGCCAACTCCTACCAAGGTATGCCCGAGGGTCGCTTGGGACTTGGGAGGTGCGGAGTGGTGAATTAGTGCATCGGGTCCCTCAGGAAGGTGTTGCGGTCAGTGGAGAGGTGGGAAGATTTGGTTGTTCCAAATGCACATATAATTTAATAAGCATATATACATCCCATGTATATGCAGCCTACAAAATATATGCATCAAAGTATTCATCTCTGCAGTTTTTAGGTTTTTCTTTTTTCTTGGTACCTTAGGCTCACATGGGTAGGAATAGGATATAAGCAAAGAGTAGCACGTTGGTTCAGGATTCATTTCTCCATCCAGTGATATTTATCATGTTGGTTCCGGAATCTGCTTTGATGTGTAAAGTCCAGGATTATTTTCTCCACCCTGCTTATTAATTCTGGGAGCATCTTACATATTTTATAAAATAAGGCATGTGCAATCATCGGTCTGTTTTTGTTTTCCCTAGGAAGGGCATTGTAACTATATCATGGTCAGAACATCAACCCTGTTAGTAATTTGGTTTAAAGAGTTTTGCTTCTGTACACCTCTTAAATGTTTGCACGAATCTTGAAGTTGCTAAGAGTACCAGATAACAGGTCCTGGTTCTACAAAGAACTCCTTCGTATGTGTGACCGCAAACTCTTCTTTTTCCAATGTATAATGTTCATAACATAAACTCATGCTTGCTGAATTTGATAGGTGAAATGTGGAGTAAGAGGAGACACCAGACCAAGATGCAATGAATATTTTGCTTTGTGGTGATTGGGCAGATGACTATCAACACCAACGGCAGCATCGTCCATCTTGCGAGCACACTACCAAGCTGCGCAGGTATGGAAATGCCATGTTGTGTTTTTTGTGAATAACACCTTTTTATCTTCATCTTGATAAGTCACTGCATTTTGTGTTTTTTGCACTATGGTTCAGTATGAGAGATAGAATAGTTAGTGTAGGAAACTTATGTACGAGGGGCTCAGATTCAGTTAGTTATTATGTGAGAGTGCATATGGTTTTCAGCATATGGTGTTGTTGCTATGAGTCTGCTGGTCAGTAACTTCCAGTTGGCTTCATCTACAGGGTTAAGGAGGATTTCACCAAGAAATAAAAACGAAGAAGAGGCCATAAGTGCTACTACCAATAGCCTCACACAAGAAAATGGATACTTTCCATGATATCTATGCAATATTTCAAAAGTTTTAGCAAGTGTCTAATCATATAACGTGAATAACAAATTACTATTAGTATGAGCAGTGTGCATGGTTCAGAAAAGAGTAAACAATGTGAGTTACTATTCTATTACAGTGGATATCTTCTGTTTCCAGGCCTAAGCTTAAAGAACAAGTGAGGTATTGTGACCAACACCCTGAGGAGATTGACACACTTGTAGAAGTAGGCTCAGTTTTCAGAGGCGAGAAATTCCGCAAAACTTCGAGAAGGTGCGTGTCTATTGTACTTTTAGTCTGATAGTGACTGATTCCTATGGGGTTATTTCTGAAACTTTCTCCTGTTTGCTTATTTCCTTACAAGTTGTAATATAACCTTGAACTGCTTATCAATAGCTGAGCTTCAGTTAAAACTACTACAAAAACGTAAGAAAACTCTTAATATTGTTGCTCGATTTTGCAACTTCCATCTCAACCTAATCTCGTCAGACCCACTTAGAGTATGTGAACCTCTCCAGTTTGTGCATCGGTGATTGGCATCACCGACAAAAGTTTTCTAATACAGATATTGATCTAGCTGAAGCAGGGAGCAATGCCTAGCTGTAGATGTTGGCCCTTCTTTATGAAGATAAGTTTAGCCTCATCCATGAAACCATCCCCTCTCTTCCCAAGCGTCTCCTGTTGGTCGTCGTCGATATGTCTCATCCATCGCCCTGCCATCGCCCCTCGCTCATGGCCATCGTATCCATCAATCCTCGCTGCTCTCTTTATCTCTGGCCTCAGCAGATCTGCACAGGCGGCAGCCCACCGTGGACATCCATGGCAGCCATGGTGAATCCCTGTAGATCATCTCATTCCTTGTATTCCTTGTACACCATGCTCCTTGTTTATTTTGCCACCCCCCCCCCCCACATGCAGCTTGTTGCCACACTGGCCAACTCCTACCAAGGTATGCCCGAGGGTCGCTTGGGACCTGGGAGGTGCAGAATGGTGAACTAGTGCATCGGGTCCCTCAGGAAGGTGTTGCGGTCAGTGGAGAGGTGGGAAGATTTGGTTGTTCCAAATGCACATATAATTTAATAAGCATATATACATCCCATGTATATGCAGCCTACAAAATATATGCATCGAAGTATCCATCTCTGCAGTTTTTAGGTTTTTCTTTTTTCTTGGTACCTTAGGCTCGCATGGGTAGGAATAGAATATAAGCAAAGAGTAGCACGTTGGTTCAGGATTCATTTCTCCATACAGTGATATTTATCATGTTGGTTCCGAAATCTGCTTTGATGCGTAAAGTCCAGGATTATTTTCTCCACCCTGTTTATTAATTCTGGGAGCATCTTACATATTTTATAAAATAAGGCATGTGCAATCATCGGTCTGTTTTTGTTTTCCCTAGGAAAGGCACTGTAACTATATCATGGTCAGAACATCGACCCTGTTGGTAATTTGGTTTAAAGATTTTTGCTTCTGTACACCTCTTAAATGTCTGCACGAATCTTGAAGTTGCTAAGAGTACCAGATAACGGGTCCTGGTTCTACAAAGAACTCCTTCATATGTGTGACCGCAAACTCTTCTTTTTCCAATATATAATGTTCATAACATAAACTCATGCTTACTGAATTTGATAGGTGAAATGTGGAGTAAGAGGAGACACCAGACCAAGATGCAATAAATATTTTACTTCGTGGTGAGTGGGTAGATGACTATCAACACCAACGGCAGCATCGTCCATCTTGCGAGCACACTACCAAGCTGCGCAGGTATGGAAATGCCATGCTGTGTTTTTTTTTGAATAACACCTTTTTATCTTCATCTTGATAAGTCACTGCATTTTGTGTTTTTTGCACTTTGGTTCAGTATGAGAGATAGAATAGTTAGTGTCTTGGAATTGTCACGGCAGATGTCCTAGTGAAAGGACTTAGTTGTGGAGCCATGGCGACGAGGTTAGCTTAAAGGGGTTAAAACGGGACAAAGGACACGAGGAGTTTTATACTGGTTCCGCCCCTTGCGGTGAACTTAAAAGCCTAATCCAGTTTGAGGTGGTATTGCTAGGGTTTCGATTACCAGGGAGCGAATACGCTTTGCCTGGCTTTCGATCTGTTGTTTCTTGCCCTAAGCCGCTGTCGGGTCGTCCCCTTATATACATGGGTTGACGCCCCGTGGCTTACAGAGTCCCGGCCGGCTCATACAAACGTGTCCGGCCCGGTGACTTATCTTACATGCCTTACAATACAAGTTACATATACATGGCGGTTTACACTTACGGGCCTTAAGTCGCCTTCGGGTTTGGGCCCTTTAACAAGCCTACTTCATGAACCACCATCTTCAACATACTCATGGGCTTTGTTTAGATGACTGCCATTGGGATAACCCGGCCCCTCCTGGGCGGGTCATATCCAATAGTCATATCCCCAACATTAGGCCCCAGGTTGATTTGAACTTGTTCATGTCAATCTTCAACACTTAAAAAAATCCTTCTTCATCTTCCTGTGTTATTTGTAACCCGCCATGACGTCATCTCCTGAGACTGCGGCAACCCGCCGTGACGTCACCTGTTATTAATATTACATACGGCCCAAATCTTAACAAATCTTTTCCTTTTAATGAACCTCTGAAAATCGAGGCGCTCGCGCCGTCACATATCCATTTTCTTGTCTCCTCGATTCCCGCGCATGCCACTTATCCTTCCATCCTTATAAATAGGGCCACGGGTCCTCTTTTCACTCTCCCCCTTTCGCCTTCATCTTCCTCCTCGCAACGCTCCAGTGCGCCCGAGCTCCGCCGCAGTCGACCTTCGTCCACTGCTTCGACTCCGGCCGCTGCATCATCGTGAACGAACCAGAACATCGCGGCGCTCCTCCGCTATTCATCAGCGTCAGTAAGCCTTCACTTTTCCTCTTTAACAGATCTGCCTTAGGGTTTCCCTGTTTGTCGGTGTTCATCACCGTTCTTCCTTCTCTTTCCTAGATTTACATAACTTTGATCTGAAGACGATACAAATCTTGCGCGGTACTAGTTTTAGCACTTGTTTTGTAATATCAGAATATATCCTCATTGCAACAGATCTCATCTAGGCATCCACACTTTTCTGCTGCCGCCACTTTAGGTTTAGATTTCATTTCATTTCCCTGATCTGCCATAGATTTGAACTTATAGCTTCAATCTGTAAAACTTGTTTGTCCCAACACTTAGTAAAATTTGCTCTTGTCAGATCTTGAGTACCAGTACTTGTCATGGCGGCTTATATCACCGGCTTATAATTACCCATATATCATTAGGGCCCAGTTAAGCCGCCATTCCAACTATAGACTGTAGCCTTTTACTTCCGGCTTAAATGAATGAATTTAACTTAAACCGGCAAACCTTTCTTCCCTTTTAGGCTTCTCTTTTCACAATGCCGCCAAAGACAATCACTTCATGTAACTGGGTTCCCTCCATCGTTACTGAGAGCACACTCAAAGACTTTGTCAAAATCGGGTACTTGCCAGCAAAAAATGTCATGCATTATCGCGCCCCTGATCCAGGCGAAGAAAGACCTCAGCCAAAGGATGACGAAGTCATTGTGTATACTGATCATATGAATCGGGGCTTCTCACCGCCCGGTTCTAAATTTTTCTGAGATGTTCTGCACTTCTTTCAACTCCATCCTCAAGACATCAGACCCAATTCTGTGTCAAACATCTGCAACTTTCAAGTCTTCTGCGAAGTGTACCTTCAAGAGGAGCCTAGTGTCGAACTCTTTAGGGAATTTTTCTATTTAAACCGTCAAAACGAGTTTACGAACAAACCCAGCTTGGAACTTGGCAGAATCTCAATTCAATGAAGAAAAGATGCCATCTTCCCTTATGCTTGCTTGCCGAGTCACCCCAAAGATTGGAACCAGACATGGTTTTACTGCAAGGATACCTCTCTGGCTGACGAGAATCCATTGCCGGGTTATCGTGTTGAACGTCTTGACCCGAAGCATAATCTTCCTGAAAAGCTTACCACCGCTGAACGTAAAAAGCTTGCCCCCACTATTGCGAAGGTCAAGGCTTTGCTGGGAAACGGGTTAACTGGCATTGATTTGGTTCGGTGCTGGGTATTGTGGCGAATCATACCCTTGAGCCGTCGGCCCGGCTTGATGTGTACTTATACAGGCGGTACAAAGGATCCATTACGCCACAGCCCCTTGCGTTTGACTGATGATGCAATTACTGAAATGACAAAGACCCTTCTGAATGAAGATTCAGAAGACTGCCGCAAAGTGGGTCTGAACCCTTTCTGCAAACTTAACCTGCCGCCAGATGTGAGTCTCTAACTTACTTTACTTTTTCCTCATCATTCATATATTTTTATTAACTCAACTTTGATGACTTCCACAGGCTGACTCTGATTTTTGGAAAAAGCAATATGATCATGAAGCTGCCAACAAGGCCAGGGCTGCCAAGAAAGCCACCACGAAAACCGCCAAGAAGACAAAGAAGAAACCAAGTGCTTCTGAAATGTTTGAACTGAATGGCAGCTCTGAGTCGGAGGTAGCCCTTGACTCCCTTGGCTCCTTTTTCAATTATCTTATTGACACTGATTATTATCAGGATGACACGGGGGCCAGCCAAGCAGTTGAAGAAGAGGTAACTCTCATTTCCTCCGGCTGAGCACCTTTGCCAAGACAGAAAATTCGACGAGTAACCCGGAAAGTAAGGTTTTCACACCCCTTAGCTCATTTGGACCCTCACTTTCTTTTGAAGCAACAGCAGCACGAGAACCGGCGGCAGACTCCAAACAGCGGAGATGAAGAATTGTCCTCCGATTTACCAAACACTCCAGTTCGACGGAAACGTCAAAACGAGGTCCTTCCGAACTTAAACTCCTTTTACCCGCTGGCGGGTCTCATTCGCCAGCCACTTAATCCCGCCGATTCAAATTACCTGGAGGTTTCTCGCTCCTCCTCCGGCGACTCATCACAGACCCAGCTGCCGGCTTTAAAACTGCCCCTGGGTAACAACAATTACTTTTGTTCTGTACCTTCTTATGCTTTTATAATTGTACTGACGTGTCATAACTCATGCAGTGGCCAAGCAAAGCCTAGTAAGAAGACAAAGGTGATCAAGCTGACTGAAGATCCTAAAGTCGTTGAACCGGAGCAGCAAGTTCCAGCACTAGATGTCTCTGAAAAGCAACCAGAAGACCCTGCTTATGATGTTCCACCAGAAATTCCTGACCTCTCCGGCAACCAGACAAAACTCAATTCTTTGAATACGGAATCATCAAGACCACTTAAGTCGTCGGAGACTCATACTGATGACGTTCTGATCACTGGCACCGGCTTTAAAGAACCAGGAAATCCAACTGTCTTGGCCAAGCACTCCGCCAAACAAGAGGTTATTGAAAGGCGAAAAATGAGGTTTGATGTCTCCCACTATGCGCAATTGAGCAGCAGTGAAGTACTGTCTGGCTACCTCAACCAAGTACACTCCAACCGTGATCTTGAAATCGATATGGTGAAGCAGATGCATCAGAAATATGAGGTGTGAATTCCTGCTTAAATAAGCTATGTACATCTTGCCAGCCCCCAAGTCTACTGGGTATGATAAGATTGAATAGGCTGTAGACTTAGAATAACCATAAACATCTGTAGTGGAATCCTTCCAAAGCTGGCTTGCACCATTATTGTTAAACTGGATTTAAACAATTAACATTGCATCCGTAGTCCCCAAGGGCCGGTTTAATCAGCATGAATGAGCCGGTCTTGTTTACCATTGTTTAAAAAGGAGAGCTTATCTGTGTAGCCCCTATGAACTGGCTGTGAGTGTTTACAGCACAACCGGGTCATCATAAAGTAGTAAGAAGACACAAGAGATATGCATTAGCCCCCAAGTGCCAAGTACTCTTGCTTGCAAAGTGCTTGGGACTTTACTGACATGAGCCATTGTATGAAGAATTGTTTCGGCAAGCATTAGCCCCCAAGTGCCAAGTGTTGTTGCTTGCAAAAGGCTTGGGACTTATATTCCTGTAACTCGGATATGAATGTTTTTGCAATTCTTGTGCTTGTACAGGATGCCACTGCTGATCTTCAATCACAATTGTCTGATGCAAAGACCCGGCTGAAGAATCAAGAATCTGAGACCCGGAAGGCTGAGTCAAAAATTTGCAATTTAGCGTGGCTGAAATGGAAAAACTGAAAACCAGTTTTGAGACAGAGAGAAATACTTGGGTTGAAGAAAAGACTGCTTTGACGCAGCGAACTGAAAAAGCGGAGGCGGCTCTTCAAGAGGTGACCACTGAGCTCACCGGTTTAAAACACCGTGTATCCCAGATGGTTTTTGCTATCTTTGGTGAGTCGCCTTCTTAAGCATCAAAAGTGAATCTTTTCCTTGATAGTATAAACCACCTCTAACCAATCTATGACTTACTTAGGTCCTAGGAGCAGCAATCTTAACCAAGATATGCTTGTGAAGCTCAAAGTTGTTTACACTCTTGTTGAACAGCTATACACTGGAGCTCAACGTGCACTGGCTACAATTTCTCCAACTAATCAAGCACCTACTCTCTTGATAGATGTCTTGAAAAAACTTTATGTGATGCCTCCTAGGATGGATGAGATGAAGCGGTCGTCTGCAAGAGCCGGTGTCGTGACGGCTTTGAGCCGGGCCAAGGCATGGTTACCAGAGCTAGACTCGTCTGAGGTAGCTATTGGGTATCCAAGCTTAAAAGAGGACGGCACTTCATTTGATCAAAAGGACTTCGCTGCCTGCATAAAAGAGATACGTCCTCTGGCCAGTCTTATTGCAAATGAAACGGACATGTCCAAATACCATCCGGCTTACAGCCTGGAGAACCAGAAGATGCCGACGCCGGCTTATAAAGTGATGAATCTAATCCCCCCAATCCGTAAGCATACTTTTGCCCCTGAAGTTGAGCCGTCTGAACTTATAGATGATGAGGATGAATTTTAAGCTTTATGTGGCATCGATTGGACATCACCAAATTTTCAGACGGTGGAAGAGGACGAAGAACCGGAAAAAGATGATCCAGAGGCCTCAAGTCAGCAAGGCCAAGAAGATTGAACTGCCAGGTGGTTTATATAGTTGACCCTCTGAAAACACTTGATCCTGTTTGGCTCACGGAGTCATGTAATAGGGTAGTAAAACTTTAATTTGCCGTGCCATCGTGCACGTTTCTGTTTTGCGCAATACTGCTGATCCGCTAGTTTGAGAAACTATCCCTGTATGCTTATGATAGCGTTGATTTATGCAGATCATATTGATAATTACCCTGCACACAAACAAATCACAAGTGCCCTGGCGGTTTACCGCCGGGCGGGTCATGATACCCAATTGAAGCCACTGGGGACGGATAGTCCATACTCGGGGCCGGTCTAACCACAATGTTGACACAATTGTTAAATAAAATATCGTGCCTGTGGTGTGTGATTAGACTGCCGGCTTATCAGCTTCATGCAGTTAGAGTTTTTAGAGCTATAACTCTAAACATAAGATTATTATGCTCTGGAGACTTAGAGTCTGCCATCCTGGCGGGTTGCAGAGACCCAAAAGATGCTTCAAATATGAGACATAAATAGGGCAGCTCGGACCGATTTGTAAAATCCATATGGCAAAAAAGAGATCATATAAAGAAAAAACAAATCAAAAAATTCGAGGCTTTTGCAGGCCGCCAAGCCAAAGTTTCTTCTTCAATGAAACTAGCCTGATGGCCACTAGAAGGTACGCGCTTTTCGTGAGCCGGCACTCGCATTACCCAATCGACATTTGAATCCAGATAAGTTCAGGTCTTATTTAAAGATAGACTTATCAGGAGTACGCGGGGTCAGAGTAGCATCATGCATCACAGGCCGATTTATCCAAGTTTCAAGGAAGGCGGCTTATGAGCCTGGATCTATCCTGACTATCTGTAAGCCGTGCTCTCACATGACAAACCGGCATTTTAACCTTAACACGCTCAGGATCTTTGGTGAATACACCGTAAAAGATTGATTGTTAAGAGTTCGACGGGTCAATCAGGATTACCTAATGAAGAAGCAGCTGGCATACAGGTAGGATGACCCGGAAAGGTTATGTCCTCTTTGGTGAATACACCTATGTTTGAACAAGATAACCTGGTCAAGAGGGTAGTAACGCTATGTTCTCTTTGGTGAATACACCTATGTTTGAACAGGAAGCCCCCAAGTGACATACTTATAAGTTGTGCTCGTCAGGGACCTATGTTTGAGTTGTGCTGTGCATCCAACTCTCTTTGGCCCCTGTAATTTGGGCGTCAGGCCTCTTAAGTGAACACGTAAGACGATGATAAAGACTCATCTTCGAAGAAGCGAAACGACAGAGGCCCTGAATTATCAGGGATGTCGGCTTTATTATACTGTAGTATATACATCATCAAACTACGTACATCACGAGAGCTGGTGGCTCAAGTATAGTAGGGCCGAAGATGAGCAATATTCCACGGCCGATGGGTCTCCTCCTCCGATTTGTGTGAGTCCTTGTGGTCTCGAACGTCGATAAGATAGTATGACCCATTATGCAGATTCTTGCTGACCACAAAAGGTCCTTCCCAAGGCGGTGATAGTTTATGCATATCCGTTTGATCTTGGATGAGCCGGAGCACTAAGTCGCCTTCTTGAAAGGTTCTGGTTTTGACCCGGCGGCTATGGTAACGACGTAGATCTTGCTGATAAATTGTTGAACGTGCCGCCGCGAGATCACGCTCCTCATCCAACAGGTCAAGTGCATCTTGACGTGCTTTTTCATTAGCAGCTTCAACATAAGCCGCCACACGGGGTGAATCATGACGGATGTCACTAGGGAGAACCGCCTTTGCTCCATAAACCATGAAGAAAGGTGTGTAAACCGTAGACCTGTTGGGGGTTGTATTGATACTCCATAACACTGAGGGTAACTCCTCCACCCAACAACCCGGCGTTCTCTGCAAAGGAACCATAAGCCGGGGCTTGATACCTCGCAGAATCTCTTGATTAGCTCATTCCGCTTGACCGTTGGACTGAGGGTGAGCCATAGAGGAAACGTCAAGTCGAATATGTTCTCGTTGACAAAATTCTTTCATAGCACCTTTAGACAGATTGCTGCCATTATCCATTATAATGCTGTGGGGAAAGCCAAAATGGAAGATCACCTTCTTGATGAATTGAACCGTCGTTGCTGCATCACACTTGCTAACCGGCTCTGCTTCAACCCACTTAGTAAACTTGTCAACTGCCACCGAAAGGTGGGTCTTCTTATCCTTTGACCTCTTGAAAGGTCCAACCATATCAAGCCCCCAGGTTGCAAAAGGCCAAGTAATTGGAATCATCCTCAACTCTTGAGCCGGAACATGAGCTCGTCGTGGAAACTTCTGACAACCGTCACATTTGCTGACCAAATCCTCAGCATCAGCATGAGCCGTCAACCAATAAAAACCGTGACGAAAAGCCTTGGCTACGAGAGATTTAGAGCTGGCATGATGACCACAATCTCCTTCGTGAATCTCTCGCAGAATCTCAAAGCCTTCTTCAGGAGAGACGCAACATTGAAACGCCCCTGTGACACTGCAATGGTGCAACTCCCCGTTGACAATCGTCATTGACTTAGACCGCCGGGTTATCTGCCTGGCCAAAATCTCATCCTCAGGTAATTCGCCCCGGGTCATGTAAGCCAAATACGAAACTGTCCAATCAGGAATAGCATGAAGAGCCGCCACCAATTGTACTTCTGGGTCAGGAACAGCGAGATCCTCCTCTGTAGGCAATTTGACAGAAGGGTTAAGTAGAACATCCAGGAACATGTTAGGTGGCACCGGCTTGCACTGAGACCCTAACCGGCTTAAAGTGTCAGCCGCCTCATTCTTCCTACGATCAATATGCTCGACTTGGTAACCCTTGAAGTGACCCGCAATAGCATCAACCTCTCGACGATAAGTCGCCATGAGCGGATCCTTAGAATCCCAAGTGCCAGAAACTTGCTGAGCTACCAGATCTGAGTCGCCAAAGCATCTCACCCGGCTTAAGTTCATCTCCTTAGCCATCTGAAGACCGTGGAGCAAGGCTTCATACTCAGCTGCATTGTTAGTACAGGGGAACATTAACCGGAGAACATAAGAAAATTTATCACCTCGTGGGAAGTCAAGACAACTCCAGCCCCCGAGCCTTCTAACTGCCTGGATCCATCAAAGTGAATATTCCAATACGTGTTATCCAGCTTTTCCTTAGGCATCTGCAACTCTGTCCAATCATTGATAAAATCCACGAGTGCTTGGGACTTGATGGACGTGCGAGGCACATACTTCAAACCATTAGGTCCAAGCTCAATGGCCCACTTGGCGACCCGGCCTGTGGCTTCTCTATTTTGAATGATGTCCCCTGAAGGAGCAGAGCTAACCACAGTAATGGGATGACCCAGAAAATATTTCTTGAGCTTTCGACTTGCCATGAAGACCCCATACACAAGTTTCTGCCAATGCGGATACCTCTATTTGGACTCGATAAGTACTTCGTTGATGTAGTAAACAGGCCGTTGAACCGGATACTCCATGCATGCCTCTTTCCTTTCCACCACAATAGCCACACTAACGGCCTGGCCATTGGCAGCCACATATAACAACAGAGGCTCCTTATCAATAGGAGCAGCAAGAACCGGTGGCTCAGCCAGTTGCTTCTTAAGCACCTCAAATGCCTCATTAGCCGCATCACTCCAAACGAAATTATCTGTCTTCTTCATCATCTGATACAGAGGGATAGCTTTTTCTCCTAGGCGGCTTATGAACCGGCTCAAAGCCTCTATCCGACCCGCCAAGCGTTGGACGTCATTAACACACTTTGGCTTAGCCAGGGAAGTAATAGCCTTGATTTTTTCCGGGTTAGCTTCGATACCTCAGTTTGAAACAAAAAAAACCCAAAAGCTTGCCTGCCGGTACACCAAAAACACACTTGGCCGGGTTAAGCATCACCTTATACACCCGGAGATTGTCAAACATCTCCTTCAAATCATCAATCAACGTTTCCTTCTTCCTGGATTTCACCACAATGTCATCTACGTAAGCATAAACATTACGCCCAATCTGATTGTGAAGGCAATTCTGCACACGCCATTGGTAAGTCGCCTGGGCACTCTTGAGCCAAAAGGCATAGACACATAGCAGAAGGCTCCAAACGGAGTAATGAAAGCTGTCTTCTCCTGGACCTTAATCGCCATCTTGATCTGATGATAACCAGAATAAGCATCCAAAAAACTCAAACGCTCACAACCCGCCGTAGGATCAATTATTTGATCAATACGAGGGAGAGCAAACGGATCAGCCGGACAAGCCTTGTTTAAGTCTGTATAGTCCACGCACATTCACCAAGTTCTGTTCTTCTTAAGCACCAACACCGGGTTAGCCAACCACTCGGGATGAAAAACTTCAATGATAAACCCGGCCGCTAAGAGCCGGGCCACTTCTTCGCCAACGGCCTTCTGCCTCTCCTCGTTAAAACGATGAAGGAATTGCTTGAACGGCTTAAATTTCGGATCAATATTAAGAGTGTGCTCAGCGAGTTCCCTCGGTACACCCGGCATGTCTGAAGGCTTCCATGCAAAGATGTCCCGGTTCTCACGGATGAACTTGATGAGCGCACTTTCCTATTTCGGATCCAGATTGGCACTGATGCTGAACTGCTTAGATGAGTCGCCAGGAACAAAATCAACCAACTTAGTGTCATCTGCCGACTTAAACTTTAGCAAGGGATCATGCTCCGTGGTTGGCTTTTTCAAGGATGTCATGTCCGCCGGGTCAACATTATCTTTGTAAAATTTCAGCTCCTCTGTTGCACAAACTGATTCAGCATAAGCAGCATCACCTTCTTCACACTCCAAGGCCACCTTGCAACTCCCATGAACTATGATGGTGCCCTTGTAACCCGGCATCTTAAGCTGCAAGTAAACATAACAAGGCCTCTCCATGAATTTAGCATAAGCCGGCCATCCAAACAGAGCATGATAAGGGCTCTTGATCTTGACCACTTCGAAGGTTAGAGTCTCAGATCTGGAATCATGCTCATCTCCAAAGGCAACCTCCAAAGATATCTTACCCACTGGATATGCCGACTTACCCGGCACCACACCATGGAAAACGGTGTTTGACGGCTTAAGGTTTTTGTCAGTCAGTCCCATGCGACGGAAGGTTTCATAATAAAGTATATTAATGTTGCGGCCTCCATCCATGAGTACCTTAGTAAATTTATAGCCCCCAACCTAAGGCGCCACCACTAGAGCCAGGTGACCCGGGTTGTCAACCGGGGGCGGATGATCCTCACGACTCCACACAATAGGCTGCTCCGACCACCGTAAGTAACATGGCACCGCCGGCTCAACAGCATTCATTGCCCTCTTATGAAGCTTCTGATCCCGCTTACACAAGCTAGTGGTGAAGACGTGGTACTATCGACTATTCAATTGCTTCGGGTTGCTCTGATAACCAGACTGTTGCTGCTGCTGATTTCCCTGATTATTCTGCTGGTTGTAGCCACCCTGACAGCCTTGGCCTTGAAACCCGGAACTTGAACCGCCACCTCCATGACCCGGACCATGAGGGCCGGACCCTGAACCACCGTTCGGGCCATGGTTGTGCTGGAAAGACTCCCTAAAGTGTCTCATGATACTGCAATCCTTCCACAGATGGGTAGACGGCTTCTCCTCATTCCGTGTTTCAGACATGGCTGATTCAGTATTGCTTCAAGGTCAAATTTTGTCCCTTGAGCCGGCCTCCCCTTACGATGCTGGTTATAATTCCGTGCACCGGTGTTAGCCACAAAATCATCAGCTTTGCGCTTAGCGTTGCCGCCCTGATTGGCCGGGCTGTACTGCTATCCCCTCATATCACTACTCTTCTTTCCCTTTCCCGATCTTTCATCCTCAGAGTCGGGGTCCTTGGTACTATCAGAGTCGGCATACTTGACAAGAGCCGCCATGAGCTCCCCCATATCGCTGCAATGACGCTTAAGCCGCCCAAGCTTCTGCTTGAGTGGAAGGAAATGGCAATTTTTCTCCAACATTAAAACAGCTGAGCCGACGTTGATATTATCTAAAGAATGTATGATAGTCGAGACCCGACGCACCCAGCTGGTCGTTGACTCGCCCTCAGCTTGAACACAAGAAACCAGATCCATGATCGACATAGGCTGCTTGCATGTATCTTTGAAATTCTGGATAAACCGGGCCTTCAGCTCTGCCCACGACCTGATGGAATTGGCCGGCAGCCCCTTCAACCAGGTACGAGCCGTCCCTTCCAGCATCATGGTGAAATACTTAGCGTATGCAGCCTCACTAACATCCAGCATCTCCATAGCCATCTCGTAACTCTCCACCAAGCCTCAGGGGGCTGATCTGCTGTGTAATTAGGCACCTTACGAGGGCCTTTGAAGTCCTTGGGCAGACGCTCGTTTTGCAGAGCCGCCGTTAAACACGGCACACCCCAAGCTCTAGAAGTTACACCTTCCTCCACTAAAGCCGTCGGGTAAACCGGCGCGTGCTGATGAGCCGCCAGCTCGGCCTCCCGATGCGCTCTGCCCTGGTCCACCAAATTATGTGCATTGGTACCATTACGTGACGGGTCATGCCCACGGGGCTGGTCACGGCGCTGCTCAGTACTTGAAACTGCTGGCGAGTCAATGTGCCTACTATAGCTCTGGCTTGGACGAGAGGTCGAATGAATTCGATCACGGCTATAAGAATAAGCATGTTGCTGTACTAGCGTCGTTTGAAGAAGTTCCCTGGCCCTTCGGGTTTCAACCGCCGTCGGGGTCTCGCCCTCGACCGGCAGAGCCGCCAATTGCGTAGCTGCAACAATCATATTGTCTAAAGGGGTGGAATAATGACCCGGCGGCGTCACCACATGCTGAGGTGGGGTGTTATTCATATGCGGAGAACCTGTCACGCGCGGCTAAACCGGCGTTCCACCCCCTCGTGCTTCAGCCGTCTGGTTTATCACCGGCAGGTTACTGGCCCCTGCTCCAGGTGTGTTGAAGAGGTTCCTCGACTCATAAACCAAGGGCAGATGACTCCGGTATTTTCTCCTCAAGACTTCATTTGACGTGTTCTGATCCATCGTGCGCCGATATGAATCTGCTGTGCTTGGGCATTTAAAACGGCCCGCTCCGCGGTCATCCTAGTGTTTTCCGCTGCCAGCTCTACCTTGGCTTGCGCTATCTCATCACGCAGCTTAGCCACTTCCGCCTTATGCTGCTCCTGGTTGTCTGGGGTTACATCCACCTCCATCAGAGTTGCTAGAGCTTCCAACAGATTTGTTAAAACTTGAGCCGGCGGGCGGGCTGAACCGCCAGCACCCGCTGCCGTTACCGCCGCTGCACTGGAAGTCATGGACACGGCGGCTGTCGAACCGAGAATCGGCTGGGTGCCAGCCATGAAGATCGCCACCCTGTTCAGCGGCTCATGGGGGTCCGGAATACTGTCGCCATCGGAACAGCCCCCAAGCCGTCCGTCTTGTCGTTGATACATTGAGTTGGTCTCGCCCATGGACGACTCACCATCAGAGTAGATGGTCGTCTCACCGCCAGACACAGAGCCTTCCAATTCAGCCCCATGGATAAATCCAACAAAGGCATGCTTCACGGCGGGTTGAACCCAGGCGAGGCGTGCACGCTGAGCCGTCTCGATGATGTCGGTGCAGATGTCCGGCTCAGGGTCCGGTTCGCCGATCTTGCCGATGAAGACGTGGATTCCACCGAAGGAGACCCGGTACCCGTACTCAATTGAGCCGGCCTCGGGGCCCCAGCATGCATCGTCGATGTAGAGCTTGCCGCGACGACTCTTTGGTCATCCGACCCACAGCATATCCCTTGATCCCTTCAAAGCTGCCCTTCAAGAACTCAAAACCACCGTGCACAGGCCCCACGGTGGACGCCAACTATCGTGGAATTGTCACGGCAGATGTCCTAGTGAAAGGACTTAGTTGTGGAGCCATGGCGACAAGATTAGCTTAAAGGGGTTAAAACGGGACAAAGGACACGAGGAATTTTATACTGGTTCGGCCCCTTGCGGTGAAGGTAAAAGCCTAATCCAGTTTGAGGTGGTATTGCTAGGGTTTCGATTACCAGGGAGCGAATACGCTTTGCTTCGCTTTCGATCTGTTGTTTCTTGCCCTAAGCCGCTGCCGAGTTGTCCCCTTATATACATGGGTTGATGCCCCGCGGCTTACAGAGTCCCGGCCGGCTCATACAAACGTGTCCGACCCGGTGACTTATCTTACATGCCTTACAATACAAGTTACATATACATGGGGGTTTACACTTACGGGCCTTAAGCCGCCTTCGGGTTTGGGCCCTTTAACAAGCCTACTTCATGAACCGCCATCTTCAACATACTCATGGGCTTTGTTTAGATGAACCGCCATTGGGATAACCCGACCCCTCCTGGGGGGGGGTCATATCCAATAGTCATATCCCCAACAGTTAGTGTAGGAAACTTATGTATGAGGGGCTCAGATTCAGTTAGTTTTTATGTGAGAGTGCATATGGTTTTCAGCATATGGTGTGGTTGCTACGAGTCTGCTGGTCAGTAACTTCCAGTTGGCTTCATCTACAGGGTTAAGGAAGATTTCACCAAGAAATAAAAATGGAGAAGAGGCCATAAGTGCTACTACCAATCGCCTCAAACAAGAAAATGGATACTTTCCATGATATTTGTGCAATATTTCAAAAGTTTTAGCAAGTGTCTAATCATATAACGTGAATAACAAATTACTATTAGTATGAGCAGTGTGCATGGTTCAGAAAAGAGTAAACAATGCACATATAATTTAATAAGCATATATACATCCCATGTATATGCAGCCTACAAAATATATGCATCGAAGTATTCATCTCTGCAGTTTTTAGGTTTTTCTTTTTTCTTGGTACCTTAGGCTCACATGGGTAGGAATAGGATATAAGTAAAGAGTAGCACGTTGGTTCAGGATTCATTTCTCCATCCAGTGATATTTATCATGTTGGTTCCGGAATCTACTTTGATGCGTAAAGTCCAGGATTATTTTCTACACCCTGTTTATTAATTCTGGGAGCATCTTACATATTTTATAAAATAAGGCATGTGCAATCATCGGTCTGTTTTTGTTTTCCCTAGGAAGGGCATTGTAACTATATCATGGTCAGAACATCAACCATGTTAGTAATTATGCTTAAAGAGTTTTGCTTCTGTACACCTCTTAAATGTTTGCACGAATCTTGAAGTTACTACGAGTACCAGATAACAGGTCCTGGTTCTACAAAGAACTCCTTCATATGTGTGACCGCAAACTCTTCTTTTTCCAATATATAATGTTCATAACATAAACTCATGCTTGCTGAATTTGATAGGTGAAATGTGGAGTAAGAGGAGACACCAGACCAAGATGCAATGAATATTTTGCTTTGTGGTGATTGGGCAGATGACTATCAACACCAACGGCAGCATCGTCCATCTTGCGAGCACACTACCAAGCTGCGCAGGTATGGAAATGCCATGTTGTGTTTTTTGTGACTAACACCTTTTTATCTTCATCTTGATAAGTCACTGCATTTTGTGTTTTTTGCACTATGGTTCAGTATGAGAGATAGAATAGTTAGTGTAGGAAACTTATGTACGAGGGGCTCAGATTCAGTTAGTTTTTATGTGCGAGTGCATATGGTTTTCAGCATATGGTGTTGTTGCTACGAGTCTGCTGGTCAGTAACTTCCAGTTGGCTTCATCTACAGGGTTAAGGAGGATTTCACCAAGAAATAAAAACAAAGAAGAGGCCATAAGTGCTACTACCAATAGCCTCAAACAAGAAAATGGATACTTTCCATGATATCTGTGCAATATTTCAAAAGTTTTAGCAAGTGTCTAATCATATAACGTGAATAACAAATTACTATTAGTATGAGCAGTGTGCATGGTTCAGAAAAGAGTAAACCATGTGAGTTACTATTCTATTACAGTGGATATCTTCTTTTTCCAGGCCTAAGCTTAAAGAACAAGTGAGGTATTGTGACCAACACCCTGAGGAGATTGACACACTTGTAGAAGTGAAGGCTCAGTTTTCAGAGGCGAAGAAATGCCGCAAAACTTCGAGAAGGTGCATGTCTATTGTACTTTCAGTCTGATAGTGACTGATTCCTATGGGGTTATTTCTGAAACGTTGTCTTGTTTGCTTATTTCCTTACAAGTTGTAATCTAACCTTGAACTGCTTATCAATAGCTGAGCTTCAGTTAAAACTACTACAAAAACGTAAGAAAACTCTTAATATTGTTGCTCGATTTTGCAACTTCCATCTCAACCTAAGCTCGTCAGACCCACTTAGAGTATGTGAATTTCTCCTGTTTGTGCATCGGTGATTGGCATCACCGACAAAAATTTTCTGATACAGATCTTGATATAGCTGAAGCAGGGAGCAACGACTAGTTGTAGATGTTGGCCCTTCTTTATGAAGATAAGTTTAGCCTCATCCATGAAACCATCCCCTCTCTACCCAAGTGTCTCTTGTTGGTCGTCTCCGATATGTCTCATCCATCGCCCCGCCGTCGCCCCTCGCTCATGGCCACCATATCCATCAATCCTCACCGCTCTCTTTATCTCGGGCCTCCGCAGATCTGCACAGGCGGCGGCCCACCGTGGACATCCATGGCAGCCATGGTGAATCCTTGTAGATCATCTCGTTCCTTGTATTCTTTGTACACCATGCTCCTTGCTTCTTTTGCCCCCCCCCCCCATGCAGCTTGTCGCCACACTGGCCAACTCCTACCAAGGTATGCCCGAGGGTCGCTTGGGACTTGGGAGGTGCAGAGTGGTGAATTAGTGCATCGGGTCCCTCAGGAAGGTGTTGCGGTCAGTGGAGAGGTGGGAAGATTTGGTTGTTCCAAATGCACATATAATTTAATAAGCATATATTCAAACCATGTATATGCAGCCTACAAAATATATGCATCGAAGTATTCATCTCTGCAGTTTTTAGGTTTTTCGTTTTTCTTGGTACCTTAGGCTCACATGGGTAGGAATAGGATATAAGCAAAGAGTAGCACGTTGGTTCAGGATTCATTTCTCCATCCAGTGATATTTATCATGTTGGTTCCGGAATCTACTTTGATGTGTAAAGTCCAGGATTATTTTCTCCACCCTGTTTATTAATTCTGGGAGCATCTTACATATTTTATAAAATAAGGCATGTGCAATCATCGGTCTGTTTTTGTTTTCCCTAGGAAGGGCATTGTAACTATATCATGGTCAGAACATCGACCCTGTTAGTAATTTGGTTTAAAGAGTTTTGCTTCTGTACACCTCTTAAATGTTCGCACGAATCTTGAAGTTACTACGAGTACTAGATAACAAGTCCTGGTTCTACAAAGAACTCCTTCGTATGTGTGACCGCAAACTCTTATTTTTCCAATATATAATGTTGATAACATAAACTCATGCTTGTTGAATTTGATAGGTAAAATGTGGAGTAAGAGGAGACACCAGACCAAGATGCAATGAATATTTTGCTTTGTGGTGATTGGGCAGATGACTATCAACACCAACGGCAGCATCGTCCATCTTGCGAGCACACTACCAAGCTGCACAGGTATGGAAATGCCATGTTGTGTTTTTTGTGAATAACACCTTTTTACCTTCATCTTGATAAGTCACTGCATTTTGTGTTTTTTGCACTGTGGTTTAGTATGGGAGATAGAATAGTTAGTGTAGGAAACTTATGTACGAGGGGCTCAGATTCAGTTAGTTTTTATGTGAGAGTGCATATGGTTTTCAACATATGGTGTTGTTGCTACGAGTCTGCTGGTCAGTAACTTCCAGTTGGCTTCATCTACAGGGTTAAGGAGGATTTCACCAAGAAATAAAAATGGAGAAGAGGCCATAAGTGCTACTACCAATAGCCTCAAACAAGAAAATGGATACTTTCCGTGATATCTGTGCAATATTTCAAAAGTTTTAGCAAGTGTCTAATCATATAACATGAATAACAAATTACTATTAGTATGAGCAGTGTGCATGGTTCAGAAAAGAGTAAACAATGTGAGTTACTATTCTACTACAGTGGATATCTTCTGTTTCCAGGCCTAAGCTTAAAGAACAAGTGAGGTATTGTGACCACACCCTGAGGAGATTGACACACTTGTAGAAGTGAAGGCTCGGTTTTCAGAGGCGAAGAAATGCCGCAAAACTTCGAGAAGGTGCGTGTCTATTGTACTTTCAGTCTGATAGTGACTGATTCCTATGTGGTTATTTCTGAAACTTTCTCCTGTTGCTTATTTCCTTACAAGTTGTAATCTAACCTTGAACTGCTTATCAATAGCTGAGCTTCAGTTAAAACTACTAAAAAAATGTAAGAAAACTCTTAATATTGTTGCTCGATTTTGCAACTTCCATCTCAACCTAAGCTCGTCAGACCCACTTAGAGTATGTGAACTACTCCTGTTTGTGCATCGGTGATTGGCATCACTGACATAAGTTTTCTAATACAGATCTTGATCTAGCTAAAGTAGGGAGCAATGCCTAGCTGTAGATGTTGGCCTTTCTTTATGAAGATAAGTTTAGTCTTTAGGCAAAGCAAAAGTTAAAGAATTATTGCAATTTTATCGATTGTTTTATACTGCATTCTTATTCCAGTACAATTTCAGAAAATTAGTACCCATTATCTTTTAAAGGGGAGATTCATAACCAACCCAAATTAGTGCCCCTTCAAAGTCACTTGGCTTTTTCTTCATGTGGATGACAGAGGCGGCGGCAATCAGTCGAGGCGGCTGGGGCACCTCGGGCTGGGGGCTTTGCGCTGAGTCCAGGGCAGCTCCCTGGCCGTGCGATGGCAACCGACAACCCATGGCTGGTAGTGCTGGCGATGGTGGGCATGGTGGCGGCCGTGGATCTGGATCCCATCCAGATCCGTCGTTGATTCTTCACGTGGATGGTCGGTGGCGCGATGAGGGCCCTGGTGAAGGGATGGAGGATCTCCGCCGGAGTTCTGGTGGCAGCATACGTCTTTATGGCAAAGCTCCGCACGGTTCCAGCCAGCCGCGAGATCGGGACGACGCGGCTTCCGCTGAAAACCACGTCTGACTGCGGTCTTGGTGGACGATGGCGGTGTCTCTGATGTCGTTTCCTTCTCAAGGCATTGTCTTTGCAGGTCACGTCAACTCGATCGGGATGTTCCGGGGGAAACCCTAGATCTGGGTCTACCGGATCAGACAATGACGGTGCCTTCGGTGTCGTTCTCCCTCCTGGGGGCATTTTTTTGGATCAAGTGCTGGCTAGAGGGGACAAGAGGGGGAACGGTGTTACATCTACTCAAGGCCGACGATGGATCTCAGCGGTAAGGTGCCACGGAGCTCTGACGACGGGCGCGTGTGGATGGATATGTGCAGGATGGTGGCGTTGTCTGACGCCGTGGTGGCATCGACGATAGGCCTGGCAAGGTGGATGCGTAGGTACCTGCTCTGAAGATGGATCGGCAGAAGACGGCGGCTGCGACCTCTAAGAGTGTGCCGGACCGGTGTGTGACCCAGGCAGCATTCTGGCTTGGCTGGGGCATCCGGCTTTAGATGTTAGGCTTTGGTGCGATGTTTGTTTGGTATTCGGCTCGAACATTCGGCACCCTTCGTCAGGTGGAATTATGCAAGCTGAGATCGTTAATACGGATGTTAATTATGTCGAGATTGCTTGCAGGTCAGCGGCGTCGGGTCTGGAGATGCGGATGCCCCTACATAGCGCGGCGCCAGTGGCACGCCGGGGATCCTTCATCACCCAAGGTAAACTTGCGCTTGACTTCCTTTCTTATTCCCCTCATGTTCCGATGTTTGTTAGCTACCATTAGATTGGATCTTGGTTCTCTATGTGAATGGTTGTACATAGTAAATTTTGGTGATCTATTTTGGACTAATGAGGTTTCTCGGGTCAATTAGTATGGCACAAACTGTGTTGGTCTTGAACGTATGTATGCTTTCTCAAATTGGATTGATTTCCCTTCCAGTAACAAACGCAATCAGCACTACTACATTACCGCAGTCTGCACATGTTGTGTTGAGGGGATCTGAGGAATTGGTAGCACGCCATAAAATTGTGCTTACCTTCTCTAAAATCATGCTTGTTTCATTCATTGCTTCACATCACCAAGTTATTGGTGCGATTGAGGTATGCATCTTTTTTTAGATAATAGAAGGCATGTATCTAAACTTCTAAAGAAACACGCTATGTGAGTTAACTATGTACTATATTTGATGAATTGTCGTGTAAGCTTTGTAGTTCAGAAAAATATCTTGTTTCTTACTCCCTCCGTTCCAAAATTCTTGTCTTACATTTGTCTAGATACGGATGTATCTAATACTAAAATATGACTTGATACATCCGTATTTAGACAAATCTAAGACAAGAATTTTGGGACGGAGGGAGTACATCATGTGGTCAACACAATGGAGAAACAAAAGAGAACATTTATCATTTAGTTCAGTAATATCATATTTTAGGCGTTGTCATTTTATGCGTGTTCAGAAAGTTCCCATATTAAATTTATCATTTCATAAATATACTATGACTCTGAAGGTTGTTTATTTTATATTATTCTTGCCCTAGTTCCATCACATCATTAACAAGCTCATTGCTTCTAAGCAGTGGACCCATGTAACAAGCTTCTATAACTTGTATTTTTTTGGTACAGTCCAAGCTTGTTTGCACTACTGGATGCCGCTCCATTTAACCCCATGTGCTGTTTGGTAAAAACCGATTCACGTTTTACATCCAAAAGTTGTATTCTTTGACACTGCAAAATGCACCCCAATAATTCTTCATGCATTTTGTTTTATAGGTCACACTACCATATTATACATTGGAAATATACAATAACATATGATTTCTTTTTTACTTTATACTTACACAGATGTGCAGGAGAAAAGGTTTGCGTATGGTTCAATGCAACTAGAACAGGCTGGTGGGGGAGGGGGTGGGGTCGATTTTATGTTCGAGAAGAAACTTTGGGTTCTCCTTTTATGATTGTACTTTTTATTTTGGAATAGGATATTCGAAAGTAGAAATATCTTATGAAAGATCTTGATGGGTAGACAACAAATATACAGGATAAGCATGTGTAGATAACAACTGCGGACAACAAATGTCATTGTTTCTTTATAAAAATCACTACAAATATTTATGTAGGCCTGTAGATGGTAATGTTGGATCAATGAACGACAATTTCGGTTTCAGTTTGATTTATGCCTATGTATCATCATACCCTTACTTTTTAAAAACATAAGTTCAAAATTATATTTATATGATTTTGGGTGGGTGGGTGGGCGGAGGGGGGGGGGTTAATATTTGCCGGTCTATACCTACCAGAAGAGCGTCATGTTACTAACAGAAGAGTGCCATGTTACTTTGTATCCTGCCATTTCAAGTCCTTGGAAATTCTAAATCATGTTCTAATGTTGGAATGTTGTTTTTTCTTTTGCAGATTTTATAGGGGTAGAAAGAGTTTGTGCGAAAGTGCAGGGGCGCCGGTGGTACAGGTTGAATTGAACCCATGGAAGATTTCAACTCATAATCTTTGTTGTGAATTGTACACAAAAGTTCCTGATTTTTTAACATGTCTTGGAAGTAAATTGCCATTTCTTTTTTAGATTGACTCATGGTAATACTAGCATGTACACACGTGAATGCACGTCTGAACATTTTGATGTGATTTTGTAGATAAGAAATTACAAAGATATAAATGAACCAACCTTCTTTGTAATTATGTATTTTACTCCTTATAATTGCTAGCAAGGACTAGCTATTTTATCAAATTTTCACCCAAAAGAGAACCCTGGCGTGTCACAACATCTACGACACAATGTGGAGCAATGCAATGTCACAATGGCATTGGAGGCAATGGACTATTTTAACCCAGTGTTATAAATATGAAAGGAAACAAAGAAAGACGACAACACGTATTAGGACCACGGTATGTGTATAATAGATTTCTAGAAACGCATAACCAATATGTTGATATGTCTAGACACTTGTCAGTATTGTCAAATGTATGTGATAGTGAGAGAATATTAACGTAAGGTGTTTAATGTACTATCATCCATGGATAAAGGATATGAACCATGACAAAGAAGAGCAATCACTATGTGATACAATGTCGGAGATGAGGTCGTAGGGTTCGCTAAAAATAGGACGCGGGAAGGGAAAATGAAGATGGTGTCATGTCTTGTTGCGGTTTTGACTATGGAGTAAATAGAATGAAGATGGTGTCAATGTCTTGATGCGGTTTTGAGCGAGGAGTAAATAGAAAGAAACAAAGAGAAGACAATTATTGTCTTATGTATTCCCACAATTTTTCTCACAGTTTTGATATGTATCTAGAATTACATTATCTATGTATGTAGAAAAGCCGAGGGATTGCATCTTGGTGAACAAGATAAAGGATGACCACAACTTATGCCTTTGTGCTTATCTATATTTCTCTTGTGCCCGTAGCAACGCACGGGCATTCTACTAGTACGTGAGTAGTAGCCTTTCTCCACAACACATACCAGTGCATCCCGGCATGTTGTCAGTTCTAGAACGAAAGGCTCATACATAGCATTATACCTCCGACACTGCCCAAACCGAAACTAGCCCTCGTGGTTCCGTATGACCACACATGTACCCGTGCAGCCATTGACACTGTCCGTTGCACCGTCTGTATTTAACTTGGAGACCTCCTATATGGCGCGTGGGCGCCCCCACTCGCGGCAGCGCGCACCCTGTTGGGCCGGCCCATGCGCGGGGCAGGTGCCCCGTTTTTCGTTTTTGTTTTCTACTTTTCCTTTTTTTTTGTTTTTGTTTTATTCTATATTAAAATAATTCAGGATTGTTTCTAAAATTCAAAACATTGTGAATTGTCATAAAAACAGTTCTTGAATTAAAAAACTTTTTGCGATTCAAACGAATGAACTTTTTTCATTTTAATGAACATTTATAAATTTTTATGCAAAAATTTATGAGCATATTTTAATAATCATTAACATTTTTTATATTTCATGAAAATGTTTTGAATTAGATGAAAAAAAAATTAACTTGATGAACAAAATTTGTTTTCAAGAACATTTTTTTGAGACATGTATGAACAGATTTTGAGTTTGATGGACCTTTTTGAAAATGATGAACAGCATTTTAATTTAATGAACTTTTTTTAGGTCTATGAAGATTTTTTAAATCTGATGAACAAAAATTTGAATTCGATGCACATTTTTGAATTGCTGAACTTTTTTTACACTGATGAACATTTTTTTGAATTCGAAGAACAAAAAAGTGTTAGTGAATTGAAAAGAAAAATCGCAAAAAAAAGTGAATAAGTAAAGATGAAAAAGAGGAAAGGAAAGGAAAGGAAAAAAGAAAAAAGAAAAATCTGGGGGACCTCGCGCCCCACATGGGCCGGCCCAGAAGGCGCGTGGTGAGCTGGAAGGGTGCGCGCCATGGCGCTAGGGGCGCCCTACGCGCCGGCAAACTCTCGTTAGCGTCAGATCGTTGTGGTTTCGCTGAGGCAAGCCTCCGATTGGGCCAGCCCACGTACGGCATTCGTTCGCTGCTGCTTCCGTCTCTGTTCTTTGCGGGGTTTTTTTTCGTTTTCTTATATGGTTTTCTGCTTCCAGTTTTTTCACTCTTTTTGTCCGTTTTTCAGTTGTTTTGTTCCGGTTTTTTATTTTTTGGTTCCTTTTTCTTTTATGTTTCCTTTTTTATTTTCTGTTTCTGTTTTTCTTCTCTTTATTTATTATATAAAAGTTCCCCGTGTATTACGAAAATCTTTGTCGTATTAAGAAAATGTTCATCATATATTATGTAATAGTTCACCTAGCATTATAAAAATGTTCATCGTGTATTACAAAAATGTTCACCGTATGTTATGAAATTGTTCAGCATATATTTAAAAGTGTTCATTGCGTATTTAAAATTTGTTCATCGTACATTAAAAAATTGTTCGACGCATACTACAAATGTTCATTTGTGTATTTGGAATTTGTTCAGTGTTTGTTTCCAAAAAAGGTTCACTGTATTTTAAATTTTGTTCAACGTATATTATAAAAAATGATTTCTTTGGAAAAAAGGATTTTGCCGCCGTCTTACATACTTTAAGACTGGCGCTGCGTTAACACCGTTGTAGGTTGTTAGCTCGGTTGGCTTGGCTCGCTAGAATCCTGAATGA
Source organism: Aegilops tauschii subsp. strangulata (assembly GCF_002575655.3). NCBI lineage: Eukaryota > Viridiplantae > Streptophyta > Magnoliopsida > Poales > Poaceae > Aegilops > Aegilops tauschii. The sequence goes on along the minus strand of NC_053037.3, from coordinate 546,209,312 downwards.
GGTCAGGAGTAAAATCCTCGCGTGTGCTTCCTTTTTTTGACGTGTGCTTCCTTTTTTTATTTTTTTTGCTCGACCTGTGATAATTGGGCTGGCCCGTTTGCGTGCCGCTTCAGCGAAGCCGCGATGAACGGACGCTGACGGGCGGCGTATAGGAGCTCTCCTACGCGCCATACAGGATCCGCCATTAACTTGAGCCGCCCGTTCTCTGGCGCCCCCCAAACATACAAGGTCTCGGTTACTTTTGATTCTCATCAGATACCGTTGCGTTGAATAAACAAAGAAATAAAAAACGGAAAACCAATCGCAGGTGGGCTGCAGGAGGAGTCCAAATCGAGAAAAAAATGCAGCCCAGGACAAAGTTCTGCACCGATCTAATAGCAATTACTCATGTGGTAGAAAACTTGATGTGCAATATTAAATTCTCATCTAGATGTGATTTGGCATAACTGTTTTAGAAACTAGTAAATGTGTACGATGCAATGCACGTTAATATCAGGCAAAAGATTAATTGCACGTTGATATTACGTAGAAAATCAATTGCACTTTAATATTAGGTAGGATATCAATTACAAGTTAATTGCATGGATAGTCTATATTTGGTATTATGATATTAATTGGGAACTAAACATGTAGTGTTCGCCATTGGAGCAATAGAGGTCGTTGGGTTGACATTGTTTGAAGGCCAAGATTTGTTGGATCTGTCCATTTAGGTCTTTTTATAGAGAATATAGAGATAGATAGGATGCAGAGTGTGTAATCCCGAACTCAAATGCTCCATGATGAACAATAAAATCAAAAAATTGGATTTTTTTTTCTGTGCCAAACAAATGTTTTGTGTTCTTGATAAATTCATCATGAAATAACATTCTTGGAGGTCTTCAAAAAATTGATGCTCCAAAGATGCTACTTATGAAAGAATTTCGGTGTATTTATTTTATTTTTTTTGTCATAAATTGCACGAACGTCATTTCATGATGAGAATTTTGAAGCACTCAAAACATTTGTCAGAGTTTGCACCAAAAAATTTAGAAATTTTTATTTTTCATTATCTTCATATTTTACTGTTCATCCTGCGGAGTAGAAGGGGACTTTCGATATGGATAGAACTTTCATCAGCAGCATCCGGCTTAGAGCATCTACCATCACAACTTCTTACATTAGCACATGGTCATCCCTCAAATGTTCGCGTCCACGACTGTATCTCTCATACCAAAACCCTCAGTTTCATACAATCTACATGCAACGCTAAAAATAACATACATAGTTTATCTAGATCGACACATGTAACATAAGGGACTTCTCATACATATCGTTCACCCCGCGCGCCCTGGGGATGGGGAGTGCCGTCTGAGCTCGTGAGTCCCACGTAACTCCGATTAGCGTGATTCCGATGTTAAAAATCCTATAAATCTAGAAACCCCAGAAAGAAACCTAGAACTTTCACGTCGCTGCCGCAAGCCTCTGTTTCGAAATGATCTCATCTGGAGGCCTTCTCTGGCACCCTACTGAAGGGGGAAATCATCGTCGGAGCCCATCTTCATCATCCCGACGGTCTCCATGACGAGGAGGGAGTAGTTCACCCTCGGGCTGAGGGTATGTACCAGTAGCTATGTGTTTGATCTCTCTCTCTCTCGTGTTCTTGATCCGGCACAATCTTGTTGTACCATGAGCTTTGTTAATATAGTTGGATCATATGGTGTTCTTTCCTCTCTATCCTTGTTGTGCTGAATTGAGTCTTGCTCTTTGAGGTTTCCTTATGTTTGATTGAATATTGGCTTTGAGATCACTTGATCAAGTGGATACCCGTGGTGACAATAGGGTATCCTATTGAGTCACTTGATATATGTTTTGGTAATCATCTTGTGGATTCGTGGTGACATTGGGGTAATCTAGGCACATAGGTTGATACATGTTTTCATCCTACGTTCTCCGATAGAAACTTTGGAGTGATTTTTTGTCGCACGTTGAAGGATTGTTATATGATTCAGTTATGCTAGCACTATTGAGACTAGTGAAAGTATGAACCCTATGTCTTATTTCCAAGCATTGCAATACCGTTTATGCTCACTTTTATTACTTGCTACCTTGCTGTTTTTTATTATTTCAGATTATAAAAACATATATCTACTATCCATACTACACTTGTATCACCATGTCTTCGTCGAACTAGTGCACCTATATAATTTACCATTGTATTGAGTATGTTGGGGACACAAAAAATTCTTTGTATTTGATTGCATGGTTGTTTGAGAGAGATCATCTTCATCCTACACCTCCCACAGATTGATAATTTTAGGTCATCCATTTGAGGGAAATTTCTTGTTGTCCAACAAAACTCTGCGCTTGCATTGGAGGCCCAACCAAGTCTACAAGAATAAAATTTGCGCAGCAGACATCAGAGATCGCCGAAGTTGAGCTTGGGTGGCGCAAGGGAGTGGAGGGCAATGGAGTGACGTGGCCAGTGTTTGGTTCAGCGAGCGAAAGGGGACGAATATAGGTGGGGTCGGGTGGGCCAGCGTGGGCCGGGTCTGACATGGCGGACGCGCCCATATCCGCCCCGTATTTGGGATGGATATGAAGGGTGTCGGTCAGCCCAGGCATTTGAGGCACCTGCCTAGGTTAAAAATTTCGTGACCGGTCACTGACCGGGCCATCCGCCCGGGGGTTTGAAGCGGGTTTGGGGCGCCCGACTGTAGATGCTTTGAGTTGATCGAGTGATCTATTTTTTAACACATTACAATCGAAGTTGCTCACACACATGACCATACACTCACCCCTATGAACGCACGCACCCACATCCTACCCCTATGAGCACCTCCGAGAGACTGAGCCGGCATAGCCTCTTGAGATTTTACGAAGTCATCATAGGCGTCTCGCAGTCGACGGGAACGTCTCCTCCTACTCAACGAACATCGCCGGAAGCCTGAAATAAATCCAGGAACAATGCAAGCACCAATGTTAAGTCTAGGACTTGAATCCTGATGGGCTGACAATATGTTGGTTCGCGATCGAGCGACCTGTTAGTGTACGTGAGAAGGTTAAAGCACCGTGGAGCCTTATAGGTAGCCGAGTCTTACTGTTTTACAAATAATGTGGAAATAAATACCGTGTGTTGACATAATAAAATTGGGAAATCGTAATATTAAATTCTCTCACAGAAAGGCCTCTTTGAGGGCTAAGAAAAATAATATTTTTGTCGTTAGAAAGAGTGATAGGTGCCTCACGAAGAATTTGGAAGAAATGCATGGTATTGCAAAAGTTCGAACCGTAGGCAGCCACCAAGGAGATGCTTATATAGATTTCGCTGCTCTATATAGATTTCGCTCCCCCATGCCTTCTACTCCCTCCGTTCCTAAATACTTGTCTTTCTAGGCATTTTAAATGACTATCACATACGGATGTATGTAGACATATTTTAGAGTGTAGATTCACTCATTTTACTCCGTATGTAGTCACTTGTTGAAATGCCTAGAAAGACAAGTATTTAGGAACGGAGGGAGTACGTTACAGGTCAATTAATCTAGCAATTATGTATGCCCACTATCTACTGCAACGGGCGCCTTGATACAGTATTAACGGGCAGGCTCTTATGATTAGGGAAGTCGCTATGAAATAATTGAAATCCTTTTAAAATAGTTGTTGCCAATTGTGAAATTTGTTTTAATTATTTAAATCAAATTGTGAATAGTGAAATTCTATGTGGTGGGATATATACAATACATCAGAAATCCTAGGTGGGCCTCCGCATGCACGAGTCTTGGTGAAATAGGTAAAAACCCTATGTCATGTTCTGTGGAGATGGTGTCTCTTGCTTATGGATGTGTGTGCAAAAGTTCCGAACCCGTAAGCAGTCGCCAAGGAGATGCTTATATAGATTTCACTACCCCCTTGCCTCGATTAATCTAGCAATTATGTATGCCCACTATCTACTGCAACGGGCGCCTTGATACACTAGTAACGGGCATGCTCTTATGATTAGGGAAGTCGCTATGAAATGATTTAAATCCTTTTAAAATAGTTGTTGTCAGCTGTGAAATTTATTTTAACTATTTAAATCAAATTGTGAAATAGTGAAATTCTATGTGGTGGGATATATACAATACATCAGAAATCTTAGGTGGGCCTCCGCATGCACGATTCATGGTAAAAATCAGAGGGTGAATCTTTCCATTGTAGGTACCTTCTCCTTTAGAAATGACCTCCCGTCTGTCGAGGGGGGGGGGGGGGTCTAACAGTAAGAGAGGGGGAATGGGGCTTGATCACGCGAGACACAGGAGGGTGACACAAGAAGCTGTGCAGATTCAGGCCCCTTGCGATGGAGGTAAAAACCCTAGGTCATATTCTGTGGAGATGGTGTCTCTTGCTTATGGATGTGTGTGCGCAAAAGTTCCGAACCCGTAAGCAGTCGCCAAGGAGATGCTTATATAGATTTCGCTACCCCCTTGCCTTCTACGTTACAGGTCAATTAATCTAGCAATTATGCATGCCCACTGTCTACTGCAACGGGCGCCTTGATACTCTAGTAACGTCAGGCTCTTATGATTAGGGAAACGTCTTAATCAATGCTTCCGGGCGTCGAGCTTCTTTTGTCCGAGTGAAGAATCAGTTACGTTGGTCAACATTCCGTTACTTGGTGAATGTGGGCCTGGGCCCCCATGGGCTTTCCATGGGTCCCAGTAGGACACGACCTCATCACCCTCCCCTTTAACATGCAAAACTTGACCGCGCTAGAGCTAGGAAGGAGCGGGAAAAGTAGGACAAAATCCATATCTCCACCGTCGGCGCAGCCCGGAGACTCTGCACGCCCGTCCAAGTCCAAGGATAGGATGAACCATTGACCATGACGTAGTATGTCAGTTTTGGCACGGTCCAGCAGCGATCAAAGTCAGAAGTGTGGGATGACGCAAACCCCATCTCCTACATCAGTCACTGACAACTGTGAAGGGGACCATCACATCGGATGGACAACCTTTCTTCCTCGCTGCCATTGCCACTGAAGGAGGGGCGGATGTAGGGGACCATCGCATCGGATGGACAGCCTTTCTTCCTCGTTGCAAAAGAATTTTTACTGCACCAGATACCAAACAAATTAATGCAATTTTAAGACTATTTTTCAATATTATAACAATGTCTAGACCAAATTATACTATACATACCATAAAAAATTTCAAATTTCGAAATGCGGCATCCCAAGGCTGAGATTGTGCGTGCAACGAAGCCAGGCCCTATGGAAGGGGGGAGTAGGTAGGTGGGTCTCTCTCTCGGCACTCGTTTCCCGGTCGGAATCGGAAAGAAACGCTCGTGTTGGATCCGGAACGAGACGAGGAGATGATGGATGCGCGAGTTCGAGTCGGGCCCCCACCGACCTTATCACCCACGGCCACGGGTCTATAAAAGGGGCCATCGCGCGATGCCCAGACCCCAACCAACCGACCCAGAAGCCACACCCAAGGGAGCGCAAACCCGAAACCAAATTCAGTCCTAGCGAGAGAGAGCGGCAGCGGGAGCAATGGGCGACGCCCCGAACGCCATGCGCTACTGCCCGGACTGCCGCCGCGCCGTCGCGGTGGCCCTCGACCGCGCCTCCGGCGACACCGTCTGCGCCCTGTGCGCGCGCGTCCTCGGCCAGCGCTACGTCGACCAGTCCTCCGAGTGGCGCACCTTCCTCAACCAGGTCGGGGGCGTCGACGGCCGCAGCGTCGGCGGCGCGGGCGACCATTCCCCCGCCCAGGCCGGCGTCACCGTCGCCTACCCCGACGCAGACGACGCGCATTCCAAGGCGGCAGGCAACGCCCAGACGCACGCTGGGGAGGGCGCCTCCTTGGCACCACTGCCGAGGATGCGCGGCGCGGTCGGCGCCGGCACTTCGCGGGGCGGCGGCGCGCCGAGGATGCGCGGCGCGGTGGGGCCGGTGCCCGACAGGGCGCTCGCCGAGTCCTTCCACGGCATCGACGACATGGCGGCGCGGCTGGAGCTGGAGGCGGCCGTCAAGAACCGCGCCAGGGACGTGCTCAGGAAGCTGGAGAACACGAGGGCGTTCCCCAAGGGCGGCAAGTCCCGGAACCGGCAGGCGCTCTACGCGGCCTGCCTCCACATGGCGTGCCGCGCCGAGGGCACGCCGCGGACGTTCAAGGAGCTGGCGTCCGTGACGGGCGACAGCGCCACGGCGGGGGTCAAGGACATCGGGAGGCTCGTCAAGGTCATGAAGGGCCACCTCAGGGACGAGGACGGCGGGCAGGCGGGAGGGCAGATGATGATGATCGGCGCCGTCGCGCGGCCGGGCGACTACATGCGCCGCTTCGGCTCGCTGCTCGGGATGGAGGACAAGGAGGTGGGCGCCGCGCTGGAGGCGGCGACGAGGCTGGAGAAGAACCTGGACGTGAGGCACAACCCCGACTCCATCGCCGCCGCCGTCATGTACATGGCCATCGAGCGCGCCGGCATCGGGAGATCCGTCCGCGACGTGTCCACGGCCACCGGCGTCAGCGAGGGGACCATCAGGGAGATTTACTACAAGGACCTCTACCAGCACGCCAACATGCTGTTCGGCCAGTAAGAACGGTGAAAATATGGAAGGAAGTTTGATCAAGACTTAGCGATGTTGAATTCCTAATAATGTTGTGCGTAAATTTAGCAACAAAGTCGGCCTGGTTTTGTCCATATGAGATCAACTCTAGGCCTTAGCGTTATTGTTTCTCTTCAGTTGCATTTAGTGTATGTGTTGTTTTCCATAGCCTTCTATTTGGATTGCTTATTTGTATCCGCTGTGTGTGCATCCTTGTACTTTTATCTTTCGAATAAACAACAAATGTACAATCAGAAGTTGATGTCCTTGTGACTGTGGGGCCACCTAGGTACTCGGGATCCTTACTTTTGATTGCTGATATTTATCTTCCTCAAAAATTGCTGATATTTATTAGTATTGTGCAAAAGGATTACTTATCGGATCCTCCAATTAATGCATCGTGGCATAAAAGGGGTATACTAATGCACATTACTGTTTTTCCTAAAAAAACATACACTTTATTCAGGAAATTAAGGAGATCACATTAATTAACTCCACTTATTTGGAGATGAAATATATGAATTCTAAGAGTCTTATACATATTTTAAAAAGGTTCTAGCCAAATTGTGTGTGCCTTAAAAGTTTCAAAAAAATAAGCCCGAGTTAATTTTGTATGTGGAACAAACCGTTGTCGATGGATTCTCTGTTTTTGTTTTGAAGAAACGGAAGTTTGATTGAAAACAAATGCAATGGTTTAAAGTTGTATGTAGACTTACATCCACATGTCAAATTAGTAATTTATCAACATTGCAAACATATTGACGCATACAAGTTAAAAGCATGTGCCTAATGCTGAAAGTTTTTATTTTATTTTAACATAATACTCAATATTGCGAGAGTGCTTAGCAATATATTTCCATATTATTAATCGATGCCTTAACAAATAGAAATAAAATTGCCTATTTACTAATCTTGCCTCTTATATAAGATAAGAGATCGTATGACCCTTGGATCAAAGAATATAGATGTCTACAATAGTTTGGGGCCATGTTAAAATATCTATAACATCTTTGTTTCTCTTTATTAATTTAGTGATCTTGCACGCGCAATGCGCCTCTCACTATTATAAATCGAGTGTATGCGACCATGGATCCTCCAAGGTTTACTCCCGCCTACGAGCCGTTTTTTTGTCATCGTACGTCCCCATTGGCCGTTTTTTCTTTCCTCCCGCGTACGTTAAGCAAAAACCAGAAAAACAAACAAACGAGGGTGCACGTGCACACACACACACACCTCATCTTACCTCTTATAAGATAAGAGATCGTATGACCCTTGGATCAAAGAGTATATATGTCTAAAATAGTTTGGAACCATGTTAAAATATCTATAACATCTTGGTTTCTCTTATTAATTGTCAAGTTAGTGATCTTGCAC